>NW_006408680.1:1035739-1036734 GCF_000296735.1 Chrysochloris asiatica | reverse complement strand
ATATATGTAATAGGCTTCAGACCCAAGTCAGTTTGTTTTATGAAGATTCCTTACAGGGCCTTTGTACTTCAGAACCTTTTCAAGCATATTTCTAATTATCTGGGGCCAAGAAGCAGATGGATTTTACAAAGTTATAAGGACTTGGATGCCTGAAGTTTCTCCTGTCACGTTTTTCTCTGTTTAGAAACTAACAAATTATTATCTGATGTTATCTCCTCCTCATAGTAACCTCATGACATCTCCAAGAGCAGCCAACACACAGGATGATACTGAGACTACCACGTCCCTAGAGCCATAACCATCACGTAGGCTACAGTCAGCCTTCCAAATAATCACAGTTGACATTTTTGAAAACTTTTATAAATTGAATCCCAACATCTTCCAGCCTTTCAGCCTGTTAGGTCTTTTATCTCACAGTCCGGATGTCCAGTTACTAAGTCATTACCATACTTGTTGTTATTGCTGTTGTGAGGTGCTGTCGAGTCTGTTCCAACTCCTAGTTACCCTATGCAGAACCGAGCAAGACACTGCCCGATTCTGTAGTGTCCACTTCATTCTTCTATATTTGAGTCCACTGTTGCAGCCACTGTGTTGATCCATCCATTGAGGGTCTTCTTCTGTATCACTGACATTCTACCAAGCATGATGTCTTTCTCTAGAAATGGTCTCTCCTGAGAATATGTCCCAAAGCCAGATGAACTCTCATTATTCCAGCTTCTCAACCACAAGGCAGGTCTGAACCGCAAGGTCCTAACTCACCAGGGTCACTATGAGTCAGAAAATGATTCGACAGCACTTAATAACAACAACACAGAATTTGGGGGGTTACTTCTTCCAAACAGGTTGGCTCATTCTTCTGTCAATCTGTGCTACGCTCAATATTTCTTGCCGACCACATTCTTTTTTGACTTCTTTGTTGACGGTCCAGCCATCACATGCATATGGGGCAACTGAAAACATCATGATTTGGGTCACATGCACCTTTGTCCTCAAGA
>NW_006408680.1:1032591-1034819 GCF_000296735.1 Chrysochloris asiatica | reverse complement strand
TTTCCAACTGATGTACAGCTGCAATTATTTTTGGAGTATTTACAGCATAATTTTACTTGCATATGATATTAGTGATATTGTTCAATAATGTGCATGTTCTGTTGAATCACCTTTCATTGGAATGGGCACAAATATGTATCTCTTCCATTTGGTTGGCCAAGTCTTCCACATTTTTGGATATAGATGAATGAACGTTTCTAGCATTGTACCCATTTGTTGAAACATTTCAGTTGGTATTCTGTCCGTTCCTGAAGGCTTGTTTTTGCCAATGCCCTCTGGGCAGGTCGGACTTTTTTTTCCCCTAGTACCTTCAATTCTTGATTATGTGCTATTTCCTGAAATGGTGGAGCATTGGCTGATTCGTTTTGTCCCAGCACCACCTACTTTTGATGCTTTCTGCACTGTTCAACTTTTTGCCCATAAATTCTTCAGTACAGCAACCCAAGGCTTCAACATTTTTCTTTGGTGTTTTTTTAGCCTGATAAATGCCAAGTGTGTTTTTCCCTAAGTCTTTGCACATTTCATTATAATACTTTACTCTGTCTTCTCAAGCTGCCCATCGAAATCTTCCGTTCAGCCACTTCACTTCATTGGATTCTTCTATTCAGTTTAACTACTTTACATTAAAGAGCATGTTTCTAAGTCTCTATTGACATCCTTTTTGGCATTTCTCTCTTTCCTGTGTTTTAATGACCCTTTGTTTTCTTCATGTATGATGCCCTTGATGTCATCCCACAATGTGTCAGATCTTTGGAGATTAGTACTCAGTGCATCAAATCTATTCTTCAAGTGAGCTTTAATTTTGGGTGGGGAATATTTTGCCTGTTGTTGATTTGTTTTAATTTTCTTCAGCGTCTTGAACTTACAAACGAGCAATGATCTGTTGCCAGTCCCTGGCCTTGCTCTTACTGATGTTACTGAGTTTCTCCACCATCTCTTTTCACAAACGTAGTTGATTCGCTACCTGAGTATTACATCCAGTGAGATTCACATGTATAGTCACCATTTTATGTTGTTGAAAAAAGATTTTTGCAGTGAATAAAACTTACAAAATTCTGTAAGTTGACCCATTAAGTCTATCACTAAGCTATATTTTCCAGGTACTGGTATTTCTTTGGACTTCAGGTGTGGTGCTGTGGATCAACACTGGAAGGTGAACCACAATGGCAGGAGTTCAAACCCACCAGCCACACCTCAAAAACCCAATACATGATCGCTGTGAGTCGGAACTGACTCGACGGCACTTAACAATATTTATTTGTTTCCAACTTCTGCCTTATCAGTAAATCTTGATTGCATGTTTGATCAATTATAGGCTTCAGAAGATGATAAAAATGTTCAATTTCTCATCTTCAGTATCAGTAGTTGGAGCACAAAATTTGAATAATTACCATGTAGTTCTCAGTTTTTATTCTGGTATTGCCCCACTCATAGTTTAGTACCAATATCTGAGTTTCTCTGTTAGGATGCCCCTAGCTGCTATGCTTCCCCAAACAAACAAACAAAACCTCAGTGGCTTAAAACAGTAAGAACTTATTTCTTCATCAAACAAAGGCCAAGAAAGACATTCCTACTTTGTGGGAGCCTTTCGTGTGGGTCTCTCATTTGGTGACTCTGTCTTCCTGTGGGTCCCCCAGACCTCTCCACCCAGGTAAGGAGATGGCAGCAGGGAGGTAAGGTGATCGTTCCAGGGTTTTGAATGGCAAAGGTTGGAAATGGTGTTGTGAACTAGAAGTTAATTACATGATTATGTTGAAATATAAGGGATTCTGAAAAACTAGTCTATATGGTCAGAAAGAAGACAGAAGTGACTTGGTGAATACCTGCACCTTGTTAAATGAAGGAACAACAAAGTTCGACTCAAGTTAATTAAAGAAAATTTAAAGAAATAGAGATGCATACTTTGTCTTCTGTCAGAATACTCAATGTTTTCAAGGTGGAATTTTCACCTAATCCATAAACCCACTGACAAGGACTCTGTTCTGACACACGGCAACCCTGCAAGATGGAGTAGAACCGCTATGTAAGGATTCTGTTACTATGAAGCTTTATGGCAGGAGGCAAAGGGCTTTATCTTTCTCCTGCAGAGTGGCAGCTGGGTTTGACCCACTGATCTTGTGGCTAACAGCCCAATGCCTAACCCACAGTGCCACCATTGTTGTTGTTAAGTGCCGTCGAGTCAATTCCAACCTATAGTGACCCTGTGTAGGGTTTCCAAGGATCGACTG
>NW_006408680.1:1024175-1029156 GCF_000296735.1 Chrysochloris asiatica | reverse complement strand
TTGGTCCAGTGGTGAGGATTTTTGTTTTCTTCACATTGAGATGCAATCCATACTGAAGACTGTGCCCTTTCATCTTCATCAGTAAATGTTTTAAGTCCTCTTCACTTTCAGCAAGCAAGTTGTATCATCGTTGCTGATGATCATAGGTTGTTAATATGTCTTCCTCCCATCCTAATGCCACGTTTTTCTTCATATAACCAAGGTTCACGGATTATTTCCTCAGCACACAAGTTGTATAAGTATGGTGAAAGAATACAACCTTGTTGCACACCTTTCTTAATTTTAAAACATCCAGTGTTCCCATGATCTAGTTCGAACAAATGCCTCTTGGTTCAGGTACAGATTTCTCATGAGCACAATTAAGTGTTCCGGTATACTCATACTTCTCAATGTTGTCCATAGCTTGTCATGATCCACACAATCAAAAGCCTTTGCGTAGTCAATAAAACACAGGTAAACATCTTTCTGATAGTCTCTGCTTTCA
Source organism: Chrysochloris asiatica (assembly GCF_000296735.1). Taxonomy (NCBI): domain Eukaryota; kingdom Metazoa; phylum Chordata; class Mammalia; order Afrosoricida; family Chrysochloridae; genus Chrysochloris; species Chrysochloris asiatica. Next base: position 1,028,672 of record NW_006408680.1, on the reverse strand, counting down.
GCCAAGATCCATTGGACATCAGCAACGATATCCCTCACCCCACAGCCTCTTCTGAATCCAGATTGAACCTCTGGAAGTTCTCTGTCAATGTATGATTGCACTCGTTTGTGTATTACCTTTAGCAAAATTTTACTTGCATGGGATATCAAAGAGATTGTCCGATGATTTCTGCATTCCTTTGGGTCACCTGTCTTTGAAATGGGCACAAATATAGATCTCTTCCAATCAGTCGTCCAGATAGTTGTCTTCCAAATTTCTTGGCAGAGATGAGTGAGTGCCTCCTATGCCACCACCTCACTTTGTTGAAAGATTTCCATTTTCATTCCATCAATTCTTGGTGCCTTGTTCTTTGCCAATTCCTTCAATGCACCTTGGACTTCCTCCCTGAGTATCATTGGCTATTGATCATATGTTATCTCTTGAAATGGCTAAACATTAACCATTTCCTTTTGGTACAGTGACTCTGTGTATTCCTTCCATCTTCTCTTGATGCTTTCTGCATCAAGACAATTTCCACTTAAAACCAAATGGCGACCATTTGTCTGTCAGTTTGTTGTACTGTGATGGCTTGTGAGTTGCTGTGATTCTGAAAGCTATGCCATCGGTATTTTAAATAACCAGCAGCGTCACCCATGGTGGACAGGTTTCAGATGAGCGTCCAGACAAAGACAGACTATGAAGAAAGAGTGACGAACTACTTCCGAATCTTTAGTCACTGAAAACCTTATGAATAGCAGAGAAACACCTGCAAGGGTTACAGTCTTGGAAACCCTGTGGTGCAGTTTTGCTTTGCTTATAGGTTTGCCATGAGTTGTAATCAACTCAAATTCAATAGTTTTTGTTGTTGTTTGTTTTTGTAATATATAAATGTGTATTGAGAAAGAGAACTCATCAAAACAGCATCCACAAAAATAGAGTATCCTAAAATAATCCATTTTCCCAATTATTACTAGAACGATCTTATGTCCAAAGCCCTTCTCACACACAAGTTGCTCGAATGTTTTCAATGTTTCTTCAATATCTGGAATTCAAGACTTAGGTGAAGGTGGCTTGGAACTTGGAATCAGGAATTGGATGTCTATTAGCCACCAATCAAAGAGAAAGTCAGAAGACAGTTCAAGAATATAACAATCCAAGACTGTAAAAATTGCTGCTGATAGAAAAGTTTTCTCAATCTGTAAACCAACTGTCATTGAGTCTATTCTGATGCACATCCACCCTCTGGTTTGCTTCCTCCTGAAATGTCTAAGCACCGGGCCATTCTTTTGATTCCAGTGTCTTCTTCTTTTGATGTTTCCTGCATTGTTCATCTTTCTGCCCACAGAATCTTTCAATGCTGCAACTCAAGGTTTGCATTTCACTGCCTTGAGATGGCACGTGGCTGCCATGGGTCCAAAACTCACAAAGCACCTGTTGTTGTTGTTTGCTGTTGAGTCGATTTTGAGTCATAGCTACCCTGTATAAGGTTCTCAAGGAACAGCTGGTGGATTTGAACTGCAGTTAGTAGTCCAATGCTTATCCTGAAGTGCAGTACCAGGACTCCTCATAAGCATCTTCTTGTTAGGTACCATGGAGTTGGTACCAATAAATAGCAACCTATGCAGAACAGAATACAACACTGCCTGGTCCTGCATCAATATCATAATCATGGCTACACCTGAACCTACTGCTGCTGTCACTTTGCCAATCCATCTTATTGGGGGTAGGGAGGGGTCGTTCTCTTTTTTGCTGACCCTGCACTTTAGCAAGCATGATGTCCTTCTCCAGGGACTGGTCCCTCCTGATAATATGTCTGAAGTATGACAGAGGATGTCTCGCCATCCTGGTTTCTACAGTGCATCCTGGCTGTTGTACTTCTTCCAAGACAGATTTGCTTGTTCTTCTAGCAGTCTATGGAACTTTTAATATTCTCCTGCAACAGCACCGAGGAGTGGCCAATATGGAAATCTGGACAACTGTTCCAAGACGTGACCAATCACAATTGTGAAAAGATCTAAGGAGGGCTACGTGCCTCAACAGAGTTTCATTGGAAATGAAATTGTTCTATAAAAGGATGTCTGGTGGAATGTATTACAGAGAGGAATGAAAATATTTTTAAAGGGTAGAGAGCCACATCCATGGAATTCAAGCGTGAAGCCCCTTCACAGCAGCATTCAGTAGGAAGCATGGAGAGACTCTACGTAGAAGTGGACACGGATTTCCTTGCAACTGCGTGACTAATTCATTCTCTTGGGACAGCCCTGCATAGAAATTGCATGGGGATCCAAGACTCCATTCCTCCAAAAACTGCTATGAACTGATCATCTTGAAAACCTAAGAGCCCTGAATCTATCGGGGGGGTGGGAAAGACATCTAAAAAATCCAAAAGATGTAATGCTGCTCCCATGTGATTCAAAAGAAGCAGCCAGAATGCAGCCGTAACCCTAACTTCGCCCACATCTCAAGTGTACGACACTTGTATGGCATCATTTTGGATTTAAAAATACATATATTAGATAAGTTCTTGAAATTAGCCAATATTTATATCTTCTTCCCAAGTAGGATAACATTTGTATTCAATATACATCTACTTTCCTGAATCATTCTAAATAAAAGTCAGACGTTCAGGGCTAAGGTGAAGATCGCTATTGAAAATGTATGAACCTCGTGTGTTGCATCAACATTATTTATGTAAACTGCTTCTTCCCCCTAGTACTTTATCAATAGACTCTCAATCACCACGACAGGGCCTCTGAGGCACAAAGTAGCAGCCTCGGTGTGAAGGTACAAACACTGCCAAGGGTTAAAGAGCAGACAACTATGAATAATATCTTGTCCTTGCTAAAACACACACTAGCCTTGAGCAAGCAATTTAACCACTCAGAAGGTATTCCTTCCCTGGTGAAATACGAATCATAACATTTGTTCGCTGCCTAACAATAATAACCAGGGCAAGTTAAGAGGTGAAGCGGTAGGAAATGACCTCAAAACCTCCAGTAGTTTTAACAAAACAAATGTTTACTTTTCTCTGAGGAAAAGTCAGCTTTGTCTAAGCCAGTTTCTAGGATAACCGTCTTCCTTGCTGGACTTTATTTCACTGAGGGAATCCCCATCAAAGTGGAAAAGCACACTTTAGTCCAGTCTGTCTCAGGGAACCTCTCTTCCAGGTTCTGATGGTTACCCTACCTCCAGTCATCCTGTGCATGGAAAGAGAGCACAAGAGCTTGCAGTTAGCATTGCATTGTTGTTAATGTCATTGTGGGCAGTGGACCCCTATCAGCAATGACTCCATAGGACACAGAAGACAATTGTGCTACAGAGTTCTCAACTGTGCCTGGAGCTACAAATGGGTTAGCACAGGTAAGTAGGTAAATACAAGGGAGATGATGAACTCACAAACCTAGGTATGGAGAAATATCAGAACAGATAGGGAAGGTATGTAACAGCCAGGAGAGATTGTCAAGATAGAATTCCCACAACAATCAAAGTTTAGACCTACTTCTGAGTTCAAAAACCCACAGATGAGTGTGACTTAAAGTGAGAAGTGTTAATCAAATATGCTTATTTAAGTGATAATTAGAATTTGTGAAAGTTTTAAGAAAATAAGAAACAGGTTCAATGTATTTTAGAGTCAAGTATTAACCCTTCTTAGGCTTTCAAAAAGTTGTTGAGAAAATGAAATGAAAAGAGAATGGAATTTTTCCATGAACTTTTTGAACCTTTACCAGTCTGGGTATTTCTGAATTCATATCATATAATTTTTTTTTTTTTTCTCTTTCAATGTCACCTATTTTAGGCTGAAGAAATAGTTAACAATCTAGCTCTTATACAAAATATACCTCAATGTAAAGAAATCAAAAATCCACACAATAAGACCAATAAGCAATATCATGAAAATGGAAGCTGCAATAATTTCATTCTACTTTGATTCACAGCCAGTACCTACTGAAGCAGCATTCAAGAAGTAAAATGATGCATTATACTGGGCAAATATGTGGCAAAAATAAGGTCCTAAAAAACAAAGATATCACTTTGACAACCAAAGGGCGCCTGACCCATGCCATAGTCTTTTCAATTACCTCATAAACATGCAAAATCTGGACAACTAAAAAAGGAGACAGAAGTAAAATTGAGACATTTGACCATTGCACCATGAACTTCCATAAGAGGTTTCTCAGAAGTGGAAACCAGGAGGTCGTTCAATACTGTCTTTGGAATATTGAAAGGCAAGAACTACTACCTTCTCATTGTAGGCCCAGAAAACACACCTCTTGGACATGAAGGCTAAATACAAACATTTCTCTGAACACAAACAGATTTACTCCCAAGAGACCTTAGTTAAAGGCAGCAAGAGTAGATTGCTCTTCCAGAAGAAAGAACATGATTTTAGAAGAATGGTTTGACACATAAAAAAGAAAGCTGAGCGTATACAATGATAAACATACATACAGCCAACAAACTATTCCAGATCATTGAAATAATGTCTAATGTGTCCATTCCTTAAAAAAAAAAAAAAAA
>NW_006408680.1:1017529-1024055 GCF_000296735.1 Chrysochloris asiatica | reverse complement strand
CTATGTACTGTATGTGAGGAGGGCAGAGGTCATACTGAAGTGGTCTAACATTAGCACACTGCCTAAATTTAGGTTTTATGAGGGAAGTCAAGCCTGGTCAAAGTTCAAGAGCAATGACTTCAGGAATCGAAATAAACTGTATAAATTCCAGAAAAAAAAGAGTAAGAGAGAAAATGGTGACAGTAATAAAGAACAAGTAACAAATGGCAATAAGTAACAAGAGTAGATATAGTGTAAGAAAAAGTTAAAGTAATAAGGCAGAAATAAGATCAGATATATCAGTGACTATTATCAATGTGAATAGGTACATGCTCCAAAAATTATCAAAAACAAAAATCAAAGATGTAGAACTACTCAGATAAAAGATTCAAAATGTATTACAGGAGATCACTGGACAGAAGAAAGTAGACTATCACATTAAAAGACATAAAGGAAAAAGAAATTAGGAAAGGGGGTGCTATAGGATAAGCACTAGACTGCTGATTGCAAGGTAAGTAGTTCAAACCCACCAGCTGCTCCTATAAGGGTTGTTGTGAGTCAGAATCAACTCTACAGCACAAACAAAAACAAACATAATGATAAAACTTTAAGTCACGTGGAAGACAAGATGGCTGCTAACTTTATTTACCTATTGAAATTACCTGAAAATATGCAAACCCAAAAGTTATGTAATTGAAACAATTAGGCAAATCTGTCATGATAGAATTGATGGAATAAAAATGGAAATCCTTCAACAACCTGATGCATCACTGGAGGCACTCATTCATCTATGCCAAGGAATTTGGAAGACAGTTACAAGGCCAGCTGATTGGAAGACATCCATATTTGTGCCCATTCCAAACAGAGGTGACCCAATGGAATACGGCAATCATCGACAATATCATTAATATCACATGCAAGTAAAATTTTGCTAAAAATAATTTTTAAATGGCTGCAGTAGTGCATTGACAGGGAACTGCCACAGGTTCAAGCAAGATTCAGACAGGAACATGGAATGAGGGATATCAATGCTCACATCAGATGGATCTTGGCCGAAAGCAGAGAATACCAGAAAGATGTTTCCCTGTACATTACTGGCTATGAAAATGCTTTCAATTATGTGGATCATAATAAGCTATGGGTAATATTGCAGAGAATGAGTATTCCAGAACACTTCATTGTGCTCATGAGGAAGCTGTACAAAGGGCAAGAGGCAGTCATCTGAATAGAACAAGTGGGCACTGAAGGGTTTAAAGTTAGGAAAGGTGTGGGCTAGGGTTGTATTCGTTCACCAGACTTGTTCAATCTGTATGCTGAGCAAATAATCCGAAAAACTGGATTATGTGAAGAAGAGCGTGGCATCAGGATTGGAGGAAGACTCATTAACGACCTGCAATATGTAGACATAGTGCCTTGCTTGCTGAAAGCAAAGAGGACTTAAAATACTACTGATGAAGATTAAAGGCCACAACCTTTGATATGGGTTGCACTTAAGTATAACGAAAACAGAAATCCTTACTACTGAACCAAAAACAGCATCATAAGTGGAGAAAAGACTGAAGTTGTCAAAGACTTCATTTTGCTTAGATCCACCACCAGCACTCATGGAAAAAGCAGTAAAAAAATCAAACAACAGATTACATTAGGCAGATGTGCTGCATAAGACCTTTTTAAGGCATTGAATAGCAAAGACCTCAGTTTGAGGACTAAGGTGCGCCTGACCCAAGTCATAGTATTTTCAATACCTTCATACACATGTGAAAGTTGGACAGTGAATAAGGAAGACCATAGAAGAATTGATGCATTTGAGTAATGGTGTTGGAGGAGAATGTTAAAGGTACCATGGACTTCCAGAAGAATAAACAAGGATATATTGTAAGAAGTACAACCAGAATGCTCCTTAGAAGACAGGATGGTGAGACCTCATATCTCATACTTTGGACAAATTATCAGGAGAGATCAGTCCATGGAGAAGGACATCATAGTTGGTAAAGTAGAGGGTCAGCCCAAATGAGGGAGACCCCCAATGAGATGGACTGGCACGGTGGCAACAACAAATGTGTCAAGTGTAGCAGCCATTATGAGGATACTACAGGACCAGGCGGTGTTTCATTCTATTGCACATAGGGTTTCTATGGATAAGAACCGACTCAACCACACCTAACAACAACAATGATAGTGGAAAACTTCAGCGCAGCTCCATCCTTCATTAGTAGGTCACGCCAACAAAGAAAAAGAAAAGAAAAAAAAAAAACAGCAAAAATAAAACAAATAAATACACATGTATATGTTGAAACATGCATCTATATCAGCTCTGTTTAACAGTCAGAGGTCTGCAACTAAAATTTAGATTGTACTCAGGTGTAGCACACTCAGGGTAAGCACTGGACTGCTAACCAAAAGGTCAGTGGTTCGAACCCACCAGTTACTCCTTAGCAACCTATACAGGCTCACTATGACCAACAACAAAATATTAACAACAAATCTCTTAGAATCTTTACAAAAATCCATTACACACTAGTTCATAAAGTAAAACTCAATTATATCATATAGACTCTTTGTTCTTTCCATAATTCAATTAAGGTGACGCTCAGTATAAGAGATAAATATAAGAAACTGCACACATAGATACTTCCCAACTTATGACAGGGTTTCCTTCTGACAATTCCATTGGATGTCTGTTCTAACAAAAGTGAAATACCTTTTTTATTTATTTATTTTTCATATTACTGCCTTTTACTACCAGTATCTTTTTAAATCCAGTCTTTGACTATCTGCACATGAACCTCTGAAACTGAGGTAATCAGAATGAATGCAGACAATTCATGATGAATTGAGCATTAAGACAAAAACAGAAAACAGATGGTCACAAGTATATGTCTGTCGCAAGTCAGGGTCTGCCTGTGTTTCAAATTAACAATTTGACCAAAGACTAAATCCTAGTGGGGATATAAATATTCTGGCAACTGTAAAGAAAATACTACAGGAAAATTGAGAAGTAGTAGAATTGGAAATCAGAGACAAATTTATACACTGACACACTTCTTTGAGAAAAAAACAAAACAAAACAAGTTAAGAGGCCAACTTAAGTTACAAAAAGGACAAACTAAATCCAAAGAACTAAGTAAGAAAGAGATAATACAGGTAGGAGAAGAAAGGTGTGAAATAGAACATAAGGATATGGTTTATAAAGTGAACAAATAAAAACATTATTCTTTGAAACTATTAATGAAATTTAACAAATATTCTGAGACAGCAAAATAAAATCAGAAGGCACAAATAACGAATAACACAAAAGAAAAGATGATCACAACCCACAGATAGATTGGAGGTTCAAAAGTGTGATCAATATGATAGATACGTGACAAATAAGTTTACCTTAGTAATTTTGAAAACTCATAAACAAAAAACTATTAGCAAAATATAACTGAGAAAACTGACTCTGTATTGAATGGGATTTTTCTACAGCATTTAACAAATATATAGGTAATTAGTCATATAAAGCCCTAGGTTGTTGTTGGTTTTAGGTGCCGTTGAGTCAGTTCTGTCTCACAGTGACCATGAACCTATGCAAAACAGAATGAAACACAGCCCAGTCTCATGCCATCCTCATAGTCCTGGTGAAACTTGAGCCCATTATTGCTGCCACTGTGGCAGTCCATCTCATTGAGCGTTTCCTCTTTCTTTGCTGATCTTTTTTGCTAATCAATCATGATGCCCTTCACCGGGGACTGGTCCCTCCTCCTGATATGTCTGAAGTATGAAAGATAAAGTCTCACCATCCTCCTTTCTAAGGACGATTCTGATTGTACTTCTTTCCAACACAGATGTGTTCGTTCTTCTGACAATCCAGAGCCCTTTCAATATTCTTCTCCAACACCATAACCCAAATGCATCAGTTCTTCTATGGTCTTCCTTATTCACTGTCCAACTTTCACATGCATACAAGGCTATTGAAGGTACCATGACTTGGGTCAGACATACCTTGGTCCTCAATCTGATTATCTTTACTCTTGAAGGCTTTAAAGATGTTAAGCACCGCAGATTTGCCAAATGCAATCGGTTGTTTGATTTCTTGACTGCTGCTTCTATGAGTGTTGATTGTGGATCCTAGAAAAATGGAAGTCTTTGACAACTTATATCTTCTCCATTTTTCATGATACTATTTATTACTCTAGTTGTGAGGATTTTTTCCCCTTTACATTGAAGTACAATCCATACTTAAGACTGTAGTCTTTGATCTTCATCAGTATTGCAAGTAGTCTCCCAGCAAGTAAGGTCTTACCTACATAACGCAGGGTGCTAATGAGTCTTCCTCAAGTTCATGCCACATTCTTCTTCATATATAGTCCAGCTTCTTGGATTATTTACTCAAGATATATACTGAATAAATCTGGTGAAAGGATACAACCCTGGCACACACCTTTCTTGATTTTAAACCATTCAATATATCCTTGTTCTGTTTGAACAAATGTGTCTTTGTCTATGTACCAGTTCCTCAAAAGCACAATTATGTGTTTTGAAGTATCCATTCTCCACAACGCTATTCATAGCTTGTCATGATCTATACAGTCAAAAGCCTTTGCATCGTCAGTAAAGCATAAGTAAAGATCTTTCTGGTATTACTTGCTTTCAGCTACGATCTTCTGTTGTCTCCAGTGATATCCATCACTCCACATCCTCTACTAAACCTGGCATGAATTTCTGACAGTTCCATGCTAATACACACTGCTGATGTTGATTTTGAATTATCTTCCAAAAATTTTACTTGCATGTGATATTAATGATTTTGTTCAATGATTTACGGATTATACTGAGTCAAGTTACTTAAGAAGGTGCACAAATATTAATATCTTCCAACCGATTGCCTAGCAGCTGTCTCCAAAACATCTTGGCATAGATGAGTAAGTGCACCAATGCTCTTGAACACAGGAATGAAAAGAATAGAATACTGTTAGACAAAATTTTGTATATATGTATGAACATATATAAACCAAACCAAATCGGTTGCCCAGTTGTAATCCCATGTGTGTCTGAGTGAGGCATCCTCCACTGGGTTTTCTATGGCTGTGAACTTTCAGATAGATCGCCAGGCTCTTCTGAGGTGCCTCTGGCAGAATTCACACTGCCAACCTTTCCATTAGTAGCCAAGTGCTTAGCCATTTGTACTACCTGTACCATGTACGTATACCATACCAATCCCACCGCCATCGTGTCTGTTCCAATATATCAATCTTGTAGGGTCCCTATGAGTCTGAACTGACTGAATGGTACTTAACAAAAGGCAGAGTAGGTTCTCCAAGAGGTTTTCTGTAACATTTTCCGAGGCTTTAAATCTTTATGGTAGCAGACATTTCATCTTTCTCCTGAGGAGTAGCCAGTGGGCTTGAGATTAGTAGCCCAGTGTGTAACCCACTGCACTATGAGGGTCCCTTCCAGTACCCTGCCATAGGTCAATGTATATAATCTCCTTGGGCAGGCAGGTTTCATCTTGGAAATATAAGGTAGTTTCACATCAGGAAATCTATAAACACATTTTTTATATTAACAGTTTACAGATGTCCTAGCAGAGTTGAAAAAGGAAAGAAAAACGTGGAAAAGATTTCAAAAAAAAGAAGGAACAAAACAATCATTATTCAGAAATGAGATGTTTACATAGACATTTCAAATGAATCTATGGACAAATTACTTGAAATACTAGAAATAATATGAGAGTTTAGCAAAATGACTAACTATGCAATCAATATGCAAATATAAATTGCATTTATAAAGCACCAGCAATAGCTGGAAAATGTAATTATGAAATTTTATTCAGAAATGTCAGTAATGACTTCACAGTGAGACATTTTATTTGTACTTTGACATAACATAAAGAGACCTAGAAAAGTATTGGCTAAAAGAGTAGTTAGCCAAAAGATTATTAAGATATATAAAACTCTTAAGTCATAAGTACTCTGATTGAGAAGTTATTCATCTATTACTTTTTAGATCCAAGTTTAGAAATCTTATAATCAGGATAAAATCAAAACAAACTCCACTACAGTTGAGTGGATTCTAACTCATAGAGACCCTATAGGAGAGTGTAGAAGTGCCCCCTATAGGAGAGTGTAGAAGTGTCCCCTATAGGAGAGTACAGAAGTGCCCCCTATAGGAGAGTGTAGAAGTGCCCCCTATAGGTCAGTGTAGAAGTGTCCCCTATAGGTCAGTGTAGAAGTGTCCCCTATAGATCAGTGTAGAAGTGTCCCCTATAGGTCAGTGTAGAACTGCCCCCATAGGGGTTCCAAGACTATGGATCTTTAAGAGACAAGCTGCCACATGTTTCTCCTGCGCAGTGACGGGTGGATTCCAACCCTGGACCTTTTGGTTAGTAGTCTAGTGCTTTAACCATTGCACCACTTGTTGTTGTTAGGTGCCATCAAGTCAGTATTAACTCATAGCGACCCTATGTACAACAGAACGAAACACTGCCTGGTCCTAAGCCAACTTCACTCCCGTTGCCACGTTTGAGCCCACTGATGATGCCACTTTGACAATCCATCTCGCTGGG
>NW_006408680.1:1008544-1017045 GCF_000296735.1 Chrysochloris asiatica | reverse complement strand
ATTGGACACATATGCTGCAAAAGATCCTCTTTAAAGAAAAAAAAAAAAAAAAAAAAGTCACTCTGTGGTCTCTCTTAGTATGGTTTCTTTTCATATGTTGCCAGGCTTGCTTTTCTAGTATTTTGCGGAGGATTTTTGTATAAAATGGGGTGAGACACTGGCATTCATTTTATCATTTTATTCGGTCTTCCTTTAAGTTTGGTGTCAGAGTAATATGGTTTTGTTACATGTTCCCACCTTTTCTATTTTCTGGACAAGTTTTTGTAGAATTTCTGTTAATTCTTCTTTATGTGCTTAGCATTTTTGTCCAGTGAAACCCTAGATACCAGGAAGCCTCTTTGTCACAAGCTTTCTAATTTTAGATTCAATTACTTTAATGGTCATAGGGCTACTCATTTTATCTACTTCATACTTGGGCAGTTTGTGATTTAAGGAATTGGTCCATTTCATCTAAACTGTCGACTTTGTGTGTAGAATTGTTTGTAGTGTTCTCTTATTGTCTTACTAATGGCTGTAGAAGCTGTAGTTTTGCCTTCCCCACTTTTAAATATCATGAATATTTCCTATGTAAGCATCAAGAACTGTACCAGATGATGCAATAATTTCCTATGTATGCACCGAGAACTGTACCACATGATGCAATAATTTTGCTTTAGCCATCAAACATAACTTTTTAAAACTCATGAGTAGAAGGATGGTCTATTATACTTGTTATTTTTGTTAAGTGCCACCGAGTTGCTTCCAACTCCATATAGTGAGGAATTCTTCCCACCCCCTTGTTTTCCACTTACTTTATTTTTCAGTTCCAAAATTTCCATTTAGTTATTTTTTATGCCTATTTCTTTTCTGAGGTAGTTTGTATTTTAATTTGTTCACCAGTGTTTATAATTGCTGTGTGAAGCATTTTTATGATTGTAACTTTAACATTCTCTTGTCATGTGATCCCAACATCTACATTGTCTTGAAGTTGGCGCGTGTTGGCTGTCTTTCCTCATGGAAGCTGTGCTGGTTCTTACTGTGAGGAGCAATTGTTCCTTTTATCCTGGGAAGACTGAGTGCTGTGCTGCGAGATTCTGGGTCCTAGCTATTTTCATATTTGCAGGTGGGGACCCTGGCTAGCTGCTGGGCACGGGTGTTGATGTTTAGTTCCCAGCTGGGCACGACTAAGCACACCAGGAAAAGCAGAGCACCAACTCACACCGTCTTTCCTGCCTACTGACCATCCATGCGAGTGCAAGTTTAAGTCTCTGCTCATTTCTGTTCACACAGCTGCCATCAAATTATAGTGCTGACTCCCATTACCTTGCCGCTGCTGAATGGGGTCACAGAGACACAGGATGAAGGGGGCAGCATGCTGGCTACCATTGCTTCATTGCTGAAAACAGGGAGTTGAAGTCCAACCCTCTGCTGACTTAGTAGACAGCACTGCTAGAAAGCAGGGCCCCAATGGGTGCCACCGACTGATGGAAGGTCAGCAGCCCACTTGAGCCCATTGACCCTGACCCTGGTGTAACCAGAGGGCTGACTAGTACCACCCATTCCATTTCACTTATTTGGGTTGTTGTTGTTGTTGTTGTTGTTGTGTGCCATTGAGTCAGTTCCACCTCACAGCAACCCTGTACATACAGGACTTCCAATCAGCAGCTGGTGGGTTTCAGCCATTGACCTTGCCCTCAGTAGTCCACTGCTTATCCTACAGCGCCACACCTTGCTTTGGGTCACATCTCAGGCTCCCACTCAACCGCACCATGGAAACTTGGGGTTGGTGTCTGGCTGAGTAGGGTGAGTGTTATCAGAGGGGTTCTTAGCTCTCAGGAACTGAAGGGTTGTCCACATCTGTTTACAGTTCCAGGCCAATCTGGGATGTCTGGAGAGAAGAGGAAACTGCAGAGGACACATTGCCATGATCTTCCTCAGCTCCTGTGATCCTTCAACAGTCTGCCTCCTTCTCCTCAGCTTTCAGAGTCTCCCTGTGGTTGTTCTTTGTATTATAATCAAGGTGTTTTATTTTGGTTTTCAGTAGTAAAAGGAAGAACCTGGATAGTAGGTGGCTACTCCATGTTGGTCAGAACCCTAAGTTGATTTCTTAATGTCTCGAATTTCATAAGTATCTGTCAACATGTAGACTGCATTATGGGATAGTCAGGTGGCCAACAATCCAATTAGATGGATTACAAGGCGTCTTCTCCTCGCTGGGTTAAGTAGGTTTACAATTTACATTGAATGATACTGAGATGCGGTGAGTGAATGAGTGACTGCAATGTAATATGAATATAAATCTAAAAGTTTAGATTCCTGAGGTAGACTTAGCCTACCAATATTGTTCCTATTGTGTTCTAATTTGTATCTGAAATATGGATTTATATTGAAATATAAAATGATCAGACAAGAGTAAAGCCTAACAGAGATGAGGGCATGGAGAGATGGAGCAGCTGAGGACTCTAGACTCATGGTAAGAGAGGGACAAAGTGCTGGGGGCCAGGAGGCAGGCTTGCAGAATGTGTCCTTTGGTTGTTTAAATTATTATATATTTCTGAGTGTTTCTGTGTACATACCTCCCTTCCCCCACCAAAAAAAAAAAAAAAAAGAAAAACAAAGGGAATGGAAGCAAATACTGTTGAATGATGATGCATGAAGGAGATTGTAATCATTACAATGAAACGATGGTGTAAAGCTAATGTTCTCTCCTCTCATGTAAACTATCACTCAGTTCACAATAAAAAATAAAAATAGAAACATAAGGCAACTACAAAAAAAGAAATAGAGAATGAACAAGAGAATCAAGAATAAAAAATAAAAAAAGAGCGAAGCCTAAGCCAAAACCAAACCCATTGCTGTGGAATTGTCTGTGACCCAGGACAACCCTGTAGGACAGAGTCGAAGTGCATGTAGGGTTTCCCAGACTGTCTGCTCTTAAGACACAGACCACCACATCCTTCTCCCAGGGAACTATTGGTGGGCTCCCACTGCCCACCTCTGAGAGCAGTTGAGCACTTTCACTACCTACCACCATAGCTCTTTAACACAGTTCATTAAAATATAGTGGGGTAGTCTGGGAGGAAAAAAATGTATTAAAATCCACAGAGTTTTCCTATTGAAGAAATTTTCTATGAAGCAGAGTAAATCACAACCTATTTCAGTTTAATCACTAATTTTAGATGTGAGTAAGTTAAGAATAACCCTAATTTATCACTAGAGTAGACTTCAAAGCCAAGTATTTCTACATTTCTGCTTGCACTATGTCAAATGTCAAACCTTATTCTAATGCATTACTCTATTAAAAACAGATTTGACTTGAGTATTTATTCAATGGCGTGTCGGTGTGGCATTGTAGGATAGGCACTGGACTATAAACTGCAAGGTCAGTGGTTCAAACTCACCAGCTGTTCCTTGGAAACCCTATACAGGATTGCTATGAGTTGAAACTCACTCAATAGCTCCCAGTAACAACAATTTTTTCGGTTACATTAAAACTATTAAGATAATCTTTCTTTTTGTTGTGTGCTGTTGAGTTTGACTTACAGCAACTGTTTAGAACAAAGAAGAACTGACCTGTAATGTTTTCTAGTCTGTAATCTTTAAGATGGTATCCTGGTGTGGTACTACAGGACACGCTCTGGACCACTAACCACCAAGCTGGTGGTTCAAACGCACCAATCATACCTTGGAAACCCTATACAGAGCTAATGTGAGTCAGAACCAAGTCAATATCACTTCACCACCAACACAATAACAAATCTTTAAGATAGCAGATTATGGAACTGTAGGTGGAGTCACCCCTCTGACTTGTAAGTTGTTGTTGTTGTGAAGTGCCATCTGGTAGATTCCCATGCATACTAACCCTGTATATGGTTTCTGAGAAGTGGCTGGTAACCTTGAATCACCAACTTTGCAGTCCAGCTCATTGACCCACAGCACCAGCCTACCTTAACTACGGTACCACCATAAAAGAAGGCCCAGGAGACTTCAATGATGTCATTCATACCATTTCTTACTAAAACACAACCACTGCAAGGAGACTGATGGCAACAGTTATGTATAGACTACAGTTTTGTTTTGTTTTTTGAAATTCAAGGTCTTTTTACAGATACTTTAAAGATAATATTTGCATTTCAAGGGAACAGTAGAATTTAAAAACTACATTCTGTGACTTTTTCATACATCATTTACCACTTGCATAAATGAAGAAAGAAGGATAAAAGGTGAGCAAAAAGGAAGTGATAAAAACATGGTCTAGTTAATTAGAATGTAGATGAAATTATGATACTTTTAATATAAGTCAACATACACACAAAATCTCCATCTAAACTCTTCTAGCAATACTCTGGAAGTTGTCAAAGTTTTCATTTTATTTGGATTCGCATTCAACACCTGTGATAGTTAAGGTTTTGTATTAACTTGGCTAGACCAGGATTTCCAGTGGTTTAGCAGTTAAAATGTAGTTATCACCCAAGAGGAGATCTATTATAATGAAAACAACCCCATGACATGATCTGAGGTGATAATCCCTGATCTGATGCAGTGATCTGGTTCTAAACCATCACTTCTATGATGTTGATGATGAGGTCAGATGCAATCTACAGGATCAGGCTGTGTCTTGAGGCATTCTCTTTCAGATCTAAGAGACACAGACATGAGCTGAGCACAGAGGGACCTGTCATCACCAAGAAAGAAGAACCAGAAGTGGACCTGGTGTCCCTGTACTCTGAAGCTCTGAGATCCAGGGACATATTGAAGTCCAGACGCATGGAGATCTCCAAGGAATGAACGCTGGGTTTATAGATTCTGAAAGGAGACAGAACCCTTTTCTAAGAGTCAGTACTCTGAATTCGGACTTCTAGCCTCCTAAACTATGAGAGCATAAACTTCTGTTTGTTAAAGCCATCTACGTGTGGTATTTCTGTCACAGCAGCACTGGATAACTAAGTTTAAGAATCAATTGACATATTCCATTGGGCAAATCTGCTGCAAAAGACCTTTATCAAGTGTTTAAAAACGACTATGGAGTGTTTAAAAACACAGACTTTACTTTTGAGGACTAAGGTGTGCCTGAGCCATGCCATGGGAATTTCAATCACCTCATATACATGTGACAGAAGGACAATGAAGAAGGGAGACTGAAGAAGAGTGATGCTTCTGAATTATGGCAAAGAATATTGAAAGTCCCATGGACTGCTAAAAGAAGGAAGAAATCCATCTTGTAATAAACACAGCCAGAATGCTCCTTAGAAACAAGGGGAGCAAGACTTCATCTCAAGTATTGAAGGAGGATGAGTTCTCTGGAGAGAAAAGTCACAGGAGAAGGACTAATTCTTGGTAAAGTAGTGAGTCAGTGAAAAAGAGGTAGACCCTCCACAAGATGAACTGATGTAGTGGCTACAACAATGGGCTCAAACGTAACAAGTTGTGAGGATGGTGTAGGACCAGGCAGTATTTCTTTCTGTTTTGCACAGGGTTGCTGTGAGTTGGATTCGACTGGATGGCACTCAACAACAGCCATATTCTGGAATGTATTTGTTTCCGGAAGAATGATCTCAAATCTGAAAATGCCAGTTCCCTAATTGTAAAAGGAAGTCAACAGCTAATCCATGATTATGAGATTATCAATAGTTGGAACACTGTGATAATAATTTCAAAGAACAGAACACCCGAATCTTACAAAACTCCACTCTAAGTTAAAGTCATACTATCCAAAGGCGGTTGTGACTTTATGATATGAAACAGTCCTTGACTTTCATAATTCTTAAGCACTTTCTCTTATCATTTTGCTGATGTATGTTCTATTTTAAAATCAGAAGGATAATGGATATGCTTCTGAAACTGTAAATTAGGTTTATATCGGAGCCTTGTCAGCGCCATGACAGGCTAGCCTGACAGCATTCTTGCCTCTGTAGCTCTCCTCCATGCCTGCACTTCAAGGAGACAGGGTCGGTTTGAAGGAAAGTACAAGAGATAGCTGAATCCCTCAGGAAACATCCTAGGACCATAGTAACATTTACTGCCAGCCATAATTGTTTTATGTGCTCTCTAACAGCTTAAAAGCAGAGCCATACTTTGCTGTCACATGTATTTTTATTAATCAAGGGCATTTAATGTTTGGAGGGATATTGTAAATTTTAAAGTCTGGATAATTCTGATTTGTGTAAGGCCAGTTCTAAAATTTAGAAAAATAGGGAGTTGGCCAGGGGTCATTAATCGGTTCCATCACATCAGAACTGATAAGCACTTTTGTGGATTTTTTTTTTTTTGTAAGTTAAATGTATCCCTAAGTATCATTAAGCAGAAAACCTGACACACTCTGCGTGCTTACAGAGATAAAATAATGCACATGCTTGGAAAACTAGAATAAATACTCAACATCAGAACATAAATCAAGGCTACATTTTACTGTAAGACAATCTTGTAATCAAATCAATAGAGTTCCAGAGTTCCTATCCAAAGGGAAAGTACAGATTTTTTTTGAAAAAATTCAAAAACAATCTGCTTCCTAAGTTGATTACTCACAGTTCCACATGTAAAATGGATTTTAGAAACGGGTACCTCAGAATGAGATAGAATACAAATCATAACCTATTCACATATCATAGATGGTTGTTGTTAAGTGCTGTCCTTGAGTTTGTTCTGATTCATAGCAACCAGTCTAGGGATTCCAAGAAGCATCTGGTGGGTTTGAACTGCTGACCTGGTTCATAATCCCGTGCTGAGCCTACAGCACCACGCCAAAAGTACGTACTGTAGAATCTGTCTTTGTTAAGTGCTGTTGAGTCAGTTCTGACTCATAGTGACACCATATGTGGTTTCCAAGGGGGGACTGGTAAGTTTGAGCCACTTATTTTGTGGTTTAAACCGACCTTGTAGTTCAGTGCTTTATCCTACAGTGTCACACAGTGTCCCTATTGTCGAGTAGTGGTCATGAAAAAAAGGTCATGAAGTCCAAATCCTTGGGTATCCTGGCCACACTAAGCTCTATGAAGCATACAGAGACCAAAAAGCACACAGTTTTACAAAATATTTTTAGAAACATCTACACACTCATGACCTTTTAAAGTAAAAGTACAATAAAAAGAAAGGGAACCACAGGTACCTCATGATCCCTATTCTTTAGCTTCCCAAAAGGCGGTCCAATGGAATGAGAATGAAGTCCAAACTCCTTAGCCTGGAAGTTACGATGCTGAGGGAACCATCATAAATGAGCTTTCTAACTTCAATTCTAGCTTTTTCCATTGAAAAGTAACTACACCTTACACAAATCCTTGGATTCCCACCCCACTCAACCCAACCCCTGCCCAGCATTTCCTTGGCTTGGGGTGAACTTATTTTCAACCTGTTAATATACGTCTTGGTTTGCCATGCAGGGCCCAGTCAGACCTAAGCTCTCCTTCCTCCCTGCTTCTGATACCAGATTGATAATGCCAGTGAGTTTCTCCATCTTTGAGCTGATTCCTTGATTTTCCATATGGAGAGGTCTATGCTGCTTATGTTGTTGAAATGTGCAATGAGTAGATCTTTAGTCTTGTAAACTGTTAGCATGGACCATCTCTTCCTTTCTATTGTTGTTGTTTCGTGCCATGCAGTGGGTTCTGACTCATAGTGAAGACCATGTGTAGAATTTCTGAAGAAGAGCTGTTGGGTTTGAACCTCTAGCCTTGTGGTTAGCAGTCTGGTGCCTATTCTATAGAACTACATCAGGGATAGTATTCTTTTCTATTACCAAGGCCATATTTTCCAAATACAAATCCTTCTACTTTCCATTCAACTTTAACATTTTAATCACCAGTAGTTATCAAGGCTTCATGATTACATGTTCAATCAATTTCAGACTGCAGAATTGGGTAAAAATCTTCAATTACTTTATCTTTGGAATGTGTGACTGGTGTGTAAATTGGAAGCAGGATTAAAGGTAACAACCTTGGATGCTATGGGCCTGTTATACCTAGTCCTATAAAGGAAAAGGTGTAAAAGGAATAATGGACTCATGGACAAAGCATTGCTTTGTTGTTGCCACTGGCTTGTTTTCTGTTATTTGGTTTGATTTCTTTTTATACCTATGGCCCTGGGAATAATCGTATAGTATGGTCCATTCACCACCACTCATCTGTCAATTTGTTGTACTGTGGTGGCTTGTGAGTTGCTGTGACTCTGGAAGCTATGCCACCAGCATTTTAAATACCAGCAGGGTCACCCATGGTGGACAGGTTTCAAATGAGCTTCCAGACAAAGACAGACTGGGAAGAAGGAGTGATGAACTACTTCCAAATATTTAGTCACAGAAAACCTTATGAATAGCAGAGAAACACCATCAGATACAGTGCCAGAAAATGAGCCAATCAGGTTGGAAGGCACTCAAAATGTGACTGGGGAGCTGCCTCTTCAAAATGGAGTAAAGCCCTTGAAAGTAAAGCCCATGGACCTCAGCAACCTAAGACAGAGCCATTGCCACGCTGCAATGAGTTTCGATGACGGGTAAGACTGAGGAATTCGCACTGACCGCCTAAGACAGG
>NW_006408680.1:1005746-1007361 GCF_000296735.1 Chrysochloris asiatica | reverse complement strand
CTCTAATGAAAATTCAAACTGAAGCTGAAGAAAATGAAAACAAGTACACAAGAGTCAAATATGACCTTGAATATGTCCCACCTAAATTTAGAGACCATCTGAAGAACAGATTTGATACATTAAACACTAAAGACCTTAGACCAGAAGAGTTGTTGGATGACATCAAGAACATCATATAAGAAGAAAGCAAAAAGTCATTAAGAAGACAAGAAAGAAGGAAAAGATCAAAATGGATGCCAGGAGAGACACTGAAACTTGCTCTCCAGTGTAGAGATGCTAAAGCAAAAGGAAGAAATGAGGAGGTACAAGAGCTGAACAGAAAATTTCAAAGGTCAGCTCTAGAAAATGAAGTCAAATATTACAATGAAATGTACAAAGATCTGGAGTCATAAAACCAAAAGGGAAAAACACCCTCAGCATTTCTCAAGCTGAGGCAACTGAAGAAAAAATTCAAGCCTCAACTTTCATTATTGAAAGATTCTCTGGGCAAATTATTGAATGATGCAGAAAGCATCACAGAGTCACTGTACCAAAAGGAAATGGTTGATGTTCAACCATTTCAAGAGGTAGCACATGATCAAGAGTCAATGATACTGAAGGAAGAAATCCAAGGTGCAGTGAAGGAATTGGCAAAGAACAAAGCACCAGGAATTGATGTAATAAAGACAGAAATCTTTAAAGAAAGTGAGGTGGCACTGGAGACACATACTCATCTCTGTCAAGAAATTTGGAAGACAACTCTCTGGTCAACTGATTGGAAGAGATCTGTATTTGTGTGCATTCCAAGGAGAGGTGACCCAACAGAATGCGGAAATCATTGGACAATCTCTTTGATATTCCATGCAAGTAAAGTTTTACTAAAGGTAATACAGAAACGGCTGCAAGCTTACATTGACAGAGAAGTTCCAGAGTTTAAAGCCAGATTCAGAAGATGACGTGGAATGAGGGATGTAATTGCTGATGTCCAGTGGATCTTGGCTGAAAGCAGAGAGTACCTGAAAGATGTTTACCTGTGCTTTACTGACTACACAAAGGATTTTGGTTGTGTGGACCATGACAAGCTATGGACAACATTGTGGAGTATGAGTATTCTAGAACATTTACTTGTGCTCATTAGGAATCTCTACCTGGACCAAGAGGTAGTTGTTTGAACAGAACATGGGAACACTGAATGTTTTAAAATTAAGACAGCTGTGCGGCAGGGTTGTATTCTTTCACCATACTTATTCAATCTATATGCTGAGCAAATAATCCGAGAAGCTGAGTTATATGAAGAAAAAAGTGGCATCAGGACTGGAGGAAGACTCATTAACAATATATGATATGCATATGAAACAACTTTGCTTGCTGAAAGTGAAAAGGACTTAAAATACTTACTGATAAAGATCAAAGACCATAGCCTTTGGTATAGATTGCATCTCAATGTAAAGAAAAGAAAAAAAAAAATCTCACCACTGTACCAATAAATAACATTCTTATCAAGAGGAGAAAACATTGAAGTTGTCAAGGACTTCATTCTTCTTGGATCAACCATCAACACTTACGGAAGCAGCAGTCAAGAAATCAGATGATGTATTGCATTAGGCAAATCTGTTGCACAAGACCTCTTTAAAGT
>NW_006408680.1:990193-1004896 GCF_000296735.1 Chrysochloris asiatica | reverse complement strand
GAACCGGCTCCACGGCACACAACAACAACAAGAACAACAACCTGATAAAAGTGGTTTTATTTACCTGGGGATGTTGGGCCATACTAAGATAGTCTATGCTGACAATTTGATTTATAGTATCAGTCTGACTTCTAAAGACTAAGGTCAGTCACGTGGGAGGTCATGCATGTCTAGATAACAAGGTTGAGATGAGCTTCCCTGATTAAGAACTGTCATACATTCTTGCAGAGAAGGGTTGCTGTTCACACAACTCCATTGGGAGAGAGCAAATAGAAGTTGGTCCATTTGTCCTGTCCTGGCCACTGCCCTATCTATGCATCTCTCATCTTTACTGGTTTCAATTTGTAATAAACAATCGCCATGACTATAACAGTTTTCCTATGTTCTGTTATTCCTCCTAGGAAATTGTGGAACCTTCAGGTTGTCATAAATCACACTGATTTGCTCTCCAGCCACACTGGCCTCGTGGGGTTCCTGAGTCCCATCACATCATCACTGGCTTTGCTTGGCACTCAAAATGTCTATTCCTGCTTGGCCTCTAAAGCTCTGGTCTTCACCAGCCTTTCTTCAGTACAATCCATTTACAAAGTCACTCACAGCGTTCATCAAACATGGCACACTGCTTCCATCAGTGGTCGTCCTTTAGGAGAGGAGTGGCAGACATTAGACACTACAGTTTGTGAAGGCTGTTAGTTGGTACCCTATGTGGGTCCCCAGCAGTCCCAAGTGCACTGTAGCTGAAGTCTCACAGTCACAACTTTCTCAAAGGCTATTTCTTGGAGCATGGGGGCAGACATCCCAGGTAAGTCTGTTCCCATACTCTGAGATAAATCCTTTGAGAAGACATTTCATGTGAACCACAAGGACAGCAGTTCAAATCCACCAGCTGCTCTTTGGAAACACTATACAGGGGTCACTATGAGTTGGAACCGACTCAACAGCACTTAACAACAGCAACAACAACAACCTGGGGTGTGGGACTCCTGGTGTGGTGCTGTAGGATCAGCACCAGACTGCGAACCACAAGGTCAGCAGTTCAAACCAACCAGCTGCTCCTTGGAAACACTATACAGGGTCACTATGTGTTAGAACAGACTTTGCAGCACTTAACGTCAACAACAACCCGGTTTAGGAACCTCTCCTCTGTCTCAAGACAGAAATTAAGCCTTGGCATAAGTTTGGCTCTAGAGCTTGTCATGGGGCCAGGCTAGACTGCCCTGAGAGCCATATTGTTTTCCAGTTTCTCTTCCTTCCTCTTCCTGCTCCCCTCACTCCCTCTACTAACCTTTGGCACAAGAATCCCTGTCTCCAGCTCCGCTTCTAGGAAACCATAGCTAAGATACACACATAAATATCTGGAGGTCCATTTCTAAGATACACGGCATTATACTGAACTTTCAGAACACTGTGCTGAACATAAATAACATGACAAAAGCTACATTTACATTACTTAAAGCAAAAAATAATAACTCGTACTTAACCAAACACTGTATTGAGTGAATTTTCATTTTTCTGAGATTGAATATAGCTATACAAGAGGCTTGAGTAATGGATGCATAACCTCTATACTGTCAAAAAATATGAGTGGGCTTCAAAAAAATTTCACGGAATAATGGAATTGAAAGACAATGTAATTTTTCCAGGAACTTTTTGAAGCCCTACCATACATGTCTCTTGTCCACCAAGTACATTTAGGTCTGGTCATAGTCGAGGCCAAATGTTGTTGTATGCTGCAAACAGAGTCGAATTCATAGTGTATAGAGTAGAAGTGCTCTGTAGAATTTTCAACTCAACAATATTATCATTCAGCCCCAAATGGCCAGGCCTGCCCTCCTACAGGTCTCTGGGTAGGTTTGAACTACAAACTTTTTGGCTAGTGACCAAGTGGTTAACCCTTGCTCCAAAGTGGTGGGAAAATATTAGTCATCAGCCCTATTAGTAACCCCCACAACAAGAAACAAAACGAAAAAATCCCCACTGTCCTTGAGTCAATTCTGGTTCATAGTGACCCTCTGGAACACAGGAAAATTGTTCCCCAAGGAGCTTTGGTATCATAGTGGTTACCAGTCGGGCTGCTAACCTCAAGGTCAGTGTTTGAAACTACCAGCTGTTCCGAGGAAGAAAGATGAGGTTTTTTGCTCCTGTAAAGATTTACAGTCTTGGAAATCCTGTGCAGGGTCACTACGAGTCAGAACCGACTCCATAGCCACAACCACCACCACCAGTTTCCAAGGCTGTAAATCATTACACAAGCAGCCTACCTCACCTATCTCATATGGAGCAGCTGGTGGGTTCAAACTGCTGACCTTCTGCTTAGCATCCCAATGCTTAATCTATGGCAGCACCAGGGCTCCTCTACTTGTGTTCCAGAATTCATTTATGTGAATGACATCTATCTTCCTCCTCCCCATAACCCCTCACTTCAACTGTCACCCTTGAATAGCATGTGGATTGAGACCTTTCATTATTGCCTGGTTTCTGGACAACCAAGACTATTCTCAGAAATCTGAGGTCTTATAACACTTGTCATGGCACACATAAGATAGAGACTCTAGTTAGACTTACTCTCAGGCACAAAAATCCTAACATAACACAAACACACATGAGTAGACAATATTTAAAAATGGAAGGACACATCTGTGGCTAACAATATGCTACTACTAGTTCCAACAATTTATTGTTTTCTTCAATGTAAGAACCTTATGAGTAAGATTAATTGTACTCTGGAGAGATCTGAACATCTCTCGACTCCACAGAAATATTTCTCCTTATAACATTAATATTTCCCCACCCACTCCAATAATATTAAAAATGAATCAATAAGCAAATGCCATACAAATTTATGCAGAATTAATCTAATGCATCAGTATGGATGCATCTCAATGTAAAGAAAACAAAAATCCTCATGATTGGACCAATAAACAACATTCTTATCAGTGGAAAAAGGTTTAAGTTGTCAAGGAATTCATTCTTCTTGCATCAACCATCAACACTCATGAAAGTAGCAGTCAAGAAATCAAACAATGTATTATATTAGACAAATCTGCTGCACAAGACTTTTTTAAAGTGTTGAAGAGCAAAGATGTCAGCTTGAGGACTAAGGTGCACCTGACCCAAGTCATGGTATTTTCAATAACCTCATATACATGCGAAAGCTGGACAGTGAATAAGGAAGACCGTAGAAGAATTGATGCATTTGAGTTATGGTGTTGGAGGAGAATATTGAAACTACCACGGACTGCCAAAAGAACAAACAGATCTGTGTTGAAAGAAGTACAGCCAGAGCGCTCCTTGGAGGCCACGATGGCCAACTTCTTCTCTCATATTTCAGACATATTGTCAGGAGGGACCAGTTGCTGGAGAAGGATATCATGTTTGGTAGGGTGGAGGGTCAGAAAAAAGAGGAAGATCCCTAACGAGATGTATTGGCCAAGTGGCAGCATCGATGGACTCAAGTGTGGCAACAATTGTGAGGTTGGCCCAGGACCAGGCAATGTTTCGTTCTATTGTGCATAGGGTCACTATGAGTTGGCACTGACTCAATGGCACCTAACAACAACAACCATCTAAATTTTACTCAATGTCTAAGAACAGAAAGTCTTTTAACTTGAAAAAGTGAAGAATTTGCCTAAATCTTCCCTCCCCCCCCCTTTTTTTTTCCTAATGCTAATGATAGGTTAGAGTCCTGGTGTGGTGCTGTGGGCTAATGCGTCAGACTGTAAGGTCAGCGGTTCAAGCTCACCAGCTGCTTGAACCAAACACAGGGTCGCTATGGGTCAGAATCGACTCAATGGCATTAACAACAACAACAAAGACAGGTTGGCAATGTGGCAGCATCAATGGGCACAAGCATAACAACAACTGTGTGGTTGGCACAGACCTGGCACAGCGTTTCTTTCTGTTGTGCACAGGTTTACTATTAGTCAGAACCAACTCGACGGCACGTACCAACAGCAACAGTGTCAGCATAGATGTTTTTCATGTTTTGTGGGATAAACAATTTAAGTATTATTCAGGCTCAAGACTTCAAAATATATAATTCTTTTTTTTTTTGGAAAAAAAAAATCTTGAAAACACATTCTAAAGTGTACAGGTGTGGTGTACTGAATTATCTAACCAGTGTTCTAGACATGTCTGTGGTGGTGGTCATGTGCCGTGGAGTCTGCTCTGACTCACAGTGACCCTGAGGAGGGTTTCCCAGGCTGTAAATCTTAACAGGCGCAGGAAGCCTCATCTTTCTCCTGAGGAACAACTGGTAGTTCCAAACTGCCTGACTATAGTAGCCACCGGGCTATCAGAGCTCCTCAGCCATTGTCTGTAACTCCCACTCTGCTGAATCTGGCAAGAAGGTAGGAAAAGAGACTGATAGGCTGACGTGATTCCGCTGTGGATGTTAGAGATCATGTTAATTGTAAAAGCTTGGGACTTTAGCATGGGTATAAAATGAACCATCTCAGAAGCAGGAGGAGTGTCTCACTACCATGAAAGAAGGAGAGCCAGGAGTGGAGCGTGTCCTCTGGACACTGAGATCTCCTCCCCTCGGACCTTCTTGACCCAGGGACAGTAAAGCTGTGGCATTGGAGGAGGAGCAGAGGAGCATCAGAAGCAGAACCGATAACCTGAGCACGAGACAGAGCAGTGGACTCCCGGCCCACGGAGCAAGTAACGCTGAGTGACTGGGAGCAGGAAGCTTGCTAATCGAGTGGAGTGTCTTCAAGGACTTAAGTTGGGGAGCTAGGTTTCTTGGTCCATGGAACTAGAGTTGAGAGCCTTCAGGCTGAGGCTTCCGGTGGGATGGTGTGTGCTGTGGGCATTTATCAGCAGCTGCCTGGAACAACTGTTTCCTGAACTCTCCTGACTCCAAATTGTAACCTGATGACTTCCCTAATAAACGCCATAACTGTGAGTATTGTCTTTGAGTTCTGTGTGGTCGCTGCAGTGGATTATTGAACACCATTGAATAGGGCAGGCTATGTGAGGAATGGTTGGTACCATAGTTTTGCAACAGGTAAATAATTATTTGGATTTGTTTAAGGCTTTGAGATGACTTAGTTTCATGGCATAGCTATCTACTTTCTCAGTAATAAAAAAGAGCAAATGTGTTTTATATACAATAGTCTTTTAACTATATTACCTCATTTAATCCCCATATCCCTATGAGGTATGGACTCGCATTAGGAGTTCTGGTGTTGTGCTCTAGGACCAACGCTTGACTGCTAATTGTTTCAAGGTTGGCAGTTCAAACCCACCAGCTGCTCCATGGTAGGAAAGGTGGACTTACAAGAGAGAACTTCAAAAAAGTTGTGAAAAAATGGACTGAAAAGATAATGGGATTTTTCCCTGAACTTTGTGAGGCTCCCACATACACGATGAAATGGGCAGAGAGAAACTAACTCATTGGACTTATAAAAAAATACATCTGGGATTTCCAAGCCAGGCAGCCTCCCTGCTGTCCCTGTTCTTGATGCTTACAGTACAGAGTTCCTTAATATGCACAAGAAGCCGTATTCAGATGTGTAATTCTCTAGGGGTCTAGACAGAGTAAAGAACGAATGTGGCCATATGACCACAAAAATGGAAACGGGACAATTTGAGAACAGCTAGAAATGGATTTCTTCTTCAGATAGGCTAAAACGATGCTATAGTCAAGGGCAAAGACACGAACTTCGGACAAAGAACTGCTGTTTCCTTCATGGCTACCATTTGCTTATGTGGGGTTTAGAGCCCTAAACAAACAGACCACTGTCCACACATCACAGAGATCTAGAGTTGGAAGACACTTTCAAAGATCATATAATTTAATGGCTCATTTTACAAAAAAAGGTAAGCGAGATCAAGGGGGTAGGGAATGACTTAAAAAGTATTACACAGCTGACTGTGAAGATCAAGCTAGTGATCAAACTATAACACCCTGACACTGAAGCCACAATTTCTCATGGCCTGATGCTTACAGAGCAAACATACATATGCAAACAATGAGCCGTATGTTCTTTAATCTTCTAATGCCAGTTGTAAATCTGACAATATTCTAAAAGGATCACATGAAAAGTATATGACAACATCATTTATGAACTTACATATAAAATTTGTCAGCAAAATATTTGGAAAGAGATTCTAAAGGTATAATCATCTCAATCGAAACAAACATACAAAGTCAACATCTATTTATGAAATACACTTTTATCAAACTAGAAACGGAAGAAAACTACCTTAATCAGATGAAGGAAATCAGCAATAAGACTACAACAAAAATACTTCAGATTGAAGGCTTGCCCTCTGACATCTATTCCACAATAAACTGGAAGTTCTACCCCATTCAGTACCATAAGAAAAAATGGTGAAAAATAAGAAATTATATTTCCATTTATATATCACAGAATTATGTGTGGAAAAAATTTGAAAACTCTATAATACAGTATTAAAGTTAGTCAAGGAGTAAATAAAAATAACAGTAATTGTATCTATCAAAATATTAGAAAATGAAATTCCTTTACACTGGCATAAACAAATCATGTATTGAAGAACAAATATCAAGAAGTATATGTATGCAAGCATCCATCTATGATATAACTATTGGTCTCCATGCATCCAGAGTAAGAAAGAGAAGAAAACCAGAGACAAAAGTAACCCACAGTACTTAATGTTGCTGTTGTTAGGTACCATTGAGTTGGTACTGACTCATAGCAACCCTATGCACAACAGAATGAAACATTGCCCAATTTTGGGCCAGCCTCACAATTGTTGCCACATTTGAGCCCACTGATGATGCTGCCACTTTGCCAATCCATCTCATTGAGTGTGTTCCTCTTTTTCTCTGACCCTCCACCTTACCAAACGTGATATCCTTCTCCAGCAACTGGTCTCTCCTGACAATATGTCCAAAGTATGAGAGATGAAGTTTGGCCATCTTGGCCTCCAAGGAGCACTCTGGTTGCACTTCTTCCAACACAGATCTGTTGGTTCTTTTGGCAGCCCATGGCACGTTCAATATTCTCCTCCAATACCATAACTCAAATGAATCAATTCTTCTATGGTCTTCCTTATTCACTGTCCAACTTTTGTATGCATATGAGGCTTGGGTCAGGCACACCTTAATCCTCAAGCTGACAATCTTTGCTCTTCAACACTTTAAAAAGTCTTGTGCAGCAGATTTACCTAATGCAATACGTTGTTTGATTTCTTGACTGCTGCTTCCATGAGTGTTGATAGTTGATTAAAAAAAGAATGAAGTCCTTGACAACTTCAATATTTTCTCCATTGATAAGAATGTTGTTTATTGGTCCAGCGGTGAGGATTTTTGTTTTCTTTACATTGAGATGGAATCCATACCGAAGGCTGTGCTATTTGATCTTCATCAGTAAATCTTTTAAGTCCTAATCACTTTCAGCAAGCAAAGTTGTATCATCTGCATATTGCAGGTTGTTAATGAGTCTTCCTTCAATCCTAATGCCACATTTTTTTACACAAAACATGGTCTCATCTTTCCTGAAACCAGAACTACATGGTCTACGGCTTCAACTAATGACATTCTGATCAGGAACATAAGAGACAGATCCTGATAGAATGGGAGCAAACTATGGACCACAACTCACATTCATAAACAGTCCCAACCATACTGGTGAAGAATAGAAGATCCCTTGAGAATATTGCCCTGAGATACTCTTTAAACCTTGAATCAAGATTACTCCATGAGATCATCTTTTAACTAAATAGCAGAATAGCTCAAAATAAACCATATCCTCTATGAGTCTGTGGTCCTTTAAAAATCATCTACATCAGAAAACAAAGATGAGAAGGCAAGGGGGCAGGGAGGTTATATTCCTAGAAACAGAACAAGCAGAATGGAATACCAAGAAAGTTGACACACTGTGGACAATGTAACCAATGCCACTGAACAAGTTGTGTTGTTGTTAGGTGCCATCGAGTCAGTACCAATTCATAGCAACCTTATACACAGCAGAATGAAACACTACCCGACTACCCGATCCTGGGCCAATCTCAGTACTGTTGCCACGCTTGAGTCCATCAATGCTGCCACTTGGCCAATCCATCTCGCTGCGTGTGTGTGTGTGTGGGGGGGGGGGGGAGCGTCTTCCTATTTTTCTCTGACCCTCCACCTTACCAAACATGATATCCTTCTCCAGAGACTGGTCCCTCCTAACAATATGTCTGAAATATGAGAGACGAAGTTTGGACATCTTGGCCTCCAAGGAGCATTCTGGCTAAACTTCTTCTAACACAGATCTGTTTGTTCTTTTGGCAGCCCATGGCACGTTCAATATTCTCCTCCAACACCATCAATTCTTCTATGGTCTTCCTTATTAACTGTGTAACTTTCGCATGCATATGAGGTTACTGAAAATACCATGGCTTGGGTCAGGCAATATTAAAGAGATGTAACTTCTCACCACTCATGTATACCTACCAATGCAATTTCAATCGAAACCCACACTTGTTTTAACTTAGCAAATAATTCTCAAGTTTACTTGGAAATGCAAAGGTTTGGGTATACCCAGGTCACTTTTAAAAAGAAAAATGTGATGAACTTATTCTGCCAGATTCACATACAATTTAAATTTATAAGCAAGACAAAATGGTTTTGTAAGAATAGAAAAATAGCAGGATCGAAGCAGGAATCCAAAACCAGAGGCAAGGATGTGTAGTTACTCAGTCTGTGATCAACATTGTACTATGAATCCATGTAGAAGAGAACTGTCTTTTCAACAAATGGTGCTGGGTAAATCAGACGGAAAAACATGAAACTTGATCCCTACCTCACATCTTACTCTAAAATGAATGCCAGGTAGATTCTTGATCTATAAGTGAAAATAAAAGTAGTTTCATAGCCTCTGGACAAAGAATAATCTTTTAATCCAGATAAATACTATAAATCATAAAGGAAAATTATTGGCAAATTTGACAACAGTGTAATTAGTAAGTCCTGTTTATCTAAAGATTCCATATGTGAATGAAGACAAGCAACCAAAGGAAGGAAATACTTTCAAACCCAGTCAAAAGTCCACAGTAAAGAACTTCTGCAGGTAAATAGTAAATGGACAGGCACCTAACAGAAAATTTGGCAGAATACAATGGGTGCTCAACCAAAAGGCAAAAAGCTGCTCAACCTGTTTATATATCTGAGAAAGACAAAATAAACCCTCAGATTGCTCAAATTTACAAGTCTAATAATAGTGAATATTGTTGTTGTTAAGTGATGTTGAGTCAGTTCCTACTCATAATGACCCTGTAAAGGGTTTCCCAGGAGTGGCTGAGAGCTTGAACCACCGGCCTTGCTATTCAAAGGACTTTGCAATCCACTCATTAACCCATAGCACCACACCACTATACATATATATTTTAGTAAACTACATAAACTTTTTCGTTAAGTGACAAATATTTGATAGCTCTCTAAAGGTGAAATGGATAAAAAAAATCTTTTCAGTACATGCCCTTTTGATGTTTAAACAATGTGTAGGAGTCCTGGTGTGGTGCTATGGGTTAATTTGCTGGACTGAAAAGTCACTTTGAACCACAAGATCAGTGGTTTAAGCTCACCAGCTGCTCCTTGGAAATCCTATACAGGGTCACTATGGGTCAGAATGGATTCACCGGCACTTATCAACAACAATGACATCAACATCTATTACCTATTCAAAAATGAAACAAGACTGCAAATGTATTCACACAGACTTTGCCATATATGTCTTTGCCTATGTTCTTAAAAGACAGTCTATTTTTTACTACTGTTAGCTGCTGACATCTTGGCATCCATCTCATAGCGATCCCATGTGCAATGAACAAAACTGGTTCTGCACTTCCCTGCAATGCACAGCAGAATGGACTCTTGTGAGCCATCGGGTTGTCAGTCACAGGCTGATCTGGGGAAGCATATCACTGAGACTTTCTTCCTAGTCCATCGTAGTCTGGAAGTTCCATCTGGAGAACATCAGAGGAACACACACACCTCCACTGACA
Source organism: Chrysochloris asiatica (assembly GCF_000296735.1). Taxonomy (NCBI): domain Eukaryota; kingdom Metazoa; phylum Chordata; class Mammalia; order Afrosoricida; family Chrysochloridae; genus Chrysochloris; species Chrysochloris asiatica. The sequence continues at coordinate 994,921 of NW_006408680.1, read as the reverse complement.
GATGTGGGGGGCAGGGGAGGGCGTTACTCATGAGGTGCACAGGCCAGGTCTCAACCTGGACCTTCTGTGTGGGAGCTGAGAATCTACCACAGAACCAGCCGCCAGTGTCCACCCCGCACAACACATGGTCAGTGGTTTCCCACTCCTTTCTGAACTATATGGTGAAATGAAAACTCCAAGACTAGTATCCAGTATCTAGCATGTAAATCTCAACACACTCAATAGAGTCTTATACATATAAAGTCTATATGTATGTAAACATATATGGAAACCTGATATGACTCTGTATGAAAAGGACTGGACTGCTAACCTCAAGATTGGAGCTTCAACTGCACCAGCTGCTCCACAGAAACCCTACATATAATAGGGTCACTATTAATTGGAACCAAGTCAACAGCAGTTAACAAATGCTTTTGTTGTTAAGTGTAGTTGACTCAGTTGGCCTCACAGTGACCCTGTGTAGGGTTTCTGAGGAGCAGTTGGTTAGTTTGAATTGCTGCTCCGACAGCACCACATCAGGAGTCCAACCACCACATATATAAAATATACAAAATAAACTTATTTATGAACACAAATCACATGTGTATAATATATGGAGTCCTGGTGTGGCACTATATGATAACCTCTGGATCTCAAGGTAAAATTGAACCACAATGTCAGTGGTTCAAACTCACAGTCTCTTCTTAGAAACCCTGTAGAGAGTCACTATGAGTCTGAACTGACTTGATGGCACATAAAACAATAAAATATACATGCGAAAGCTGGACAGTGAATAAGGAAGATCGTAGAAGAATTGATTCATTTGAGTTATGGTATTGGAGGAGAATATTGAACGTGCCATGGGCTGCCAAAAGAACCAACAGATCTGTGTTGGAAGAAGTGCAGCCAGAGTGCTCCTTGGAGGCCAAGATGGCTAAGCTTCGTCTCTCATACTTTGGACATATTGTCCGGAGGTAACAGTCGCTGAAGAAGGAAGTCATGCTGGGCAGGGTGGAGGGTCGGAGAAAAAGAGGAAGACCCCTAACGAGATAGATTGGCCAGGTGGCATTATAGATGGCATCAAGTGTGGCAGCGGTAGTGAGGTTGGCCTAGGATTGGACATTGTTTCGTTCTGCTGTGCATGGGGTCGCTATGAGTCGGTTCCGACTTGATGGCACCTGACAACAACAACAACATGTGTATATATATGTTTTTGTTAAGTGCCGTGGAGTCAGTTCCAACTCATAGCGACCCTGTGCAGGGTTTCCGAGGCTGTAAATCTTTACCGGAGCAGAAAGCATCATCTTTCTCCCGTGGAGCTGCTGGTAGTTTCTAACTTTATATACACAAAAAAGTGTATTTTATATGTTTATAAGGTCAGTAGTTTAAACCCATCAACTGCTCCTCAGAAACCCTATACAGGGTCACTATTAGAACCAACTTGATGGCACTTATCAGCAACAAATAAGTATAGACATAAATATAAACATTGTTGTTGTTGTCAGGTGCCATTGAGTCAGAACCAACTCATAGCGACCCCATGCACAGCAGAACGAAACAATGTCCGATCCTGGGCCAACCTCACTACCGCCGCCACACTTGGTCACTGTTAGAACCAACTTGATGGCACTTATCAGCAACAAATAAATATAGACATAAATATAAACATACATATAATCTAATAGCTTTTCTGACAAAGCAGATTTCTTTATGTTTTCAAACTAAAATTTTGTTCAGTGTCAGGTACTATTTATAAAAACAAAATTTAAGTAAGCACAATGTCTTCCTTAACTCTGACATTCTAGAGCTATACTCAGCACCACTATATTCCGTCTCTTTACAGCTAAGGATTGATTACACATAACATTACATTCTGCTAACTTTCTCAGTAGAGGTTGATCTCTCATTTGTGAACTTCCAATAACTCTTATGGTGACGTGGGAATTTTTTTTTTACATTTTAGATGTCACTGATAACGTTCTGTATTTGTTCTTACTGAAATCAGGGAACCAGTGGAAGTTCTGGAAAAGTTGTCAGTGTTAAAGAGATTTTGTTCCAGCTGAAGATGTGTTGGTTTTCATCATTGTGAATGCCTGCCACTCCTGCCTGTATGGAAGGCCATTTTCCTCTTGCTTTTAAAACCTTCTCACCTCATTCCTTGGGTCATTTTTCTCCCATACCAACTTTTACTTAAGAATCACTAAGCTTTTAGAGGTATTGCCAACCAACTGGAGTTCATGTTTGCTTCCACATGGTAAAATTATCTAAGATTACCCCCTTTGGGGATAAAATCAACTTTGTTTCTTCTAGGCTCTCTTTGGATCCAGAGATGAAAATCCCTTATTAAACTGAGTGCTCTCCACTTGTTTTTGTGTCTTTTTGTTCAGCAGTTGGTAAGCTTCAGGAGACTGGCTTCTCAGCAATTATTTCACCAGGCTTGCCTGCTTTTCTAGGAGCTCTGGTAGTGTAGTCGTTATGAATCAGGCTGCGAACCTTAAGGTCAGCAGTTCAAAACTACTAGCCACTCTGTGGGAGAAAGATGAGGCTTTCTGCTCCCATAAAGATTACAGCCTCGGAAACCCTGTACAAGGTTGCTATGGGTCGGAACTGACTCAACGGCTCTTAACAACAACAACAACCTGCTTTTCTAAGATGGGCCTTGCAAATATGGATAAAATTAAAATGAATTTCACTTTGTGTAAAAAGAAGAAGTTCAAGGTAGAAACCAATTACAGATGTAATCATGGCAGTTGGTATTAAATCCATTCAGAGGATTAATACTGATCACAAAGCAGTATTCTGAAAACAAATGTTTGAGTTTAGATTGGGGAAGTTTTTATCAATGTACTGTTGGGAATGATAGACATTTAGGAGGCCAGACAAGTACAATAATGGCACTTTTTCTTCTGCATTTTTTTCTTTAACCCAGAAATTCACTCTCCTAGTTTCCACAGCAACCCAATCAATTTCTGATTATAAATGCAAACAGAGCAATTTGGGCCCAGTCTAGGGAAAATGAAGAGAACATTTGTAAACTTGGAGAAATTTTTAAATGACACTGTAGCACTCATTTGAGAGGCTCTATTTGATATTCACAATTAAGATTAAGACTAAAAATTTAAATGGAAAATGTCTAACTGAAGGTAAAACATATTTTATAGAAAACTCATATTGTTCTTACTTCTTGTAAAGATAGAAAAGATCTCACGACTGCTGCAGGATGAATTTGTGTCAATAAATAGTAGTACTGCTGCTGGAAAGTGCCATTGAGTCAGTTCTGACCCATAGCGACCCTGTATAGGGTTTCTGAGGAGCAGGTGGTAAGCTTGAACCACCGACCTTGCAGTTCAAACAGCTTTGCAGTTTGGTGCATTAACCCACAGCGCCACACCAGGACTCCATAAACAGTAGTAGTAGTTGAACTGAATTAAAACAGAGATATATAATAAGAAGTGTGGTGCTGTAGGATAAGCACCGAACTGGTAGCCACAAGGTTGGTAGTTCAAACCCACCAGCTTCTCCTTGGAAATCCTATGCAGGGTGCTAAGAGTTGAAACTGACTCAAAGGCACTTAACAACAACAAATATAACAACTAGAAAACAATGCCTGTGAAACTAATGAGAATTTGATTAAGGTCTATAATCTCTTCACTTGGATGCATGCATTCACTTGCTATTCCAACCTAAAACAAAGAATTTTCTTTCTTTAGTTACATTTTGAATCAGACCTTGAAACATAAGGTTCTTCTTAACTGACCATAATGGAAACTAGAAACACCAGTATGACTAGGTGTCATGCTAATGTGAACATACTTCCTAAAGTGTATATATACATATAAGTGTGTGTGTGTGTGTGTGTGTGTGTGTATCTGTGTGTCTGCATAATTGCTTGAATTGCATTTATCATTCCACATAAAAATAATGTGTGTGACTTGGAATCACATTCTCCCAGGGTAAGAACTTCAAGAGGAGCATTTTTCTTTATGGAATTAAGTGCATTTGTAAACCAAGGGAAAGGCCAATGACGTTATTAGGCAAACACGAAATAGTGCCTTAGTGGCTCATAAGCATTACTGTGCTTTTCTGAGCACATAACTCACCACCAGTAGTGGCTAAACCACTAAGGAAATTAGAATCTAATAAAATCCTTAAAGGGCTGGCTGATAGGACAGGCCAGTTACATGTTAACAGATCTATGAAGGGCATACAGCCACCAAGAGTGAATGCCGAATACGTATGGACTTCAACATTTTTACTCATAGTCCTTGGGCTTCTCAATGAGAGGTCAGTAAACCCCAGGATAACCTTATGGGCACTGTAGCAACATTTTCATCTGTAGATAGAACTTCAGAAGTTCTGAAAGCTTGAAACCAAGGACACATACTGGCAGATCCTACAGGAAGACAATTGTGACAATCGGTGGCACTTCACCTGTGACAAACATTGTAGATGTCATATTCAAGACTGCCCAAGGATTTCACTCATCTACCTAAAGTTATGGTGATAGAAGAGGATACTAAAACTACCATAGGAGAACAAACAAGATGGTGAATCAGGTGTAAGTGCAGTAAGGAGCTCTGTCAGCAACAACACAGAATACAGGACCAAGCAGGCTCAGGGAATGGTCCCAAAACACTGAACCACATATAAAGAAATATTTAGAAGGTTGGAAGGCTTACAGCTGGGGAATTTGTAGCAGAAGCAAGAAATCCATTGTTTTCTAATTCGAGATGCTCAGCTGCTCCAGGA
>NW_006408680.1:960251-977388 GCF_000296735.1 Chrysochloris asiatica | reverse complement strand
GGAAAAGGATGTCATGCTGGGTAGGGTGGAGGGTCAGAGAAGGAGAGGAAGACCCCCAACGAGATGGATCAGCCAGGTGGCATCATTGATGGACTCAGGTGTGGCAACGGTAGTGAGGTTGGCCCAGGATTAGACATTGTTTTGTTCTGCTGTGCATGGGGTCGCTATGAGTCGGTTCCGACTCGATGGCACCTGACAACAACAACAAACACATCGACCTCACCAGATGGAATATAAAAATCAAACTGACTGTATCTGTGGTAAGAGACAGTAGAGACACTCCAGATCATCAGAGAAAACACGGCCAGGAAAAATCAATTACTTATATGGAAGTTCAGGCTGAAGTTGAAGAAAATCAAAACAAGTTCATGAGAGCCAAAGTCTGGCCTTGAACATAAATCACCTGACTTTAGATATATTCTAGAGAACAGATTTGATGCATTAGACACTAATGAATGAAAACCAGACGAGATGTGGGATGGTATCAATAATATCATACAGGAAGAAAGCAAAGGTTACTAAAAGACAAGAAACAAGGAAATGGCCAAAATAGATGTCAGAAGAGACCCTGAAAGTTTCTCTCCAATATATAGTTGCTAAAACAAATGGAAGAAATGAGAAGGTAAGAGAGCTGAACAGAACATTTCAAAGGGCAGCTCAGGAAGACAAACTCAAGTACTATAATCCAATGTGCAAGGACCTGGAGTTAGAAAACCAACAGGCAAGAACACATTCAGTGTTTATCAAGCTGAAAGGACTGAAGAAAATATTTAAGCCTCAACTTGAAATATTGAAGGATTTTATGGGTAGGATATTGAATGGCCCAGAAAGCATCAAATGATGAAAGGAATATACAGAGTCACTGTACCAAAAAGAAATGACCAGTGCTCAATAACTTCAAGAAGCAGCATATAGTTAAGAGCCAATGATAGTAAAAGAAGAAGTGCAAGGTGCACTGAAGGTACTGGTGGAGAACAAGACCCCAGAATTAATGGAATACAAATGTAAATCTTTCAACAAACTGATGAAGCACTTGAGACATTCAATCATCCATGTCAAGAAATCTTAAAGACAGGTACCTGGCCAACTTATTGGAAGAGATCAATATTTGTGGCCATTCCAAACAGAGGTGACCTAATTGAATGTGGAACTCATCAGACAATATCATTAATATCACATGCAAGCAAAATATTGCTAAAGAGAATTCTAAAACAGCTGCAACAGTACATCAAGAGGGAAAGGACAGAGGTTCAAGCCAGATTCAGTTGAGGATGTAGAATGAAGGATATCGTTGGTGATGTCAGATGGCTCTTGGCAGAAAGCAGAAAATACCAGAAAGATGTTTACCTTGCTCTATTGACTACGTAAAGGCTTTTGTCTATAGATCATAACAACCTATGGATAGTATTGTGCAGAATGAATATTCCGAAACATGTAATTGTACTCACTAGGAACCTGTATATCATCAAGAGGCAGTCATTTGAACAGAACAAGAGAATATTGAATTGTTTAAAATCAGGAAAGGTGTGTACCAGGGTTGTATTCTTTCACCGTATTTACTCAATCTGCTAAAAAATAATCTGAGAAGCTGGATTACATGCAAATGAATGAGGCATCTGGATTGGAGGAAGATTCATGAACAACATGAGATATGCAAATGATACAACCTTGCTTGCTGAAAGAGAAGAGGACTTAAAATACTTGCTGATGAAGATAAAAAACCACAGCCTTCAGTCTGGGTTACACTTCAATGTAAAGAAAACAAAAATCTTCACCACTGGACTAATAAATAACATCATGATAGATAGAGAAAGGCTGAAATTGTCAAATACTTCATTTACTTTAGATCTACTGTCAATACTCATGGAAGCTACAATCAAGAAATCCAGCAAAGTATTGCACTAGGCAAATCTGCTGCACAAGACCTCTTTAAAGTGTTCAAGAGTAAAGACGTTACTTTAGGATTAAGGTGTGCCTGATCCAAGCCATGGTATTTTCAGTAGCCTCACAGACATGTGAAAGTTGAACAGTGAATGAGGAGGACCATACAAAAACTGATGATTTGAGTTATGGAATTGGAGAAGAATATTAGAAGTGCCACCGAGTGCTGGAAGAACAATGAAATCTGTGTTGGAAGTACAGCCAGAGTGCACCTTAGAAGCCAGGATGGTAAGACTTTGGAGGGTCCGCAAAGAAGCAGAAGACCCCCAACAAGCTGGACTGGCACAGGGGTAGCAGCAATGTGCTCAAATGTAATGACTCTGAGGTGGACGCAGGTCTGGGCCTTGTTTCGTTTTGTTGTGCATCAGTTGCTATAAGTCGAAACTGTCTCAATGGCACCTAACAGCAACAATATTTTAAATTATTTAAACAAAAACAGTATTTTAAATGTTTTCTTCATGTGGAAACATTTTACTGTGTACCATTTCATTTCATTCTTTAATAGAGTAAAGCTGTAGTTTTAGTTTATCACAAAAATCACTGTTGCTTTTTGAAAACAAAGCACAGGACACAAAAGACTTGGTAAAGGGTTTACTGTATGTCTCGGGGACTGTTTATTCATAACTATTTTAATTTAGAGCATGCAATTGGTAAAATGTAGTTCTCTCTGGGATTCTATTCTAACTTCAAACCACAAAAGGAATGAAGTTAGCCATGATCTAGCTTGTATTCGTGATTTTATTGGGCATTCATGACATAATCATAATTTTCCTAGTCTTACTTTTCCTAACTGTGCTATACCAATGACTAATTTAAACTTGTTTGGAGGGATAGTTGTAAACTACAAAGGATTATTCACACAATGCAGTTATTCTTTATACCACAATCAATTCGCATACCCTTTTCCCCTAAACAACAGTATCTTGGGTTAATAAACAAAATTGTGGATAAAGGCATCTTACATGCCTCTTTAGGCATAATTCTTGCATGTATATGGAAAACAAAGGGAAGCGATCTCTTCCTGAACACAAGAAGGTTGCTACTTCAGGCTAACTGTTGTTGTTGTTGTTATGTGCCATCGAGTCGGTTCCGACCCATAGCGACCCTGTATAGGGTTTCCGAGGGTGTAAATCTTTACGGGAGTAGAAAGCCTCATCTTTCTCCCACGGTGCAGCTGGTAGTTTCGAACCGCTGACCTTAAGGTTCGCAGCCCGATTCATAACCACTACGCTACCAGAGCTCCATGCTATAACAGCTTCAAATCCTGGTTCTCCTAGAGTGAGTCTCACTGTTTCAACATTCACTCCATGAAATAAACCTTGACCTCCTGACAACAATGCAGTGCCACATCCGGTTGGTAGCTATCCTCACATCTGGCCAATGGGGCCAATGGATTCTTAAGTCAATTTATATTAAGGAAACAAAAGCAAAATCAAGTCTTCATGTGTCTTCTATTAAAATTTCAGTTTGAGAGCATGATATTTAATATAAAGGACACACATTGAAGCTATAAATAAAATAAAATAATTCAATGGGTTTTAATACCATTTGCATTTAAGAGATGTTATCTATCAATAATCCAGAACAACTATTATTGTTGTTGTGAAGTAACATCAAGTCAGTTCAACTCACCGTGACCCTGTATAGAGGTCAAACCAACCTTGCAGTCCAGTGCTTATCTTATGGCACCACACTATAGACAAAAATATATTTCCCCCCTCCAAGGGTCTAGAAAACATTTTTTAGAAAATGTTTAGAAAAATGATCCTATTCTAGACCAAAAAAGTAACTTTAATTAATAAATTCCAATCATCTAAAATTGTGGAAAACAAATTATCTAATCAACAACTAATAAAATCTATTAACCAAGGAATCATAATGAAAAATTATCAAGCCCCAAACAAGGGACAGAAATGGCCTTACTAAATAAAAACCCTATCAAAAAGAAAACAAGAATACAACAGCATATCATTTATAAAAGAATGACAGTTTCTGTTTTAAAAGGTAACAAAATAGAAAGACATGAAATAAACATTTAAATCACTCAGAAAAAAAGTTAACAAGAGGTATTAAGACAAATAAAATAACATGTAAGAGTAGAAATGGTGAACTCTGTTATCAAATCTAGGAAAATCAATTTAACAATTCAAGAGATAACTATATGAAGAGAGAAACAGACTGAGAAACCATCAGTAAATCCAATCAAACTAATGAATAAAATTAGCTGGGAGACTATAATGGCAGGCACTGAAATTTAAAATATATTAACAGTATGTATGAGATGATTCCAATTTTGCACAAAAATCATTTAGAGTTTTTCTGAGAATAGTTTAAGACTGATTGGCCCAAAAGAACAGAATTTGATGGTTTTCTTTTCTCATTTGGGTATCATTTCAAGAGTCTACAAAAGACTTTCCCTTTTAATAATGAAAATATCTACCAAAAACATATTATTAAAAGTATGTTAAAAAGTCAGTAATTTTTTTTTACCGTAAATAAGTACTGGTACTGTAGTGGTTACAAATCGGGCTGCGAACCGCAAGGTCAGCAGTTCGAAGCTACCAGCTGCTCTGCGGGAGAAAGATGAGGCGTTCTGATCCCGTAAAGATTAACAGCCTCGGAAACCCTGTGCAGGGTCACTATGAGTCGACTCCATGGCACATAACAACAACAACAACAACAAATAAGCACTGGATTGCTAACCATAGGGTCAGTGGTTCAAACCAACAGCTTCTCCTTGGTAACCCTATACAGGGTTGCTATGAGTCAGAACCGACTCGACAGCATTTAACAACAAAATAATTTATTTAATTTTCTTCCTAATGGATACTCATTACCCGTTGCTTTATTTTTAATTTATAGAAACATCATTTTGTTCTGACAACAAAGAATTCTAGGAAAATGGGTCCTATTCCAAATTCATCTGGTGAATCAGACACAGTAACCCTATATCTCCACAGTGGATATGAGACCCAGTTTTGGGGTTAGGGGTGATAAAATATAAAGGACCTATGTGGGTTATCCCCACCACTCATCTGTCAATTTGTCTCACTGTGGTGACTTGGGAATTGCTGTGATTCTGGAAGCTATGCCAAGGGTATTTTTAAATCCAGCAGGGTCACCCATAGTGGACAGGTTTCAGATGAGCTTCCAGATGAAGACAGACTAGAAAGGAGTGACGAACTACTTTAGAATATGTAGCCACTGAAAACCTTATGAATAGCAGAGAAACACTGTCAAATATAGTGCTGGAAAGTGAGCCCCTCAGGTTGGAAGGCACTCAGAATGTGACTGGGAAAGACCTGCCTCCTCAAAGTAGAGTTAACCTTGATGACACGAATGGAGTAAAGCCTCAGGGACCTTCATTTGTTGATGGGGCACAACTCAAAATGAAGAGAAACAGCTATAGATGCCCATTAATAATTAGTACATGGAATGTATGAAATATGAATCTGAGAAAATTAAAAATTGTCAAAAAATGAAATGGAATGCATAAACATCAATATCTGAGGCATTAGTGAGTTGAAATGGACTGGTATTGGTCATTTTGAATCTCACAACAACATGGTTTCCTATGCCAGGAATGACAAATTGAAGAGGAATGGTGTTGCATTCATTGTCAAAAGGAACCTATCCAGATCAGTCATGAGGTACAATGCTGTCTGTGATAGGATAATATCCATGTTCCTACAGGGAAGGCCACTTAATACCAACCACTAAAACCAGTGAGAAAGAAATAAAAAATTCTATCAACGTCTTCAATCTGAAATTGATCAAACATGCAATCAAGATGTATTGATCATTACTGGTGATTGGAATGCAAAGGTCGGGAACAAAGAGGAAGGATCAGTAGTTGGCAAATATGCCCTTGGGGATAGAAATGATGCTGGAGATCGCATAATAGAATTCTGCAAAATCAATGATTTGTTCATTTCAAATACCTTCTTTAGACAGCATAAGAGACAATTATACACAAGGACCTCACCAGATGGAATACACAGAAATCACATTGACTACCTCTTTGGAAAGAGACAATGGAAAACTCCATATCATCAGTCAAAACAAGGCCAAGAGCAGATTGTGAAACAGATCATCAATTGCTCATATGCAAATTCAAACTGAAGCTGAAGAAAATGAAAGCAAGTCCACAAGAGCCAAAATATGACCTTGAATATATCCCACCTGAATTTAGAGATCATCTGAAGAACAGATTTGATACATTAAACACTGAAGACTGAAGACCAGAAGAGTTGTGGGATGACATCAACAACATCATATATGAAGAAAGCAGAAAGTCATTAAGAAGAGAAGAAGGAAGGAAATGATCAAAATGGATGTCAGAAGAGACACTGAAACTCGCTCTTCAGTGTAGAGATGCTAAAGCAAATGGAAGAAATGAGGAGGTACAAGAGCTGAACAGAAAATTTCAAAGGTCAGCTCTAGAAGACAAAGTCTAATATTACAATAAAATGTGCAAAGATCTGGAGTCATAAAACCAAAAGGGAAGAAAAACTTCAAGGCTCGACTTTGGTTATTGAAGGGTTCTCTGAGCAAATTACTGAATGATGCAGAAAGCATCAAAAGAAGATGGAAGGAATACCCAGCGTCACTGGACCAAAAGGCAATGGTTGCTGTGACCAAAAGGCAATGGTTGCTGTTTAACAATTTCAAGAGGTAGAATATGATCAAGAGCCAATACTGAAGGATGAAGTGCAAAATGCACTGAAGGAATTGGCAAAGAACAAGGCACCAGGAATTGATGGAATACAAATTGAAATATTTCAAGAAAGTGAGGCAGCACAGGAGTCACTCACTCATCTCTGCCAAGAAATTTGGAAGACAACTACCTTGTTAACTGATTGGAAGAGATTCATGTTTGTGCACATTCCAAAGACATGTGACCCAACAGAATGTGGAAATTATTGGACTATATCTTTGATATCCCATGTGAGTAATGTTTTACTAAAAGTAATACAGAAACAGCTGCAAGCATACAGTGACAGAGAACTTCCAGAGGTTCAAGCCAGATTCAGAAGAGTCCGTGGAACGAGGGATATCATTGCTGATGTCTGATGGATCTTGTCAGAAAATCAGAAGTTGTCAAAAATGAAATGGAACACATAAGAATCACTAGGCATTCGTTAGCTAAAATGGACTGGTATTAGTCATTTTGAATCAGACAATCATATGGCTTCCTATGCCAGAAATGAAAAATTCAAGAGGAATGGAGTCACATTCTTTGTCAAAAGGAACATTTCAAGCTCTATCTTGAAGTACAGCTTGTCTGTGATAGGATAATATCCCTATACCTGCATTTGTTGTTGTTGTTACGTGCCATGGAGTTGGTTTCAACTCACAGCAACCCTGTGCCCACATAGAAACCAATTAATGCCACTATAATTCAAATTTGCACATCAACCATTAAAGTCAGTGAGGATGAATCTGAAGAATTCTACGAATCTCTTCAATCTAATACTTGAGTACAAACATGTACTCAAGATGTATTGATAGATATTGGTGACTGGAAAGCAAACATTGGGAACAAAGGGGAAAGATCAGTGTTTGGAAAATATGGCCCTGGTGACAGAAATGATGTTGGAGATTGCAGGATGGAAGTTTGCAAGACCAATGACATATTCATTGCAAATACCTTCTTTAAAAACAATAGAAGGCAACTGTCCACATATATTCTCCAGATGGAATACAAAGGAATCAAATTGATTAAATCTGTAGGAAGAGAATTCAGAAGAGCTCCAGATCATCAGTCAAACCCAGGCAAGGGGCAGATTGTGGCACAGATCATCAGTTGTTCATATTCAAGTTCAGGCTGTAGTGGAAGAAAATTAAAAAGTCCACAAGAGCCAAAATATGAGCTTGAACATATCTCATCTGAATTTAGAAATCATCTGAAGAACAGATTTGGTGCATTAGACACTTATGACCTAAGGCATGAAGTATTGTGGTAGGACAGCAAGACTATCACAGGAAGAACCAATGATACTTAAAGAAGAGGTTCAAGATGCACAGAAGGCATTGACAAAAAACAAGGCACCAGGAATTGATGGAATATAAATTGAAATCTTTCAACAGAATGACACAGCCTTGGAGGTGCTCCTTCATCTATATCAAGACATTTGGAAGCCAGCTAGGTATTTGGCCAACTGATTGGAAGAAATCCATATATGTGCACATCTTAAAGAGGGGTGACTCAACAGAATGCAGAAATCATCCAACAGTATTATTAATATCCCATGCAAGCAAAATTTTGCTAAATATAATTTAAAAACAGCTGAAACCGTATACCAATAGGGGACTGCCAGAAATCCAAGCCAGATTCAGAAGAGGACTTGGAACGAGGGATACCACTGCTGACGTCAGATGGATCTTGTCTGAAAGCAGAGGTTGCCAAAAAGATGTTTATTTGTGCTTTATAGACTATGCAAAGGCTTTCGACTTTGTGGATCATGACAAGCTATAGATAACATTGCAAAGAACGAGTATTCCAAAACACTTAATTATGCTCTTGAGGAACACATACATAGACCAAAATGCAGTGATCAAACAAAACATGGGGATACTGAATGATTCAAAACCAGGAAAGGTGTACATCAGGATTATCTCTTTTCACCATAGCTATTCAATCTGCATGCTGAGCTGGATTACACAAAGAAGGCTAGGGCATCAGGATTGGAGGGAGATGAATTAACAACCTGTGATATGCAGATGATACAATCCTGCTTTCCAGAAGCAAAGAGGACTTGAAATAGTACCTGATGAAGCTCAGGTTACAGCCTTTAGTACAGATTGCACCTCAATATAAAGAAAACAAAAATTCTCTCAACTGGACCAATAAATAACATCATGGCAAATGGAGACAAGATTGAAAATATCAAAGACTTCTTTTTGCTTGGATCCACAATCAACACTCAAGGAAGCAGCAGTCAAGAAATCGAAGGAAGTAGTGCATTAGGAAAATCTGCAAGTGCTCAGGAGCATCCATTTGATGACTAAGGTGCATCTAACCCAAGCCATGGTATTTTCAATAGTCTCAGAAGCATGGGAAAGTTGGACAATGAAAAATGAAGACTGTACAAGAAATGAACGCATTTGAGTTATCACGTTGGAGAATAATTGAAAAAGTACCATGGACTGCTAGAAGAACAAATTAATCTGTGTTGGAAGAAATACTGTAAGAATGCCCCTTAGAAGCCATGCTTGTAAGACTTCATCTCTTATACCTTGAACATCTTATCAGGAAGAATCAGTCACTGGAGAAGTTTGTCATGTTTGGTAAAGTAGAGGGGCTGAAGAAAAGAGAAAGACCCCCAAAGAGATGAATTGGCACAGTGGCAGCAGTGATGGGCTGAGCTGTACCAACACTTGTAAAGATGGCGCGGAACCAGACAGTGTTTCATTCTGTTGTACATAGAGTTGCAATGAGTCAGAGCCCACTCGATGGCACCTAAAAATAACATGGCGGCACAGTGGGTGGAGCTGCATTGAACGCAGGATAACTGGTGAACAAGTACCGTTCTCTATTCCTAACTTTATAGGATTTTGTATTGATATAATTGAACACACAAAAGATGGAGAAAGAAAAGGCTCATGATCATCAACAGAAAAGCAAAAAACCCCAAACACTTGTTTGGTGGCGTCAAGTTGCTTCAGATTCATTGTGACCCCAAGCACAACAGAAGGAAACCCTGCCTAGTCCTGTGTCATCCTCATAATTGGTTGTATTTGAACCCACTGCTGCTGTTACTATGTCAATTCATCTCATTGGTGGTCTACCTCTTTTTTCACGATGCTCCACATTTCTAAGCATGATGCCCTTCTCCAGGTCCTTCCTGATACCATGCCCAAAGTATGAGAGATGAAGTCTCACTATTCTAGCTTTTGAGGAGCATTCTGGCTGTACTTCTTCCAACACAGATTTGTTTGTTCTTCTGGAAGCCCATGGTACATTTAATATTCTTCTTCAACCATAATTCAAATGCATCGATTCCTCTACATCTTCCTTGTTCATTCAAAAAGCAGCAGTACTCACAGTAACCAATATTAAGTTAATAGAAAAATGTGCCATTGTCCTCCAACCACTTTGCATTCAATGCAATTCCATTCAGTACTCCATAAAGCATTCTCATTGTTGTTAGGTGCCATCAACTCATAGTGACCCTGTGTACGACAGAACGAAACACTGCCCGCTCCTGGGCCAACCTCACAATTGTTGCTACGTTTGAGCCCATTGATGCTGCCACTTTGCCAATCCATCTCACTGGGAGTCTTCCAATTTTTCTGTGACTTTCCACCTTACCAAACATGATATCCTTCTCCTGACAATATGTCATTCTCATAGAATGTGACAATTTATCCCTGTAAATGTAAGAGGCCAAGGATTTCAAAGATGCTAAGAAACAAACAAAGGGAAGTCATTGTGGTGCTGGGAATTATTTAGCAGGCCTCTCCTTGTCTTTGTAATTGGTACCATATGACTTTTCCTGATGGGAGAAGGTGGGGAAAGATGCTGATAGGATGATAAGATTCAGTTGTGTGTGATTGTTCACAGGGCTAATTGTGAATCTAAATACCTGGGACTCTAACATGGGTATAAAAGAAATCATATCAGGAGCAGCAGAGAAGAGCTGCAGTGCCACCAAGGAAGAAGAGCCAAAAGTGAAGCCCATCCTTTGGACCCTGAAATTCCTGTGCATTGAACCTCCTTGATTTAGGGAGTGAAAAGTGTGATGCCAAAGGAGAGGGACAGGAAAGGCAGCAGCAGAATCAAGAGCCAGGTCACAGGAGAGGTCAGTGGGCTGCCCAGGCCATGGAGGAGTAAAGCTGAGCGCCTTCAGGTGGGAGGCTCACTTGTGGACTGGGGTGCCCTGTGCATTTATTCTGGGAAGCTTAGTTTGCTAAGCCTTCAGGCTGAGGCATATGGCAGAATGGAGTATCCTTTGGGTATTTATCCACAGTGCTAAAAGAGTTTTGTAGTGTTGCTTGAGCAAGGAAGACACCAGGCCAAGGAGTCAAAAGTCAGAGAGCGCCTGCCTGCAAGCACAACTCAGAAGAGGCACTGTGGAACTCAAACACTCTATCCTGAACATTTCTGGATCCTCAAATGTAAGCTGCTAACTTCCTTAATAAGCCCCCTAATTGTGCGTGTGTTCTGTGAATTCTGTGTGGTCACTGAAATGAATTCTCGAATGTAGCTCAGAATGAGAGAATGGTTTGGGTCAGGATAGGGTAAAGAAGGTCAGATGCAGGCATGTCTGACCTCACTCTCATGAGAATTGACCTTGAGTTGATGGTGGAGTTTGATTTTCCTTCCCCTTGTGAAGTCACAGGAATTCACATGCCTCCCCCAAGTCCTTTTTACAGCCACCTTACAAAATATCAAGGTGTATAAAATGACAAAAATTAAGACAAGTCATATTGGCTTCTTCTTGTTAAGTGCCCTAGAGTCGGTTCTGACTCACAGCGACCCTGAATAGGGTTTCTGAGGAGCAGCTGGTGGATTTCAATGGCCTGCCTGCCAGTTCAAACCAACCTTGTGATCCAGAGCTTACCATACAGCACCACACCAGGACTCCAATATGGCGGAGAGGATGGGCTAAAGCGACATTGTAGAGTGGGAATCAACAGACTTTGGTGATGAGTAAGATAGGGGTTTGCTGTTGTTACATGCCGTCGAGTCAGTTCCCACTTACAGTGACCCTATATAGAGTTTCCAAGTATTGGCTGGTGGGTTCGAACCATGAACCTTGTGGTTGGTAGTCCAGCTATGGAGCTACCATGCTGCCAGTGTTGGCTTGAAGATATGCAAACAGACAATGGAACGGAGCCCTCACGGCACTGCCGGATAACCACAAGGTTGGCAGTGCCATCCCACCAACTGCACAATGGGCCAGAGATGAGGCTTTATTGTCTGTAAAGATTTACAGTCTCAGAACTCCTATACAGAGTCACTGTGAGTTGAAATCGACTCGATGGCAGTGAGGGTGTTTTTTTAAAAAAAATTTCCCTTGATGAAACAGACTTGGAACAAAAGTGAAATAAAAAATTAGAGAAGAGTGGAGCAATTATCCTTTTGGTACTGAATGGTTGGATCTCCAAATGGGAAAGAGCAAATGAAATCCTCACCCCACATCTTAATTAATTACCAATTCAATACTTAATAATCTATGCTGTTGTTGTTGTTGTTGTTGTTATGTGCTGTTGAGTCAGTTCTGATCCATAGCAACCCTATATAGGGTTTCCAAGGAACGGCTGATGAGCTTGAAGCGCCAACCTTGCAGTTCAAACTGACCTTGCAGTCCAGCGTATTAATACGCAGTGCCACACCATAGGTGAACATTATAAGAAGAACACTTAGAATATCAGGACCAAAAATGTATTTCTTGAACTAGGCATAAAATAATGGTACGAGCCATCGAGTGAATTCTGACTCATAGCAACCCTGAATAGGATTTCTGAGGAGCAGCTGAATCACCAACATTGCGGTGCAAAGTGACCTTGCAGTCCAGTGCATTAACCCACAGCACTACACTAGGATTTGATCACCTGGATGTTTTTACTGTGTATATTCTCTGCAACAATGACAAACACTAGAAAATAAAATAAAACCGAAAAGGAAATAAGATAATGTTTTTTTTAAATGGGTGAAGGTATGACTAACAATACCACAGAGAAGGAAGTGAGAGGGAAGTCCCCAGTCTTCATAGAAAGGCAAAAGTTACAGATGATTTCATTGCCATTTCAAACCCACGAGACCTGCACAAGTTTAAGTCTGATGTAGTGTCAACACAGGACTGTGAATCACAAGGTCGGTGGTTTGAGCCCACTAGCTGCTCTGGGAGAGAAAGATAAGATTTTCTGCTCCTACAAAGATTTGCAGCCTCAGAAACTGTATAGTGGGTTACTATGAGTTACAACCTGCTAAACAACAACTACCCCAAAAGAGGTGTTGAGAAGTGCTGTGGAGCCAGTTCTGATTCATCATAGTGACCCTAAAGTGTCATTAGGATTTGGGGAGCAAGGATTGTCATCAGCTATTGGTAACAATACAAATGAGCAGACATTGCATTGGAGAAACAACAAAAAAACTGACAAGAACTCTAGCAAAGTTGCTGAAGGTACAATTCATTGCTCAGCAATTGGCCTCAGGTGAACTCTAGCATTTGTGCGCAAGGAACCACATGAGAAAATGTTGGTGATCTTGCAATGAAGAAACCTAGCAGTTTGTCAGTAGGGGAACAAAAAACCAGACCTATTCGAAAGATGAAATACCACATAGCAGGTCAATAAACTTCCTAAAGTGTTTCTGGTAAAACAGAGCATTCCTGAAAAACAAGCTGTTTCCTAAAACTGCTCACTTGAAATGAGAAAGTGTATGCGGAAAATGGACTCCTGGCATGGTGCTGTAGGATCAGCACTGGACTAGGAACCACAAGGTCAGCAGTTCAAATCCACCAACTGCTCCTTGGAAACCCTGTACAGGGTTGGTATGAGTCAGAACCTACTCAACAACGACGATGGGAAAAATAATATTTAAGAAACAATTTTGCAACCCCTGCACTAATAACAATTGTTACAAAAGTCAATTAGTAAAGTTACACAGGGACATGTTATCAGGAGGGAGCAGTCCCTAGAGAAGTGACATCATGTCTCAGTGAAAAAGAGGAGGACCCTCAACAAGATGAACTGAAACAGTGGCTGTAACAATGGGCTCAAGCATTGGACCAACAGGGGTCACTATGAGTTAAAAGTGACAAAAACGACATGTTAAACATATTAGGTTCCTAACCTTTAAGAAATACTAGAATAAATATAAGAAAGCTTGGTGGTGTGGTGAGTTAAGCTCTGGGCTGCTGACTGAAAGGTTAGCAGTTCGAATCCAACAGCTGCTCCATGGGAGAACGATGGGGCAGTCTTTTTCCGTAAAGATTTACAGTCTCAGAAGCATTGATGAGCCTTTCTACTCCATACTTTCTATAGGGTCTCTATGAGTTAGAGCAAATCTAGAGCCAGCCCTTTAAAATCGGAGGTAGAGGGAAGCATTGAATGGGTGGACAACACTGGCCCTTGCTGTACTACGAAGAATCTGTGGTGAATGGGGTTCCTCTCTGTTCCTTTTTACCACTGTGATCACCTGGTGTCAGGCTGAATCCAGGTATGCATTCAGATACTGTAATCAGGTGGTACAAAATGTTCACGGGATGGAAACTGCCAATATAATCTTCCCACTGACACTTGACATAATCCTTTATCTAGGAAGCAACTGAATATGAGGTAAGAGGAATCACAAAAACCCACAGTGCAAAAGAAGAGTCCTGGTGGGATGGCACCCTCAGGAAGTATTCCTAAATGTTAATTTCTATGTAGGAATTTCTAGAAAATGTATGCATGCATATATATGTCCAACACAGCCTTGGGAAGAATGTACAAACTGTGCCAGGTTCGGGTTACCCCTGCAGACGGGGAAGTGAGTAGAGATGAGGCTGCAGCTCCCTTGAAAAAAAGTTTTCCTTATTTTTCTGTAAGATCAAAGGTTGACTTAAAAGAATATATACTTGTTGTAGTAAAACATTCTTACCTAGTCATCTAGATGGTGAACACCTGTCTACTGTGTTACTTTCTGTAACTACAGGCAAGTCCTCAGGTAATAAACCAGATCCTTTCTTCACTGTCTTTAAGTTGAACTTGTAGGTAAGCCCGAACGGTTCTTATTTAACCCCACTTTAGTGCAAGACTAAAGGAGTCCTGGTGGCACAGTGGGGTAAGCATTAGCTTCTAATCACAAGGCTGAGGGTTTCAACCCACTAGCTGCTCCAAGAGAGGCTGTCTGCTCATTTATGGTCTTGGAAACCCTAAGGAACAATTCTACTCTGTTCTGTAGTGTTCCCTATGAGTCAGGATCGATGGCAAATGGTTTCGTGCCAGAAAGGGTAGTTAGGATTTTCAGTGACCTAAAGCTGCGTGTGTGGTAGAGTAGTGGTTACGAATTGGGCTGCGAACCTTAAGGTCAGCGGTTCGAACCTACCAGCTGCTTCGCGGGAGAAAGATGAGGCTTTCTACTCCCGTAAAGATTTACACCCTCGGAAACCCTGTACAGGGTCGCTATGGGTCGGAACCGACTCGACGGCACTTAACAACAACAACAAAGCTGCGTGTGAGGGTGATGAAGAATCTGTTGTGAGCAGGGGTTCTTTCAATCTTTTCAAAGTGAGGATAAATTTACATCACACTACAGTAAAGAAAGTAAGGTTTACCCTGCATAGGCTATTTGTAACCCCTGAGACTTATTCTCCATGTATATTTTCACTTGTGCCTCAATGGGAACATTATTAGATCCACAATAGTATTATTGAGGTGTTGAATATAAAATAAATACTGAAATTCATCTTATGAAACATATACAAATGGAAGGATAAAATATATTATGATAAGGTAAGGTGTTGGTGTCCTGAGAAGACAATGCACTCCCAAGGGATTTATGCAATCACTGAAATTTCAAAGGGAAGTTTCAGCTTCACATAGTATTCAAAGGTCATCTGGATGATGAAACTGGTAAAATAATAAAATTTAAAAGAAACGTTCAGGGTATGAATTAATAGTAGGAATTAACTTCGCTAGTTTTTGAAATACATTATTTTTAGAATAATGAAAATAGTGTGGCATTGATTAAAATTCCTCTCAGATATCTGAATATTATGTTCCCAAATAAGAACAATAACAGAAACCAGTAGGAACCAGAACATGACTTTAAAAATTATTTTGGAAATAGGAAGAGTAGCTGTTTGAAAAATAGTTTTTCAATATCTTCCTACAATACTACATCTCCAAGTGTTCTAAACCACAGATCGATTCAAATAACATGAGACCAATTAAGATCAGAATCGTTCTGGCTGGGACCCAGTAGTCAGTATTTCTCTAAACGCCTTAAAACCACTGACATTTGGTAGATCCCAATTCATAGCTACCCTGTAGGGCAGGGAAGAAGTGTGCTATGGGGTTTACAAGGTTGCAAATCTTTATGACTGGAGACTGCCTCATTTTTCTCCCAGAGAGAAAGTTGGTGGGTTTCAGCAGCTGACCTCTGGGCTAGCTCCCAACCACTCAAACCATTGTGCTACCATGGCTCCTTTTAAGATCCTTGTTGTTAAGTGCCTTCAAGTCAGTTCTGACTCACAGCGACCCTGTATAGGGTTTCCAAGGATCAGCTGGTGAATTTGAACTGCTGACCTTGTGGTTCAAACCAACCTTGTGGTGCAGTGCATTATCCTAGAGCACCACACCAGGACTCCTTTTAAGATCTTTGTTGTTGTTGTTATGTGCCGTGGAGTCGTTTCTGACTCATAGCCTAATTCATAACCTAATAAAGCTTTAGATGTTTTTGGTCCATTCCTGAAATACAACATGAGTGGGCTTGGGAGGTGCCAAGGTATTGATGCCTGGTGGAAGGCAGGTAGGAAGGGTCTGGGATAGTCAGAGCTCCCAGGAGCTAGCAAAACAGACACAACATTAAACATCTCCAATCCCACTGGGGCGTGAAGGTTGTCACAGCATCTGCCTCAGAAATGACACTTCAGAAAGCCAATCTCCAGGGAATATTTCAAATCACAGAAAAAGCATTGTATATAAACATATTCATTATAACGTGTATAGGAGCTAAACTATTAAAATAACCTAGATGTTAAATAAAGGGATGAGTAACTAAGTAAACGAGAGCATATGCTTATTAAGAACTCATTGTCGTTGTGAAGTGCCGTTAAGTTGGCGCTGACTCATAGCGACCCTGTAGAGGGTTTCTGAGGAGCAGCTGGAAACCAATGATCTTACAGTACAAACCGACCTTGCATTCTAGTGCTTCATCCTATAGTGCCACACCAGGACACTGTCTCTCTCTCTCTTTCTGTATGTATCTGTAGGTATATATCTGTATGTATATATCTATACTAAGCTGCACACATTTCATAGACATCTATATAATTTATGAGGAACATACATGCATATGTATCATTCATGTATTCATTCATTCATGCATATGGGTACTTACGATGTTGCTGTTGCTGTTGCTGTCAAATGTGGTCGAGGTGGTTCTGAATTATACAGAAACCCTGTAGAGGGTTTGCGAGGTGCAACTGGTGGGTTTGAACCACTGATCTTGTGTTCAATTGTCCAATGCTTATCTTACAGC
>NW_006408680.1:955563-959766 GCF_000296735.1 Chrysochloris asiatica | reverse complement strand
ACACACACACAATGGCAACCTGGTGGTACTGTGGATTGAGTGTGGAGCTGATAACCAACAGGTTGGCAGTTCAAACAGCCACTCCTTGGGAGAAAGATGAGGTTGTGTACTTGCATAAAGATTTACTATTTCGGACACCCTGTACAGGGTCACTGTGAGTTGGAGTCGACTCAGTGGCAGGAGGGTTAGTTGGCTTTGGTTGTATATAATAAATAGAACTCATGATACCAGTATTTTTGGCAAGGCCAACTTAAACGAGGCAATTCACACATCTTAGGGAAATGAATCTCGCGAGGTGGATATTTCTCATCTCTGAGCATTGTACTCTGCCTTGCCTCTTCCCCAGGTCCTCCGGGGTGCTCTGAGTCCCCTCTCAGAAACCTCCCCAGACCTGGCCCCCTGGTGATCCAGCTCTGTGCTCTCATGGTATCACGCAGGCCCCCTCTCTCACGACTGGCAAAAAACCACAGCGACCTTGTACCTCTGAACTCTGACATCCAGAGCTCAAAAAGTATCCAACCTATGTAGCTCTCTCGGAGCCTTGCAGACTCTACTTTTGGATCAGGTTGGATTTGCGTACATGTAGCACGTCAGTTTAGCCCCATGCAAAATCACATTCAGATTTTAATATCACGCAGTCAGCCCTTATTGAGATGCTTTATGGATCAAATCTGTATTTCATGCAAAAGACAAAAATATAGCTATAGTATACTGCATAGATTTGAAAGGCTACATGATCGATTTCTCTGAGAATTCTTTGTAGAGAAAGCTTCAATTCCCTCTGGGGACTGCTGGGCTGCTACTTTTGTGCAATGAGAAGTGTATGATGTTCCTCTTCTAGCAATAGATGCCAAGAAGCTCAGAATTAAATCTGAACATCAATCAATAAATATACTGACCCTTATAAAAGGCAACATTGATTCTCCGTTCTATAGCTCTGGCATTCCACTTTAATTACATTTTATTACATTGTTTCACTTTTGTTTGTGCAGTTTTGGTTCTGATGACTCCAATTACTTTTCAAAACCTTGTATTTTAATGTGTATGCATTTCAATGTGAGGCGATTGGAATTGATTGAAGAACATTAAATCAATTAATTATTAATTAAAGAAAAAAAAATTTTTTTTCACAACAGAAAGGATGAAGTTCCCTAGTAAGAGCATGTCCTTCTTTTTGTAGAATGGGAAAAGATGTTTACCACACTGGCTCTTTGACAGTAGTAGTTGTTGTTGTTAAGTGCTTGCTGTCAAGTCAGTTATGACTCAGAGCAACCCTGTCTAGGATTTCTAAGGAGTGCCTGTTGGGTTTGAACTGCCCACCTTGTGGTTAGCACACCAGTAACTATCCTACAACACCATACCCAAGCTCCAACAGAGTAGCAGTACAAACCAATAGGACAATTGAGGCAAAAGAAAAAGCAAATAAACGTCTCGAAAAGGAATGTCACAAAATAGAATGTCCAAATGGCTAGTAAATAATTATCTTTTAAAAAGCTGGTAACATCACTAGTCACCATAAAGCTAGAATTCAGTCCACATAAGTCTGGGTGTGGTGCTGTAGGGAAGCACAAGGTCAGAAGTTTAAATGCTCGGAAACCCTATACAAGGTCTCTATGATTCAGAACCCACTGTATGGCACTTCATAATAAAATAATGTAAGGAAGACTGCAGAAGAATTGATGCATTTGAACGATGTTGTTGGTGAAGAATACTGAAATAACCATGGCGTGCCAGAAGAACAAACAAATCTATCTTGGAAGAAGTGCAGTTAGAATGCTCCTTACCCATGAAGAAGGCAAGTCTACATCTTACCTGTTTTGAAAATATTAACAGGAGGGATCAGTCCCTGGAAAATGTCATCCTCCTTGAGACAGTAGAGGATCCGTGAGACAGAGGCAGACCTTGAGATGGAATGACACAGTGGCTGTGACGATGGGCTCACATTTTTAACACTTGTGAGAATGGCACATGATGGGGTCATGTTTACTTCTGTTGTACACAGGGTCCTTGCTATGAATTGGAAACAACTCAAGGGGACCTACCACCACCAGCATCACCCACTGCAATCTAGTCGATTATAACTTACAAGACCCTGTGGGACAGAACTGTTCCCTGGGGTTTCTGAGACTGTGAAGCATTCTGGGTTCAGACAACCTCATCTTTCTCCTGGGAAGCAGGTGGTGGGTTTGAACAGCAGATCTTGTGGTTAGCAGTCTTAACACTTACTCCTGTGCCACTAACCAAAGCCCAAACCACACTCACTGCTATGGAGCTGATTCCCATTCACAGGAGGCGACCCTACATAGGACTTAGAGATTCTAACTGTTTACGGGAGCAGAAAGCCTCATCTTTCTCCCAAAGAGTGGCTGGTGGGTTTGAACCATTGACCTTGCAGTTAGCAGCCTAGTGCTTATCCTAGGAGAACGCCTAAATTGCCAGATAAAGAAAGATGCCAGGGGCTAGTGAGACTCTGGAGCAAATGGCACTATCTTGCATAGTAAGACGGAGTTGGAGCTGGAAAAGGCCATTTGGAAAGCTGACATCCTGCAATCCCAGGTGCACTGGACCACTCAGCACCTATGAAGGGAACAGACTCAAGTGGGCACACACACAAGTATCTGACAGTGCACACTTGCAAATTATCCTCATTCCTCTTTTTATATTTGTATAACTCCATTAGCATTTTCTCAAAGGTGTTCACTCAAAGATGATTGAGTCCAGCCTAAAATAAGTTCATTTATTCAGTCAACCATTTGGTTAAAAAACAACATCCGTTATGTATCAGAAAATTTTCTAGAGCTGGGGAGGCAGCTTTGGAGTGAAATAGTAAGAATTCCCTGCCTCCTACGCCCAGAAGTCCTGGTGTGGCGCTGTGGGTTAATGCGCCAGACTGCAAAGCCATTTGAAATGCAAGGTCGGTGGTTCAAGATCACCAGCTGCTCCTCAGAAACCCTATACAGGGTCACTATGGGTCAGAACCGACTCGGCGGCACTTAACAACCCCCAGAAGCTTAAGAAGCTCTGCATAGTGGTCATGAATTGGGCTGCTAACCCTAGGGTCAGCAGTTTAAAACTACCAGCTGCTCTGCGGGAGAAAGATGAGGCTTTTTGTTCCTGTAAAGATGTACAGCCTCGGGAACACTGTATAAGGTCGCCATGAGTAGGAACCGACTCCATGGCACAGAACAACAGCAACCCCAAGAAGGTTCCTCTCATTAGGATGAAGACATCGAATTTGTTGTTGTTTGGTGCCATCTGGCTGATTTTGATTCCTAGTGACCCCATGCACAACACAACAAAAGGAAACACCGTCTGGTCCTATGGAAGCCTCACAACTGTATGTGTGAGCCCATTGCTGCCACTGTGCCAATCCATCTCGTTGGGCATGTACCACGTTTCTGCTGTCCCTTCACTTTACCAAGCATGATGCCCTTCTCTAGGAACCGGTCCCTCCTGATAATATGTCCGAAGTAGAAAAGATCAAGTCTGGCCATCCTGGTTTCTAAGGAGCATTCTAGATATACTTCTTCCAAGACAGACTTGTTGGTTCTTCTGACAGTTCATGGTACTTTTAATACTCTTTTCCAACACCATAATATAGGACCTTTAGAATAACTGAAAACTAACGTCTATAGATCAAGAAGTCAAAGGACATTGCTTTGGGCAAACCTGATGCAAAGGACCACTTGAAGGTGATAAAAACCTTGAAAACTAAGGTGAATCTTATGCAAGATGAAATCATGATATTTTCAATCACCTCATGCATATGGCCACCACTCATCCGTCAGTTTGTCGTACTGTGTTGGCTTGTGAGTTACTGTGATTCTTAAAGCTATGCCGTGGGTATTTTAAACACCAGCAGGGTCACCCATGGTGGACAGGTTTCAGATGAGTTTCCAGACGAAGACAGACTGGGAAAAAGGAGTGATGAACTACTTCCAAATAGTTAGTCACTGAAAACCTCATGAATAGAAGAGAAACACTGTCAGATACAGTGCCGGAAAATGAGCCCTTCAGGTTGGAAGGCACTCAGATGAGACTGGGGAAGAGCTGCCTCCTCAAAGTAGAGTTGACCATGATGATGCAAATGGAGCAAAGCCTATGGAGTAAAGTCCACGGACCTTCATTTGCTGATGGGGCACAGCTCAAAATGAAGAGAAACAGGACAACAAACAAGATGGCAGATCGGGTGGCCGTGTAGCA
>NW_006408680.1:946983-948865 GCF_000296735.1 Chrysochloris asiatica | reverse complement strand
ACCTTAGTCCTCAAGATGACATCTTAGCCGTTGAACACTTTAAAGACATCTTGAGCAACAGATTTTCCTAATGCAAGACATTGTTTTGTTTCTTGACTTATGCTTCTTTGAGTGTTGATGGTAGATGCAAGCAAAATAAAGTGTTTGACAACTTCAATCTTTTCTCCATTGATATGGAAGTTATTTACTAGTCTAGTGGTGAGGATTTTTGTTTTCTTTACATTGAGGTACAACCCATACCAAAGCCTGTGGTCTTTGATGTTCATCTATGTTGCTGCCCCTACCTCATGGGGAACACAGGACAACCGTTTGAAACTGCCTACCAGAGTGGACTTTTACATGTGAGAGAATCTCTTATTTCAGCTATTGTGATTTGTTTATACTCAATGCAGCCTCATCAAGAGCTTAATAATTTGTCATTATCATTACTGTTAAGTGTCAGAGGAATATGATTGATATAAAGTGAATTTAAGAATTCTCTGATTTCTGTAAGCTTTGAGAATAAGACATTTATAGGAAATTGAGAAGCAAAGCTGTTGCATAAAGCTCTAGTTGAAGACAACTGCTCTATCCTAGCATGCTTTTGGATAAAGTAACTTGACACAGAAGAGATCTGCTATTTGTCTAGATAAAGTTAAAGAACTGTGAGTTCCTGGTTGCTGGGCCTGGACTCTATCATGCCCAGACACGACCTCCTGAAGTGAAAATGCACTATGACATCTTGAACATTTGTATCTCCTGCCATTCTTTTCAGGGAAACAAAATGAGCTGCAGATTATTTTCTGATTAAAGAACTTTCAACACGGCTCATTTTCACAAAGAATGCCACAAAAACGTCATGGATGTAAAACAGCGGCTTACCATTGAAGAACATTTGACCTTGCACTAAAAATAGTTACTGGCTACATTTATCATTAGTCTGTAAATAAGTTTGCATTCTCACACACAGATTCTGCTTAGATCGGAGTTTCTGCTTGCATAGTCCATGTGATCAAGTCTGTTTATGGTCAAGTTTCTATACTCATCAGTACAGCACTTGCAGAAGAATTGCAGGAATCTCAATAGAATTCCTGAGGGTACAATTCTATGTATCTTCAGTGGAAGAGCAGTGAAATGGTCATTTATCTAAATAACGAGGGCTTGAAAGACAGGACTGAATGGAAGCCTGAACACTGGAAAATGGTTAGAGGGTTTGGCTTTTGGAAAATGGGTTTTGATGTAGAAGAATGACATGTTACGTTCTCTAAAGAGAAATACACCTAAAGAAAGATACAGGGATACTTTATCGCTATAAATGCCAAAAGGTGTACAATGCTAAAGACAAAAAGTGGTTAAATGTTTTACTTCCTGTACCACTGAAGTTACCTGTATAAGCAATACTGTTTTTGTTTTATTACAACATTGTTGACAGCAAGGGTGATTTTTCTAGGGTCAGGGACTTAATCACTGCAGGTTCCAAATCCCTGACACTTCTTACCATGTATTAGATGTAAACCTCCCCCTCCCCACCCCCTAATTCTTGATGGACTGAATGGATGAGGTTTGCTTCTAAGAACTGTGATTTCTGGTAAACAGAATGAAAAAAATGAACCAATTTATTTGGTGATCTCAGAGGAGAAACAGTTTGCATCAAAGGTTTTCTTAAATAATATGCAAAGGTGATAATTAATTTCCAGGAAGTTGTTGATAAAGAAAGTCACTTCATAATCCATTATATATATATAGTCCTGGTGTGGAGCTGTGGGTTAATGCACCGGATTGCAAAGCCATCTGAACTGCAAGATTGGCAGTTCAAGCCAACCAGCTGCTCCTCAGAAACCCTATACAGGGTCGCTATGGCTATGGCACTTAATAATAACAACATATATATATATATATATAT
>NW_006408680.1:935289-946756 GCF_000296735.1 Chrysochloris asiatica | reverse complement strand
ACTGTCATAAAGATCCCAGTCAAGAAGACCCAATGGAGAAGTCCTACTCTAACGTATGAGGTCATCAGGAGTGGACTCAAATAAGGGGCACTGGATTTGGGGTGGTTTTTCATTTTGCTTTTAATACTGGAATACTTGATTTTTCCGAATTAAGACTTCTGATGTAAGGTTGTGCTTAAGAATACATACAATATTAGAATTTATGAACAGGTTTAGAAAACAAGAAAATCTGACCCTTCCTCCTTTCCCCCAACACATGCTTGTGGTGTTACAGTGTATTACTGAGAAACACTCATCAAAATTATTATCATAAACATTGTGTAGAGATAAAGATCAATGATTCCCTTCAATGGTTATAGTATTCTGTATAGCTGATAAATGAGTCATCCTGCCACACACATCCCCCACAGCACCCCCAGACCCTGTTCACATGAAGCACAAAGGAAAAAGGGCAGTAACAACATGTGGGATTATTAAGCCTGTTTCCCAGGATTTCAACTATTGTAAATCAACAGACACACATCAATAATCAGGATACCTGTTTGTGTAGCAACATGGGTATCCCACTGAGAGGACTGGAGGAAATCTGCTTCATTCATGTGTGTGAAGGATGTGGTTTAGGAACAAGGTATAGCATTAGCAACATTGAAGTAAAACAAATAATGTGACACTAGAAGGCAACACTGTTCATTTAACATAACCAGTTACAATACAGTAACTAACTCAGACACTCTCAGGTGTAAATTACACAAATCTGAAAGTTGCATTTATTAGTTAATGCCTTATTCCCAGACAGGTGCTTACTCAACAGTAAAATCTGGTTTTGCATACCAAATTTAAAGCTACTGAATAAACAAAGTTTTTGTTGTTGTTTTTAAACAAACTGAGCTGTCACACATGTAGCCAAACTATCTGTGTACATTTAAAATATTGTTGTTGTTATGTGCCTTGGAGTCAGTTCCGACTCATAGCAACCCTGTATAGGGTTTCCAAGGCTGTAAATCTTTATAGGAACACAAAGCCTCATCTTTCTCCTGCCGAACAGCTGGTAGTTTCGAACTGCTGACCTTGTGGTTCACAGCCCAATTCGTAACTACTACGCTTCCAGAGCTCCTTACATTTAAAATATTTTTCTCTAATTCTATAACAATGCTTTATTTTTACTAACACCAGTAGAAATTAAATATGAATTCTACTAATAGGCAGAAATCCTTGACGATTGGATGGTTTTAAAGCATCCCTTAGGAATATTACAAGGAAACTGACTTTACATAAGTAGTCTAACAGGCTGATAACATTTTGGGTGAGACTTGTTGGAGCAAGAGCTAAGATACCCTAAAAGGACCTAAAGAGATGAAGGTTCTCATCACACATGATTTCTCCAACTTAGGTTGCTAGCCATGCCTAAGCACATGTGAAATTTTGCAAGAGAGTTTGTGATTTCTAACAATTCGCCCTCTTGAAGGCCCTTTGCAGAGTAGAGTCTCTAAGTAAAGGGGATCTTTTTGCTTTGTGTCAATAGCTCCAGAGTGGTTGGGGGGGTGGGGGGGTCTGGATCCAGTCAGAGGATGGTGCTTCTGAATGGGGCCCAGAATCCTCTGGGAGTCACCTAAACTGGCCTGCACAGACTGGTACAGACCCGCCCAGGACCCCTCAGGGTCAGAGTAGGGCAGCTACACAGGAGGAGTGCATTCAATGGGGAGATCACTTACGACCGAGTTTTTCATCATAGCTTTCACTGTGAAGCCCTCGGAAACCAGGGAGTGCGGCTGGTGCAAAGGTAGAGCCTGTTGGGCCAGCAGCTTGGTCCTCTTCGGCATCTTGTCTGGGCATTTGTTTAAGCTTAGGGTCTCTTTTTCTGCCACCATCTTCCTAGGAAATGTCTTGTTCTCATACAAAA
Source organism: Chrysochloris asiatica (assembly GCF_000296735.1). Taxonomy (NCBI): domain Eukaryota; kingdom Metazoa; phylum Chordata; class Mammalia; order Afrosoricida; family Chrysochloridae; genus Chrysochloris; species Chrysochloris asiatica. Next base: position 944,856 of record NW_006408680.1, on the reverse strand, counting down.
AAAAAAAAGTGTTTTAGGAATCAGTGGGGCTTACGGATGTGAGAAGACAATCGGGGAAAAAATGTCAAAAGGCTCAAAACTGATCGAAATTCAACCCCTCCTGGTGGCCAGGTCGATCCAGATGTTTGGCAGCTCCTAGGTGAAGGGAGTTTGGGGGAGGGGAGGGGCGGGAGGAAGGCAGGACCGCGGCTAGAGCAGCAACAAGCTTCCAAAGGTAAGCCAGAGGTTGCTAAGCGACAACATCAACATTGCGGCCGAACGGCCTCACCCTGTCGTGACGTGGGCTTCCTGGGCCTTGAAGCCGGAAAGGGCCGCGGTAGAAACACAGACGGGGCGAAGACCCGGCTGTGCGTCAAGACTACGACTCCCAGCAAGCCAAGGGCCACGAGGCATATGCGCATGCGCACTGCTGGAGGGTGCCCGCGAGAGCCGCAGTGGGAGGTAGTGAGTAGGCGGGGAGAAGAGGCGATGCGTCTCCGAACTACGACTCCCGGCATGCTGCGAGCCTCAGGCCTCTGCGCGTGCGTACTAGTCCGGTGTGAGACAGGGGGAACCCAGACCAGAGCGACATCCAGGGAGAGTGGCCGTGGAAGGCAGCGGGCGCTGGGCGCGTGGCCCTATTGCCGAGCGGCCGCCGCCCGCCCAGTGACCATGATAGGTACGTGGTGCCTGCCAGGTACAGGTGTGTGCGCCGCTATGCCGTGCCGGGCCGCGGGGTCGGCGGCACGTCATGACCCCTGCAGTGGCAGGTAACCAGTGTCCACGCGGCGTGGGCTCCTGCCCCGCAGAACTCGGCCGGGCCTGCCCGGATAGGAGTGTGTGTTCGGCGATCCTCAGTCAAGTCAGCGTCCAGGGACACCAGCCAGGGTTGCCCATGGTCCCATGCCCCGGCCAGACTCGCCCAGGTGCCCTTTACCTTGTCCAGGTCAGCCTGGCTGGCTAACCTTAGGTACAACAGTAGGACTCTTTAAGGGCTATATGATCACGTGCCCGGCCAGACCTGCCCAGGTGTCCTCCCTCCCTCACTTGTCTAAGTGAGCCAGACTGATTCACCTTAGGACCTTAGGACGCATTGGAACCTGTCAGTAGGATTCTGTAAGGCCCACATGCCTGACCAGACCCTTGTGGGATCAGGAGCACCGCCTTTCTCTGCCCAGGTGGCCTTCACCTTGTCTATGTGAGCCTGGCTGGCTAACTTAAGAAACAGTAGGACTTTTAAGGGCCACATGGTTACATGCCCTGGCTGACCCACCCAGGTGTCTTCCCTCACCTGCCCAGATAAGCCTGGCTGGCTAACCTTAGGAACAGTAGGGCTCTTTAAGACCACTCTGTCACATGCCAGACCAGACCCTCCCAGGTGTCTTCCCTCACCTGCTCAGATGAGTCTGCCTGGTTCACATTAGAGTACATTGAACCCCTGTCAGTAGTACTTCTTAGGGTCTACATGGCCACATGGTGCCCCAGTCAAACCACCCACGTGTTCTCCCTCATTTGTCCAGATGAACCTGGCTGGTTTACCTTAGGACACACTGGAACCCGGTGACAATAAAACTCTAGTGAAAGGTAGGCACATAGAATTGATGGTTGGGATGAAGACATGCTTTCATTGCGTTTATACTTCTTGCTCTCCGTGTTTTCCTTCTGAGCTGCTCCCTAAAAGTCTATGATGAAAAGATAATTAGTAGTATTAATAGCAAAGACTGAATCTGCTACATTTTACATAACAAATTAACTACAATATGTATTCTGAAGCAAAAGGACCTAGATGTGCCCAGAGTAAAGCTTTGGGAGTGGATATTATAGAGTTGTTCCTACACACGCTGATGTTCTTTCAGAGGCCATCCCTGGGAATGGGTGAGAATACAGCAGGGTAAGTTCATGGAAAATTAAAAGAGAATGGAATTTTTCCATGCGCTTTTTGAAGCCCCTTCTTATATCAGGGGTACAATGAGATTGTTTCACTTTATTACTGGGGAGTATCACTTACAAAACAATTTGAATACAGCAAGTATATGTGAATTCAGAGGGTGACAGTCCAGAGAGGTGGGTGATGGATTTATAAAATATCTGTGTGTCTTAGTTCCCTGGTGTTGCTCTTAACAGAGCTATCACATATGGATGTCTTTAATAAACGGACGTCCATCTTCTTCACATTTCTGAAGGCTAACATTCCTAGTGGGGGTCACCTTTGTTGGTTTCTGGAGGCATTCCTTGGTTCCCTGGGGATCTTTACGTGGCATCTGTCTTCTCCCCTTGGGTGCTGGCTGTTGTCTTTAAACTGATCTTATGAGTCCGAAATAACTAGGGAGGGTTAGGACACAGCTGACACTGAGATGGGTCACTAACTTAGCAACGTAGATTTAGGGGGAACCCACCGACTGCTCCTCAGAAGCCCTATACAGAGTTGCTGAGTCAGAACTGACTTGATGGCATTTAACGGCGACAACAGGCACAGAGAAGCATTTTCTGTTGCTGTTAGTTGCAGTTGATTGCACAAGGAGTCCAGGATACACCGTGGAGTAAACGGTGGGCTGCTAATCTCAAGGTCAGCAGTTCAAACCCATCGGCCACTTTGGGAGAGAAAGATGAATCTCTCTGCTCCTGTAAAGACACATCATCTTGGAAATCATAGAAGTTTTGTTCTGTTTTATGAGTTTAAATCAACTGCAGAGCATGGATTTATCAATGAAATAAACCAGGATGACCTTCTTAATCTTAACTCGGTCCTGTTGGTGGTGGTGTTAAGCGCCATCATATTGGATCCGACTCATAGAGACCCTGTGTAACAGCTGGTGGGCTTGAACCACCGACCTTGGATTAGAAGTCAGTGTTTATCCTGCAACAGTGAATGCACTCAAGTGGATAATAAAAAAATTCCCCTTGATTTCACGAATGAACAAAGTGCTGCCAGTGATTTTTAACACTGAGTGTAGTGGTTAACATTACCGAATTCTTTTGGTGGGCACATTGCAATAAAACTTTTAATGGCCAGTTTTGGACTTGAGTGTGTTGAACAGTGCTAAAGCAAGTGAAAGGCAGTGATTGGAAGTGTCTGGTCTGATGGGTTTCCTGCTTTTGTTGCAAAAATGTGGACCCAGCGAAGGCATCGTTCTCTCTATCCAGTGCTACTCATACTCAGGAGGTCATCCCCAAACCAAAAGCCAGACCATTGCCATCAAGTCTGGGTCAACTTATAGCAACTGCTATAGGATTTCCAAGACGGGCTCAGATAGCCTCATCTTTTACCCACCTTGGAATGACTGATGCTTTTGAATTGCCAACCTAGCAGTCCAGTGTTTACCCTACAGTGCCACCAGGGCTCCTAAATCTGGAGGTCAAGAAACATATAAACATACACATATCAGGGGATTGTTTCTTTTGTTAAAGACAGCTGAACACTTCATCATCTTGCTCCCTTGGCCTGCGTTCTCTGCGTCCTACCCTTCTTTAACACAAATAATCATCTTCCTTGGAAACCCTATGCAGGGTCACTATAAGTCATAACCTTCTGATTGGCACTTAGCAACAACAACAACAACAACTTCCTTTACTTTTGTTGTTGCTGAGGGGAAAGGATGTGTGAGTCAGATAGGGGTGAAGGGGGCTTGAAGGGTACCTCACTCCTTTTTAGTTTTACCAAATGTAGATTTGTCTTCTTGCCTCCTAGTACTTACATTTCCCATGTGGATTGTGATTGATACGTTAAGTCCCCAGACAGTTTCAGAAACATCATCTTATTGAAGTCGATGAACAGTAGGGCCTTGGGAGGAGTATGCCGGCTTCATGAGGATAATGAAGCAGAGTAGAAAAGATTAAGAGAAGACCTTTTAGAAAAATCTAATTGTAGACATCTCTATTAAAAATATTTAAAATAGTTGTTCATCAATTTAAAACACAACAACAATAAAACTTTGTATCAAAGAGCTCTGGTAGCGTAGTGGTTACGAGTTGGCTGCTAACCTCAAGGTCTGCAGTTCAAAACTACCAGCTGCTCCACGGGAAAACGATGAGGTGAGGCTTTCTGTTCCCATAAAGATTTACAGCCTCGGAAACCCTGTATAGGGTCGTTATGAGTTAGAACGGACTCCTCGGCACATAACCACTATCACCACCACCACCATCATCATGAAATGGATGAATGTTTACAGAACAGATCATCAGTTTTACATTGAACAATTCATACACAATGAGCAGGATCAGTATTTTTTATGTTTTAATTTTGATTTAAAAGCTCTTTGTGATTAAATACCAAATTTTAGTGGTAATATTTGTGCCACATTCTAATTGACCTATGGGGCTGACTGTAGACATGTGGATAATATCTTATACTGAAGTGTTATTGTTAGGTGCCATTGAGTCGGTACCAACTCATGGTGACCCTGTGCACAGCAGAATTAAACACTGCCCCAACCTTACAATCGTTGCTACATGTGAGCTCATCGCTGCTGCCACTGTGCCAATCCATCTCGTTGTAGGTCTTCGTCCTTTTCTCCCACCCTCCACTTACCAAGCATGATGTCCTGATAATGTGTCCGAAGTATGAGAGGCAAAGTCTGGCCTTCCTGGCTTCCAAGGAGTATTCTATCTGTGTTTATTCCATCAGATTGGTTTGTGCTTTTGACAGGCCATGATATTTTCAGTATTCTCTAATGCAACAGCTTAAATGCATCAATTCTTCTACGGTCTTCCTTATTCACCGTCCAACTTTCACATGCATATGACGTTATTGAAAATACCATGGCTTCAATCAGGTGTACCTTAGTCCTCAACACTTTAAAGAGGTCTTGTGCAACAGATTTGTCTGATACAGTACGTTGTTTGTTTTCTTGACTGTTGCTTCCATGATTTTTGATGCTGGATACAGCAAAATGAAATCTTTGACAACTTGAATCTTTTCTCTGTTTATATGGATGTTGCGTATTGGTCCACTGGTGAGAATTTTTGTTTTCTTCACATTGAGATGCAACCAATAGCAAAGACTGTTTTTTTGATCTTTATTAGTAAGTATTTTAAGCCCTCTTCATTTTCTGCAAGGAAGGTTGTATTCTCTACATATTGCAGGTTGTCAGTATTGAAATTCAAATTCAATATCTTATGTTTTGAGACTATTATATATATATACATATGTTTATTGTGAAATGAGTGATCGTTTACATGGGAGAGCATCGGTTTCACACACATTGTGTCATTGCAATAATTACAATCTCCTTCTTGCCTCATCATTCAACAGTATTTGTTTCTACTCCCTCTGCTATTTTTTTTTTTTTTTTTGCAGGGGGTGGGGGTGTACACAAAAAAACTCAGGAATATATAATCATTTAAATAACCAAATGGCACATTCTGAAAACCTACCTCTTGGTCGCTAGCACACAGCCTTTCTCTTTCCATGAGTCTAGAGTACTTAACTGCTGTATCTCTCCATGTCCTCATCTCTGCCTCCATCTCTGGTGTTGTATTTTATCTTTTTTTAGTGTAATATTTAGAGCATATCTTTTCTGTACCATACTTAAGGTGGGCTCAAACCACCGGCCCTGTGGTTTACAGTCCAGTGCTTATCTTGTGAAGCCTCCACACTCTCTAACTATGCAAATAATCTAGGTAAAGGAACATTCAGGCAGCTTAGACATGATTCTAATCATTGGCAATACTCATATGAGCATTTTGGCATTTGTGGCTCTTCACTTGTATATGTAAACATATGACTTATAGAGCAGATTCCTTGCCAAGTCAGTTCCTGCTCATATGCACCTAGAGGAGGGTTTATGAGGCTGCAAATCTTTGTCATCTTTCTCCCAAGGAGCCGCTGGTGGGTTTGAAATGCACATATTGTGGTTAGCAGTCCAGTGTGTCAGGTAAAGATTTCAGTACGGTTTCTGGGCAGATTTGACATTATGATTGTTACTATTAAATTTTCTTAAAAGAAGTGTCATACTTTGTATTGGTGCTGTAGGATAAGCACTGGAGTGTAAGTTTGGTGGTTCAAACTCACCAGCCGCTCCTTGGAAACGTTTCACAGCGTCTCTATGAGTCAAAACAGATTCGAGGACACTTAACAACTTCAGCCTCCCTAAGGCAAGGCAACCTTGGTGTGGCGCTGTGGGTTAATGCGCTGGACTGCAAAGTCAGTTTGAACCGTAAGGCCAGTGGTTCAAGTTCACCAACCACTCCTAAAAAGCTCTATACAGGGTTGCTATGGGTTAGAACTGACACACTGGCACATAACTAAACACCAACAAGGCAGCAAGGAGGCCCCCTGCCCACCGGGCAGAGGAACTGCATTAAGAAACTCTTCCAGGCCTCCTCAGCCGGTACCTGCAGAGATCCTGCTCAGTTTCACCCTTAGCTCCCTGCACTCAGTGTCTGTGAGCAGTCCTGAGCACCCCTGCACCTCTGTCCCCAACAGTGTTCACACGATGGCCTTGCCCCTGCTGTGGGCCACACCTGATCCATGAGCAAGGATTTATTTATTTATTTTTAAGTGAGTTTATGGAGGAAAAACGCTCACTTCTTGTTGTGTACTGCTTTAGTCTTGTGAAAACAGATCCAGCAATGAAACCTCTATTACGTGCTGAGCACTGCTCTGGGGGTAGAGGGTGGGGAGAATATGGCTGCCTTATCTCAGTGTCCTGCTCGTCCACAGTACGTATTTGTTTCAAAGCTGTTTTTAATGTGAACTTTAAAGCCTCGGGATTTAGATTTATAGGTTTATAGTTGAATATCCTGTGTGTGCTACTCCCTGCTATTTCAATAATTCTAGGAAAAAAGTAGCCTTCTGTTTATGATGCGTTCCAATTGGAATCACAAAATAGATTCCAGGAAACATTAGCATAGAAGATGTCTTGTCATTATGCATCCTTCTTCCTGGGTCCCAAGGTGCTGAAATGAAGACCTTCTGCCCTTTTGGATTTTGGCCCTGTTTCTAAGGATTTTTTCATGTCTGCATGGTTTTTTTTAAAAAAACCTGGTCACTTCATAGATTGAAAATGATACAGTGAGATCCCTTGTATTAAAATATGCAAATCCATTTCTACCTCTGAAGCTTCTTTGAAAAATGCAAAAGAGAAAAACCTTCTCACTTGAAACTCTTCATATTCAGGCTGCAGTTTCAGTGCAGGGCACTGTATTCGGTGGTCGGCTTTCTGTCCTTTGATCAATGGGAACTGCTTCCTCCCTTCTTTAATTGTGGCCCCATTCTTACTCAGTGTTTCTGGTATAATTTGCATTTAATGAGCGCATTTAAAAGGTTTCTTTGTTCATAGGAATCTGAGTGGTTTCTCTCTAAGTTTTGTCATATTACAGAAAGAGAGCTGTGTGGCATCAGCTCAGCTCTGCTGTGGTTCCTTCCCCTCTGTGGTTATTGTCTTCCCTCTGTAGCAGAGAATTTTGGGTAAAAGAGAAGATTCTCATGTGACTGCTCTCCCCAGTCCCACATGTTTCTGCTTTCCTAGGACTTTCCCATCCACTGCCATCTTCCGACTGCATGTCTTTCTTCCATGGAGCAGCTGGTGGATTTGAATCACCAGCCTTTTGGTTAACAGCCAAGCACTTAACCCCTGCACCACTAGGCCTACGCCAGGTTTATTCAGAGACCTGCTTTTCATTCAGCAGATTAGCAGGTGTCTCAGGTCATAGTAATGATTCCAGTGTCCAGGTTTAGAAGGCGCTGTACTAGGTGGTGCTGGGCAGTGACTTGGTGAGTGTCTGCATGTTTCCTGTGGGAAACGTTCCGATTCTTAGGCCATTTCCCCCCAAATAAGACATATTTGGGGCGAGGATTTCTTGTCTTCCTAACAGGAGCAGAACATCTGTCAATAGGATAGCACAGCGGCTCCATACAATAACCTCTGGACTTCAAACCACAAGGTTCACAGTTCTAGCGAACTGCCAGACACTCCGTGGGAGAAAGATGAGATTTTTCTGTTCCCACAAAGATTTAAAGCCTTCAAAACTGTATACTGGGTCTCTATGAGTCACAACCGCCTCGATGGCACCTAACAACAACGATCTAACAGTACACACACACACACACATACACACACGCTACCACACCAGGATTATTCATACCCTGGGCCATTGTTTAGGCTCGCGTATAATTCTTTTGCTTCAGTTTTCCTCCCGGGAACCCTGGTTCATCCTTCAGTGGATCTTCAAATGGCACCACGTGTGTGTGACATTTTTCACTAGATTTCCACTTCTGTGCCCTCTTGCACCCACTCTCAATCTGAAGCAGTCAGATTCTCCTGAAAGCCAACCAAGATTTCTGCAACTGTTATGCATCAGGCGTGAGGCACCACTGGCCCTGGAGTTGAAGCCGTAGCCTCCATGCAGGGGACCTGGGCTTGAATCCCAGCCAAGCCACTCTCTATATGCATCCACCACCTGTCTGTCCATGGAGGCTTGTGTGCTTCTGGGATGCTGACTTTCTTGAGCAGAGCTTCCAGGCTAAGATGGAGTAGGAAGAAAGGCCTGGTGATCTGCTTCAAAAATCAGCCACAGAAGGTCCCATGGGTTACACCATTTGGATCCACTGGCAAATGGAGATGGGACAGGGGCAGGCGGTGCTTGTCCATGGCACACAAGGTTCACAGTTCAGAATGTTTGCAGGCCTGAATTAGAAGTACCATGGTACCTATGAGAGCAGACTTCCCTAAGTGCCTGTGAAAAATGGAATGGACTGATATCAAGTATTTGAAGCCCCCTCATCTACAGGGAAGCTCTGGAGAGAGATCCCAGGTGGGGGAACCCAGCGATGTTCCCAGCAGAGCCATCTCAGAAGTCTTGAAGGACAAATAGGAAAGAACAAGGTGAAGAGGTTTCTTCTAGACAGACAGAGAGATGTGTGCGGAGACCAGGAAGGACGAGGGAAGACTGCAGGGAGAGGCTGGGAGCAGGCTTGGACGGTCACGACAGCTAAGCAGTGCCCAGGGCTGTGGCACGGAGTCACTGGCCCACAGGAAGCACAGGGGTTTTAGGATCAGCTCGCATTTCACACTGCATCATGGCAGGAACCAAGAGCTGTAGGGACAGTGTTGAGATGCCTGGGACATTGTTCGGGGATTCTGTTCCCCAAGTTCTCACCTGTCTTCCACGAGAACAGGCAGGTGTGGGGCAGGGAATGGCTTTCCCAGGCCAGCAGCACCATTAATCTGTCTCCCATCAACGGCCATCTTACTCCCACCACCCTCCTCTTGTTTGTAGAGAATGCGTCACTCTGCCCTCTTGTCAGATACTCATTTCCCTTTCATGTGAGTAAAGCTTTACATTTATTTGTGTCTCAGAGGTCATCTGTGTCTCCATCTTTGCTTATGGCCCATCAAGCTTACAGTGCTAGTGGTTACAAATAGAGGCTGCGAGCCTCAAGGTCAGCAGTTCAAAACTACCAGCTGTTGAGCGGGAGAAGGATGAGGCTTTCTGCTCTCCTAAAGATTTACAGCCTTGGAAACCCTATACAGGGTCGCTATGAGTCAGAACTGACTCCACGGCATAGAACCATGGTGTTGTAGGTGTGGCGTCCTGATGAGGTGCTCTAGGATAAAGCACTCATCTTCAAGGTTGGTTTGATCCACA
>NW_006408680.1:931943-935154 GCF_000296735.1 Chrysochloris asiatica | reverse complement strand
GGTCTGTAGCTCAAACTCACCAGCCCTTCCTTGGAAACCCTATACGGAATCACTGTGAGTCAGAACTGATTGGATGGTACTTCACAACAACAACCCAGGGCTCACTCAGAGGACAGCCAAAGAGAACATCACGCCCTTAGAATCAGTAGAGCTTCTGAGCCCAGCCCAGGCCTGAGGCTGAGGAGTTCTTGATGATGTCTCCAGTGTAGTTATATTGTGGCAGGAGTCCTCATTAAAGACGAAAGTTAGAGTTCTGATCATTGGAAGAAAGAAAAAAAATCCCTGGGCACCACAAATCACAGCCTTACCTGCTTTGTAGGCCCCCACTCCCACCCTCCCCAAATTAGGGAAGAGGGAGGAGGTGTGGAGACTTTTCCATTGTTTTTCTAGGTAAATAGGTCTGGAGTCTCAGTGCATACATAAGATGGCCTGTTGTAAAACACAGAGGTGGTGATTGCTTATTGTACTTGCCCAGTAGACTGGTTTCCAGAACATGCTGTTGGTGTTAGGTGCTGTGGAGTCAGTACTGAGTCATAGTGACCAGTACAGTGCCTGGTCCTGCACTACCTCACAATTGTGACACTTGAGTCCATTGCTGCTACCACTGTGTCAGTCCATCTCATTTAGGGTCTTTCTATTCTTTGCTGACCCTCCACTTTACCAGAATGGTCCCTCCTGACAATATGTCCGAAGTATGAGAGACGAAGTCTGGTCATCCTGACTTCTAAGGAGCGCTCTGGCTGCACTTGCTCTAACACAGATGGTTTGTGCTTTGAACAGTGTGTAGTGCTCTCAATAGTCTCCTCTAACACCGTAACTCCAGTACTTGGGAGGGTGGGAACTGGATGCCTGAGACTTGGAGAAGCAGTACTGGGCTTGGTCTGATTAGGTCTCCAAGGCCAGGCCCTGATGCTCACATCCATATGAACGTCCTCCTTTCTCTCCCCTCTTCTACCCCCACTCTTTGTTTTCCACATTGCCTGGTTTTCCCAGACCCTGGAAGTTGTAATCCTTCCTTCAGCTCTCAGGAGCAACCCTTGTGTGAACAGTGCAGAGAGGAACACCTTCTGGCCCTGGCTTTTCTCTGCCATTGGTTAGAAGTGTATCCATTATGACTGAACCCCCAGGCCTCGTGGGCTTTTACCGTGGACACACCCTAGAGCTGAAGGGTGTCTGTGATCAAAACCCTATAGCCCGAGCCCCACATTCCACTGCCAGAGGGTCCTGATTGCACTGTTCTGTTTTTAAGCCAGTCAGATTAAAAAAATTTTTTTTTTCTATTTTGGGGATAATGGGCGGTTGATGGGCTTGGAGGTGGCTCTAGCATGGGGTGACAGGTTTCCTGCCCAGCAGACTAGAGCTTCAGGGCCAGTTTCTTTCAGAGACTTAGCAGTAAGAAGTCAGGCTCTGGGTCTTCTCCCTGGCCTTGGATTCAGCCCTCTGCAGAATAGGGAGGAGGGAGTGGCAACTTTAAGCACAATGTGCTGCTGCCTAGCCACAGATACATCTCAGCTGCACAAGTCCCTCACCAAGGCCGACACTTAGGCAGGCCACTATCTACAAGGCTTTTAAAATGAGGAGGGTCCCTGAAGTCAGGGAATGTGGATTGGGTGGGAGTTACGTACTGTACTGTGCTGTTAACTCAGACAGAACAGATAGCAGAGTGAAGCAAGTGGGGATGGAACTTGTTTCTCATTCTTTTACCTTTAGGGGAGATAAGGGAAGCGCATCCCCCACCGTGGGCCACTTTGGAATTTTCTTCTTTCTTGTCCATCTGTGTTGGTATGTGTGCCATCTGCAGCCTTAGCTGCATCCAGAATTTCTATCAAATGTTGTGGCTTTCCACCCGCTTGATGGACATGCTGTCAGGAGGGACCAGTCCCTGGAGAAGGGCATCATGTTGGTAACTGGAGGGTCAGGGAAACAGAAGAAGGCCCCAACCAGGCAGGTTAGCACAGTGGCAGAAGCAATGGGTGCAAACTTCACAATGATTGTGAGGGTGGTACAGGAGGGCAGGGTTTCCTTCTATGGGGAGTAGGGCCGCTCTGAGTGGGAACCCACTTAACAGCACCCAAATGCAACTACACTCCCTTTACACTCTCCACAGTTACTGTGTGCTGCAGGTAATTTTATAACTGTCTCTGCTGGGAATATGGGGAGGGTTGGAGTAAATCTCACTTGGGGTCTGACCTCTAAGGAGCATTTCTACTGGATCAAGTCACCGCTGTCTTTCTTGCCCTCTGGCATCTGTGGCCTATTTAGTCCTTTACACCCCAGAGAAGGCACATTATGCCAGTCAGAGGAGGGGTGGGGGTGAGCGTATCATTTAAGGTCAGGTTTCTGGAGGTGATATGGTTTCTCTGTCTTCAAGCATGGATGAAAACAGGGTGGTTATTATTAATGACCTAGTGGCACTGTGGTTTAATGCACTGGACTGCAAAGTCAGTTTGATCCTCAGGGTCAGCGGTTCAAGCTCCCCAGCTGCTCCTCGGAAACCCTATACAGGAGTCTCTATGACTTGGAGCAGACTTGATGGCACTCAACAACAAGACAGATATGAGAATGTGGTAGCTCCATACGATAAGCACTAGACTACGAATCACAATGGCCATGGTTCAAGCCCAACAACCATTCCACAGGAAAAGATGAGACTTTCTGCTCCCACACAGATTTAAAACCTGAGAAACCCTCTAGGTCACTAGGAGTCAGAACCGACTAGCTGATCCTAACAACAAGACTGATCCATACATATGTGTTTAGTTTTTAACATTTTAAAAAAGTAATAATGTAAGAGTTATTTATATCCTTTCATTGAAAACCAGATAGTATTAGTTGTCATTTGTATTTGTAAAAAGTTTGGGAATATAACCCTCAAATTAATATCTTTGAGTTGTACTTTCTTCTTCTGTTGTGTTAACGGTTGTCAAGAATGAAACACTTTCTGTAAAATTAAAGTTTTCTTGAGTTTCAAGAAAATTGGGGTGGGGGAGAGGGAGAAGTGCCAAAAGGAAAGCTCACAATAGGGTTCTGAGGACAGAGCCTAAGTATGCCTTCCACAAGTGGGGAAAGAGCAGAGGCTGCATTTGCTTGGTTGACATTCAGCATGGTCTGGAAGGCTCACTGGTGAAGGGTTTTATTGGCTGGGGCACTCAGCCTTAGCCATACTCTTCTGTCTTCCAGAACCGGATCCCTGCAATCCCCCTGACTTTCT
>NW_006408680.1:930259-931656 GCF_000296735.1 Chrysochloris asiatica | reverse complement strand
TCCCCTGACTTTCTGTGTGGGATCCCTGCATTCCCCCTGACTTTCTGTGTGGGCCAAGCAGATTGGGCGGAGTCCAGGGCAGCACAATGGACTCTTCAGACCTTGCGTACATTCAGTGCCTGCAGTTTGGAGTGCTTTCTCACACTGTGTTTTTTATGTTTATCAAATCACAGTCTTAAGGATGGAGTCCACTTGTGGCACTGTAGGATAAGCACTGAACTGCGAACCCCAGTGTCTGCAGTTCAAGCCTCAGTTGCTCCTCGGAAACTGTATACAGAGATGCTATGAGGGACAGTTGTTGTTACATGTCGTCAGGTTGGTACCGACTCATAGTGACCTTGTGCACAACAGAAGGAAACACTGCCCAGTCCTGGGACAACGTCATAATTGTTACTATGCTTCAGCTCACTGCTGCTGCCCCTGTGCCAATCCATCTCGTTGTAGGTGTTCTCTTTCTCTCTGGCCCTCCACGTTATCAAGCATGATAGCCTTTGCCAGTGAATGGGCCCTCCTGATAATGGTTCTGAAGTATGACAGACAAACTTGGGCCATCCTGGCTGCCAAGGATCGCTCTCATTGTACTTCTTCGAACACATGTTTGTTCTTTTGGCATTCCAGGGTACTTCTCATATTCTCCAGTACCATAACTCAAATGTATCAATTCTTTTGTGGTCTTCTTTATTCATTGTCCAACTTTCACGTGTATGAGGTTATTGAAAATACCGTGACTTTTTCAGTCAGGTGCACCCTAGTCCTTAAACAGACATCTTTGCTGTTGAACACTTTACAGAGGTCTTGTGCAGCACACTAGCCTAATGCAATACGTTGTTTGATTTCTTGATTGCTGCTTCCATGAGTGTTTATGATTTATCTGAGCAAAGTCTCTGACAACTTCAATCTTTTCTCAGTTTATCTTGATGTTTTTCATTCGTTCAGTGGTAAGGATTCCTGTTTTCTTTACATACTGAAGGCTATGGTCTTTGATGTGCAATAGTAAGTATTTTAAGTAATCTTTGCTTTCAGCAAGCAAGGTTGTATCATCTGCATTTCTCAGATTGTTAATGAATCTTACTCCAATCCTGATGCCATGTCCTTCTTCATATAACCCAGTTTCTTGAATTATTAGTTCAGCATACAGATTGAATATGGTGAGAGAATACAACTCTGGTGCACACTTCTGCTAATTTCAAATCATTCCCTTGTTCTGTTTGAATGACTGCCTCTTGGTCTATGTACGGGTTCCCCATGCACACAATCAAATGTTCCGGATTACTCATTCTCCACAATGTTGCCCATAGCTTGTCATGATGCACACAATTAAAAAGCCTTTGCATAGTCAATAGAGCACAAGTAAATATCTTTCTGATATTCTCTGCTTTCAATCAAGATCCATCTGA
>NW_006408680.1:908888-929544 GCF_000296735.1 Chrysochloris asiatica | reverse complement strand
CCTGTATAGGGTTTCCAAGGAGCAGCTGGTGAGCTTGAACCACTGACCATGCAGTTCAAATGACTTTGCAGTCTGATGCATTAGCCCACAGCACCACTCTGCTCTTGTAATGTAGCTGGTTTCAAATTAGGCTGTTAATCTAAAGGTGAGGTGTTCAAATCTGCCAGCTGCTCCATGGGAGAAAGATGCTTTCTGCTCCTGTAATGATTTATAGCCTTGACAAACCTATGTAGGGTCGGATGAATCTAAACCAAGTCTACAGCACACAACCACCACCACCATGAAGAACTGATTTTGCTGTTTTGGCAAATTATGTCGCTGCATGTCTTATCATTGTTTGGTGCTGTCGAGTCGGTTCTGATTCTCAGTGACCCATTGTACAGCGCCATCCTCACAGTTGTTCCTGTGTGCGAGCCCACGGCTGAGCCTCTGTGTCAGTCCATTTGATTAAGGGTCTTCTTTTTTGCTGACCCTCTGCTTTGCCAAGGATGATGTCATTCACTGTAGTCAGTTATGAGGCTGCTTGTGATTGTAGGTGGAGTCACTGTGACGCCCCAAGATGGCCTCCCTGTCTCAGGAGCCGTAACATTTTCATAACTCCAATTTGCCACATAAAGTAGCCGTTCACCAATTCTGAGAATTAGCATGTGGACATGTTGCAGGCAGGAGACGTTCCTCAGCCTACCACCTTTACCATTTGAAAGCTTGGGTATTTAGAGTCTTATTATGAAACCAAGGGGCCCTAATGACACTGTGGGTTAAGCAGCTGAAACCTACCAGCCGCTCTGTGGGAGAAAGGTGAGGCTGTCTGCCCCCCGTAGAGGGCTCTGCATCAGAGTCAATTCGATGGCAGTGGTTTGGGGCTTTATTATGGAGTTAGGTCCCCAGATGGGAACCAATTTGTGTGCTATTGTCATTGTTAGGTGTTGCTGAGTCTGTTTCAACTCATAGCAACCCTGTGCAGGGTTTCTGAGGCTGTAAATCTTGAAGGGAGCTACAAGGACCATGTGGGAGCCATGCCTGACTTCCTCTGGCTCCACAAGGGGGAAAAAGAACCAAACTCAAAATCAGGCAATAATGATTCCTATGAACCGAAGGCCAGACATGCTTCCACCCTACAACCTGCATTACCCGTTTCTGACACCAACCGTCCCTCCCATGGCACTCTCTGCTTCATATCCAGGTTTGAGAATCCATGGCAATGACCACACAAAGCTCACTGACAATATTCACGATTATGGGGTTTGTTAGGGAAGTGAACAGGAACACCTCAGGATGCAGCAGTTCTCCAGTCAGGGATGCCTCTGGTCTGCTGTACTGCAGGCACGCCTCACTCTTGTCTTCGACCTCTCAGACTTGTGGGCCCTCAATTTGTGCCCTGCTCAGGCAAACAATACCCAGCTCTTTCAGCCAGTCTGTGAGTGCCTAAAGGGCACATTCTGCAAGCCCGTCTCCTGCCTGCAGGCCAGAGCCCAAAGCTGCTCTGTCTCTCCATGTCACCACCCCTGTGGTCACCTCTGCTGTCTCTCCTTTTCTAGGTAGAGAGCTCATACTGCACTCATCCTCTTCCTTCTTGATGGTCCTGGAGTCTTCAGTCTTTGCTTCTGAGATGGCTCCTTTTAAACCTAGCTGGAGGGCAAAACTAACCAGTCCCATTCTTCGAGTCCTGTACACTCTATTTTCAAGGTCCCACACAATCACATGGTGGGAATTGAGAAGACTTTGGATAGGAAAGCCACATCATGCAAATTCCAGGTACGACAGGAGCAGAGAGCCTCATCTTTCTCCTGTGTAGCAGCTGGTAGGCCCAGACTGCCAGCCTTGTGGTTAGAGCCACACTGTTACCTTGTGCTTCGTTTCTAACCTAAACAGTTGGCCATGTTACCTGACCTAGTGGCTTGGTGATCAGCTTGGGTAAAGTGTAGAGCCAAACCTGCCCTATGGAGCAGTTCCACTCTCTGACACATGGGGCAGCCTTGAGTCGGAGTCGACTTGACAACCAGGGGTTGTTCTGTTTCTTTTGTTATGAAGCAAGACCCATCAATTCAGTGCACTGAACTGAAGCGATGGAACTCACTTTCTGCTTTCTCGGAAGTCCCATTGCTGCCCACAATGGACCTAGTCTTCTCCTGTGGACTGCTTGGTAAGGAAAGCCAGCCCAGGACATAGCTCACTTTTCAAGGTTGAGTTCCTGATGGCAAAAGAACATGCAGACCCTGTCCTGTCCTGAAACAGCGGGTTACAGCTGGTCATTTGATGTGCCAGGTTGCTAATTTGCAGCCTGGAGAGAAGGGGAAAGTGCGTTATGTTTTTGACAGGAGAGATGCTTCCATCACACCAGATGATGAAGCAGAGCAGGAGCAAATGGGCATCCGGTGTCCACTACTTTCCTGATGGGAGAGTTTGCTGTGAATATTAGGTGCCTACCAGCTGCTCCGCGGGAGAAAGATGAGGCTTTCTACTCCCGTAAGGATTTACACCCTCGGAAACCCTGTTCAGGGTCACTGTGGGTCGGAACCGACTCGACGGCACTTAACAACAACAACACTGCTCCTTTGGACTTGGTTCACATTGTTCTGCCCTTTGTAAACAATAACTAATCCCACTTGGCTGAAAATTACACAGTAAGTGTTTGTAGAGTCTAGTAAGGTTGAGGTGTCCTGGTGTGGTGCTATGGGATAAGCACTAGACTGCTAACCACAGGGTCAGTGGTTCAAACCCACCAGCCACTCCTCAGAGACCCTGTACAGTGTTGCTATGAGTGGGAACTGATTTGTCAGCACTTAACAACAGCAATTGGGAAGAACATAAGGGAGCATTGTTTAGTATAATTTTTTAAAAGTCAGTATAGAATTTGGTGTCATAAGGCAATTTTGGAAGAAGTATTTGGAAAACATTCCTTTATACACTGTCAAGACAGTTAAGAGACAGTGCCAAGGACAAGTATATAAAATTGTTATATAGGTAGACGCAGAAGGTATCTGCAAAAAAGAGAAAAAAACAAAACAAAAACAAATGTTTACTGACAAAAACCCACCAAACTTAAATTCAGTCAATATTTGTTGTGACCCAAAGTCAGGGGACCTGTGACAGGCACCAAATGAGCATGGCTTCATGAGGACATTGCACTGTGGTCAGAATGCTGAATACCCACGTAGGAATTGTAAGCCGTGCTGGTGTTGTAAGTGTTGTGGCTTTGGTTCTGACTCATAGAGTCTCCAAGGAGTGGCTGGTGGCTTTGAACTGCTGACCTTTTGGTTAACAGTCCAGTGTTCATCCAGCGATACACCGGGGCTCTCACATGGAAGTCACCATCACACCTATGATCAGGAGCCACTTTCACTGCACGTCCGAGTGTGGGAACACCAATGCAGTGGTCATGTCTACAGTGGCTCTTGGGGGTGGTGGGGTCTCCTGAGCAGGCAAAGCGGGAACATGCTTTCCAAAGCGAGGGGATGGCAGGCACAGAGACCCGGGGCTGTAGGCATGCGGTGTGGGCTGGGTGACAGGGATCAGAGACCACAGCCTGCGGAGAAGCTATGAGTGCTTACATGCAGAGGAGCCACGTCAACTTTTTTTTTTTTTTTTTTTTAATATTGAGTTGATTTGTGTCACTGTTGTTGAAAATATATTCAGCAGTACATTATTGTGAACTAAAATCCACAGTTTATATTGGCCTTGCACCGCCCTGTGGTATCTGACAAATGCCCAATGTCGTGTATCCACCATGCCAGCACCTGGACTGTCTCACTGTCCTTATATGTGGGCTCTGCCATCCTCCCTCGGAGCCCCTGGTACCCTGGGTAATACGGTGAGGGGGCCTGTCTTCCACAGCAGTGGGACATTGTACGTTCCGACCACCACAGTTCCACTACGTTCTTGTGGTGCCAGTGTTCCGGATTTCAGTCAGATAGGCACCGGACTGCTTAATGCCAGAGTGGCGCTTCAAACCCACCAGCTGCTCCTCGGATACCCTAGACAGGTTCACTGAGTCGGAGCCTACTCAATGGCACTTAACCACAGCAACAGCAATAGGTGTTTGGTGGCAAAATTGGATTAGCTATTCTGGAATATGGATGGGAGTCCTGGTGGTGAAGTGGTTAAAGTGCTTGACTGTGAACCACAGAAGCTCGACGGTTCGAACCCACCTGCCATTCCATGGGAGAAAGATGTGACAGTCTGCATCCCCATGGATGTACAGCTCAGACATTCTAGGGGGTAGCGCCCCTCTGCCCTGTGGGCTCACTGTGAGTCAGAATCAGCTCCAACACAGGGATTTGGTTTCGGCTAATGCCATACGGTGTTGAACACGTTTATATGCCTACTTGACATCTTGGCCTATGGTTTTGTTTTTTTCTGAAGATCTGTGAATGGGCACGGTCAGTAAAATGCCCTCACCAAGATTGCATGGGAAAATCGTCTGCATTACTGATTGCATTGTGGAAAGCAGGATTTGGGACAAAGACATCTTCCTCCCTGGACTGCGTATTTCACCGTGGACATCTCGAATCGCTGATTCCTGGGCCCTGGCCGACGTCCCTGTCACTTCCCACCTGTCTGGGATCTCCGGTATCTCATAGGTTAAAAGCTGCTGCTTTCTCCTCCTGTGGACAAGTCAGCTGTGTGTGTGCAAGTGTCAGGGGTCGTATCCAGCCAGCCTGGCCTGAACAAGCAGACACATAAGGAGGTCTCAACCCATTGGCTGATGTGGCACTGTAGGATAAGCACTGGACTGAAAGGTTGTTCTGGACCACAAGGTCAGTGGTCCAAACTCACCTGTTGATCCTCGGGACAGTGGATCCGACTGGCCGGCCCTTCACAGCAGCCCCTGTGACTGAGTCCAAGGGTAGAGATGGCTAGGTCTGTCTCAGTGCGGGGCTCAGCATCTTTGTGACCTGTGCTGTAGCTTGCCTGGTTTGAAGAAGGTAGTTTCACAAATATGTAATTACCAGCAGGAGTCTTAGCCATCCAGGCTGAAAAATACAGTCTCTCTCTTTCGCCCTGAAAGTTGCAGACTGATAGTACCTATCCAGCCATGAAGGGGCCCTGGTGTCCATGTGGTTAAAGTACCCTACATGAATCACAGGGCAGCAGTTCAAACCCACCAGCTGCTCTTGCAGATGAGGCAGCCTGCATCTGTCCAGCTGTGCAGCCCTGGGAGCCCTACGAGGCAGGTTCTGCACTGTCCTGCAGTGGCTCTGTCAGTCACAATGGACTTGAGGGCAGAGGCTTCGCTTGGTTTGGTATGGCCAGTAATAGACTTAATGGTGGATGTCGGGGTGAACAGTCTCCCCATTCCTGTGGTTGGGAAGATGCAGTGCTCTGATTGGCCATACTTGGGTCAGAAGCTCACCTCTAGTGCTGGGACTAGGGAGGGGGCTTCTTCTTCTAGAAGGGTCGTCCGCTCTCAGAGCCCACCACAATGACAGTATCTGTCTGGAGAGTCGATGCCCTACCACCTTGGGGTGCCCACTTCTCTGTGACCCTACAACACAGGTGTCTCTCTCCACAGGCCTCTTCCTCACTGCCCCACAAAGCACAGGAAGCTCCCCTCAGAGGACTGTGCTTGCTTACGCACACATGTGTGTGTGTATATGTGTGTGTGCTCAATGCATAACTGCAGAATGAATGAAAGTGTCAAGCCCTTTGTCCTGGCCTGTTGATTTGTCTCTCCAGTCACTGTCCCTGTATCTGGGATTGAGGTACGGGCAGACCTCGCTGCATCTCGTTTTCCAGATAATTGCGTTTGGGGCCACCATGCGTCAGGCAGCTTTATGGGTGTCCTGTTTCTAACAGCTTGTGTTCACCCCAAGTCTCTGTCACGTTGTAGCCATTCTCACAGTCTTCCCAGCATTGTCCATAAGGCTGTTGTTGTTCATTGCTGCTGAATTGGTTCTGACTCCTAGTGTCTCCTAGTGTAGGGTTTGTGAGGAGCTGCTGGTGGGTTTGACTCATCAGCGTTGCAGTTAGCAGTCCAGTGCTTATCCTACAGCGCCACACCACAGCTCTATTAGATGACAGAAAATGTGAAGCTAGCTTCTACCTGTGACCCCCTGCATTGAGCTAACCTGCAGTAGTTGCCTGTATCTTTTCAGAAGAATCAGTCTCCTGGATTCTTCTACTGTTAATATTTGCTTGGGGTCTTGGGGTGGGGGCCCCAGCTCATTTATCTGTGTGACTCCCAAGCCATGGAGAAGCCCAGTATGTGTTTGCGTGGATGAAAGATTAAACCAACAAGTAGAGGAAGTAATGATCTGGTTTGATTTTAGAAAATAGTGGATGTGTTTAAATTTTTTTCATATTCTGAGAAGATGGTTCGTTAATTTGAGGAAACAGACACTAGTCTAACGTTTTCCTGTGTAAAAAAATGGAGCTGGCACGAGGACGATGAATTCTTCTTTTGGTGCTGTTGGCTAAAGCACGGGACTGGACTGGACTGCAAGGCCGGTTAGAACTGCAAGGTCAGAGGTTCATGCTCACCAGTCACACCTCAGAAATCCTATACAGAGTCACTCTGAGAGGGAACCAACTCAGTGACAATTAACAACACAACTTAACTTCTCCTCTCACCCCACTCCCCTCCTGTTGTTTCTTGGGATCTCTCCAAGAAGGCTTGCCCTTAAAGGGAAGCTGTTACGTTATTTTAATTCTGGAGTGATCTGGCATTTGAAAGTGGCTAGTGTATGCACAACGTTGAGAGTATAAATCACATGGTCGCGTAGGCTCTTTTCCACCTTGAGCTTTTAACTTTGCAGCACATGTATTTTGGCTTCATTGGGATCCGTATTTACTCATTCTTCTAATGCAATTTCTCTCCATGGAATACTCTCAGTACAAACATATGCTCAGAGCTTCAAAGTAATTACGATAGCACTAAAAGCTTCCTAATCACATTTCTGAAACTAACTGCTAAAAAAAATTTGATTTTCCGTGATTCAATCATTTCAATTGAATTCTGTGCTACGGCGTGATGGATTGAGGGAACATGCCAGGGCCAAGGCAAGAGTGTCCGTACTGAGAACGTCCAGGCAATTTAATATGGGTTAGGATCGCATTTTAATTATTCTGAGTTTTTGTTGTTGTTTTTTTAATGGGAAAAAAGAGACTTGGGTTCATGCACTGAGCAATTGGCCGGCTCTGATGTCACCCCCGAAGTGCCCTCCTGAATGGCCACACTCCGCCTTCCCCATCCCTGTTTGAGAAGGACCTAGATGTTGCAATCCTCTTTCTACAACTAGAAGTTTGTGTCCAGTTGTTTCACAGTCGTTCCAAAGTGCTCATTCATGGTACTTCGTAGAGAAGCTGATTCTTCAGCATTTCCTTTGGAAATGATGGGCCACTTAGACATCATCTTATTTTATCTGGAGAAAGTAAGCAAGCCCACATCAAGAGGCCCCAAATCAGGCCCATCTTCTGCCTCCTCCAAATGATGTATCGGACCAACTTGTCAGGCCATGACGTGACTTTTCCATGAGGGAACAAAGCACATGAATAAACGTCCCCACCTTTTCCTCATTGCTCACAGTGGGGAGGAGGGATGGTCATCCATCAAATGCAATTCTGCGGTCTTTCTGAACACCATTCATTTTCTTTATAATGAGTTATGGAGACAAGTGGATATGAAATGACTTTCTGCAGCAGTGCAGACTTTCCTATCTGTTACCCCAGTTTATTTTAATCATTTGCTGTACAATCAGTAATCCTAGACTGTTTACCGATCACATTTGATACCTATACACCTAGGAGTTTGGACATTACATGGAAGCCATTTAATACTTGGCCGACATTTTCCTGGATGTTGTTAAATGCTATCGAGATGATTCCAATGCATAGTGACCCTGTATAAGGTTTCCAGGGAGCGGCTGGTGAGTTTGAACCACTGACCTTGTAGTTCAAACCAGCCTTGCAGTCCAGTGCTTTATCCCAGAATGCCACACCAAGATCGCTTAGTAAGTATTATTTCATTCTCCTTCTCAAGTTCTTCTTTACTTGCATTTGAACAGTGGGTAGGTCTAGACCGACCGGGCAGCCTTTCGTTCTGTTGTGCATGGGGTCGCTATGACAACTTGACGGTACCTGCCACCAACAACGAAGTACAGCCAACAGAATCATTTTGTTGTTGTTGTTGCAGATAATCACGCACAGGGCATTGGAGACATTGCAGTTTTTTTGTTACTGAATTTCTGAAGGTGAATGTTGGCACTAAAGGTTTCACTTCTGTAGGGTTTGGGTCAAAGGAGAGTGCAATGGTAGCATCCCTTAACCTTTGTGTTCCCTGAATCTAAGCAGCCAGTCCTGCCTTCCCTCCAGTGTGACAGAGAACTTTCTTCCGGCTCTGTGGAGGCAGGTGTGTTGTTGTTTCCTAGTTGTCTTATTAAACTCTGGCTCTGACTTTCATGTAAATACATGTGTCTGTAGCTAGGAGCTGTGGTAACCCAGTGGTTAAGCACATGGCTGCTGACCTTCACCATTCGCACAGTTTTTATACATTGGGTAAACGCTCACTAGTAGCCAAGAGGTCAGCGGTTCGAGCCCACCAGCCGTTTCATGGGAGAATGATGAGACAGTCTGCTCCTGTAAAGATGACATTCTTGGTAACCCTGTGGGACGGCCCTTTGCCTAGAGGATCGCTGTGAGTCAGAACCAACTCAACAACAGTGGGTTTCAGGAGTCCTGGTGTGGTGCTGCAGGGTAAGCACTGGACTGATAACCACAGATCAGCAGTTCAAACCCAGGAGAAGAACAACACTTTCTGTTCCCATCAAGAATGCTAGCCTCATAAACACTCTACAGGAGCGCTGTGAGTTGGAACCAATTCAAAGGGCCATAACAACAGCAACAACAACAACAACAACAAGAGCATAGCACTGTAAGGAGCCATGATGGCATTGTAGGGTAAGCACTGGACTGCTAACTGAAACATTGGTAGTTCAAACCCACCTGCTGCTCTGTAAGAGAGAGATGAGACTCTCTGTTCCTGTACAAACATACAGCCTCGGAAGCCTGATACGGGATCACACACGGTCACTGTGAGTTGGAATCGTCTCAGTGGCAGTGGGCTTGTGGACCTGCTGCACCTTTGCTCACTTCCCTCCCCTTCCAGGTCCCCAACCCCCACTTCCTCAAAACTATAATATCACCGTAGCTCATGCCGTTCGTTTCCCTGGCATTTGATTCTCATCTACGTACAAGCTCGTAAGTTAGACTGTGAATGGGTGCTGGCAGCAAACATAGACCCATAAGTCAAAGAACTCAGACAGTCTTGCAGCACAGGTGTATCTTTGTGCTTGTGCCAAACCTTCCTGTGTTTCCAAACGCACAGAGGTGATAGGTTGTGGCCCAGGTGGCTGCTGTGTCCAGAGGGATTGTGTTGCAGCTGAGGGACACTAAGCTTGAGAATCGCCCATTTTTCTAGTGAGCAGTAAGCAAGTCTGCGCTTATGTTGGAGATGGATGTCACCTCATTATTAAGGTTATCAGATACATAAATAATTCAGAAGTGGCCCGGATAAAAGAGCACTCAGGGTTCACTCAGCAAGACATGGCGGGACTTCAAGATGTCCAAGACACACTGTCTTCCAGCAACCCAATGCTTTGTCCTAGCCATCTGGACCACTGGTGAGTTTTCACATGTGTGTGCCACTCTGCATAAAAACACTGGAAGAGTTGAGTACCAAATCTAGTACATTTGTCTGACTTAATTAGGACTATTGTCAATAGTATCCCAAGCAGCAGGTTGAGGGCAACCACCAAACTTATCTCAGGAGAAGAACAGCCACTGATGTGGAGCTGATTCTGCCTCAGAACAAACATACCGAGTGGAGTAGACCTGCCCCTCAGGCTTTGCTGTTATGCGCACACAGCCTCAGGGGCAGCCGGTGGGCTTAAAATGCTGGCATTAGGGTTAGCAGTCCAACACTCAGCCCATTGTGCCACCAGGGCTCCTAGGAGGAGACCAAACAAACAAACAAACAAACAAAAAACAAACCTATTGCTAGCCATTAGATTCCAGCCCAAAAAAAGGAGACCCGTGGTCCTAATTCAGACAGTCTAAGCTTATTGCCTACTATGGCCTGTGGAGGGAAGATGAGAAGGTTTCAGATCTTCAGAGCCTTTGTCTTGGATGAAGGGAGCAGTGGATGGTCCAGAGAAGAGCCCTCATCTTCCGGGAGGAGATGTGCCATGGTGTGCTCTCCCACCATAGAAATGCCCCATATGGAAGAGCCACAGGCCCTCCTGTCCATTTTGCTGCTGCCCATGATTTGGATCACCGTTAACCCTGACTTGATGAATCCACATAAACATAGTGGATCCGTAGTACACAACAGTTACATTCTTGGTCGCCACACGTGGCATAACCTAAGGCTGCTTGGGAGTCCAGGAAAACACATGGATTTCTATCAGTAAGATGAAATTAGGTTTTGCCAGTCTGCAGGTTTGCACAGGGTTGGGGACGCTAAGTTTGGACCTGCTGCTAATGGCCTCAGGCATGGGGCTCTATTTCCATGACCCAATCCAGTTGCTAGAACTTTACCTGTTCCCCCATCATCTGCTGTACACATGCAGACCTTTTGTCTGGAAGGGTCATGTGCAAGCAGAGCAAGGGCATATTGACAGAACTTGCCATTCCCCATTATGTCCTCCTCTCAGACCCACATAGACCGCAGAGAAGAGCCCTGGTGAGCTGTCCACTCAACCAAGAGGTCTTTATCTCTATGGTCTAGAACTCTGTGGGTCACCCAGGAGCATCCAAGTTGTGAAGCCAAGGTTACATTAGACTTGTCCAGGTCCCAGTCATCCTGGCCTGAGTTCTTGTTAAGGGGAGAATAGGCAGGACAGAAACTCACATCATTGTAGAGGGTCTGTCTAGCCTCAGTACTCTTCACTCCAATCATTACTCACTAAGTAGCTGGAAGGTGGGGACCCTTCTAGGGATGGTTGCATTTGAGGCAGTGAAAAAACCATCTTACTAAGTTGTGTATAGGGTTGCTATGAGTTGGAACCAACCCAACAGCACTTAACATCAACAAAGTTGTGAGGTCAGGTAGAGTCAGAAGTCATCTGAACTGATATTTAAAGTCCATTTAACCCTGATCTTGAGGGTTTGGTTGGAAGACTACCTCGGAGTCAATCTGTATGTCAGAAGTGTCCAGACATGTTCAGAAAGTCATGAAGTGTCTGCTGAACACTTTTACTATAGGCTCCTTGTTTGGTGGTCTTTGTGGCAAGACACACACTATTGTAAGATTCTTGTTGTTGTTATGTGCCGTGGAGTCAGTTCCGACTCATAGTGACCCTGTACAGGGTTTCCAAGGCTGCAAATCCTTGCGGGAGCAGAAAGCCTCATCTTTCTCCCGCAGAACAGCTGGTAGTTTCGAACTGCTGACCCTGAAGCTCGCAGCCCGATTCATAACCACTACGCTACCAGAGCTCTAGGTGGACCAATAAACATCATGATAAACAGAGAAAAGATTGAACTTTATCAAGGATTTAATTTTGCTTGAATCCATAATCAATGCTTATGGAAACAGCAGTCAAGAAGTCAAATGCTATATTGCATTTGACAAATCTGCTGCTAAAGATTTCTAAAGTACTAAGAAACAAAGATGTTACTTTGAGGACTGAAGTACATCTGATCCAGCCATGGTCTTTTCAGTCACTTCATATGCATGTGAAAGCTGGTCAGTGAATAAGGAAGACTAGAGAAGAATCATTTTAAGTATGGTATTGGCAAAGAATATTGAAAATACCATGGACTGTTAGAAGACCTTTGAAGAACTACAGCCGAGTGCTCCTTAGAAGTGAGAATGGAGAGACACTGTCTCAGGTACTTTGGGTGTATTACCAGGAGGGAGCAGTCCCTGGAGATGGACTCCATGCTTGGTGAAGTGGTGGTGCCAGTGGGAACGAGGGAGACCCTCAACAAGATGGTTGACACAGTGGCAGTAACCATGTGATGACAGCTCAGGACCAGGCAGAGTTTTGTTTTGTTGTGCACGGGGTCATGATGAGTTGGAACCACATGTCCACACCTGACAACAACAGTGTGTGGTCTTGAAAGCCAGAAGCATGACACAGTTTAGTTTCAGGAACCACGGTTACCAGAGCAGCTGATTGTACTGAGACGGGCTGTTAAGTACCTTGATAAAGTGTGGGCAGTGTGAGAACCAGGACAGGCCCAGAGAAGCCTCAAAGGCCTGATGTCCATTTTCTAGGAGGGCACAGGGGAACTATGGCCAACCTCACCACAGACAGCTGGGTCAGTTTTGGCAGGAGTCACAGGCCTGGGATGCAGGGGTAGCCTGGTATCCCACCATGACAGCCCGTGTGTGGCCATGTCTTCTAGTAGAATGATGGCAGAGCCCAGTGGTGGAGAGATGTCAGGGCTTGGTCAGCAGCTTGATTGGGGTTGGTCTCGTCAGGCAATGGTCTTTATCACAGCCATCTGCAGGAGTGACCTGGACTGTCTGAGGAGTAGCCCCGAGGAGCGGCGTCTTCAATCTGTCAGGTTACAGCATCCATGTGGCAGATCAGGCAGGGTATCTGCCACAGGATCCTATAGGTGTCTCTTCCCCACTGAGAGGTACCGAGCCCCATCAGCTGAATTTGCTATTTCTTGTTACCATGGCATTGGATAGGATGGTAACATGGGCACTTGTATCCAATAGAGCTCTACACGTTTGCGTCTCCCTGTTTCCCATCACCCAGATCAGCGTGTATGGCCTTTAGTGCCCATTGGGAAAATGGAGCATCTCTAACCATCTTTGTACGGAAGGTGGCTGAGATCAGAGTGGAGGAAGAAAACAGCTGAAGGTCAGTATGCATGGCACAGAGCCTTTTGGTTGGTTCCGGGGGGCTTCCCACATGTAGCTCAGTCAGATGAATGTGGATTTATGCCACACATTGAGGCCATCATTGGTACCATTATTGAAGCTCTGTGGACTCTGTCCCAGCACCCATACCCACATTGTGCTGGACACAAACCTGCTGCTCCAGTACATGATAGATACGCAGTCTTCGCCTCCCCCATGGAGGAGAGTGACTGCGAGACTGTCAAGACGCCATTGGGGCAGCTATAAGCTTCCGTCTTCCTTTTCTTCTCTCTGCCTCCTTAGCCAGCCTGCCAGTGGGGACCCTTGTCTCCCTCCCCCTGCTGCCTATTACCTGGGTGAAAGCATTCCATCCCAGATTCCAGGGACCCTTTATACTCCTGAACCCAACCTGTGTGCCCTTTTCCTTTCTGTTCCAGAAAATACATTTCTGCCAGCATTCCTGCCATTTCACCAAGGCTAGGGGGCCAGGGTCTGGGAATTGATGTTGGCTGATTTGTAAGCGAATCCTTGAGCCTGTTACTGTCACATGGCTGCTGGCAGAAGACAGAAGACACCAGGGTCAGAGACAAAGTATATTACTACCTCATGGCACCATGAGCAGTGTCAACAGTTTGTACCACCTGCCTTTACCCCAAGTACCGAGTTCCAGACATGTTCTGCACGCAGTGAGTTTGCACTGCCACTGAGAAGTCTGAGCTTGAGGGAACGCACAGCTTCTTTGACACACAGGCAGCAAGCCTGTATTCAGGGTGAGATTCTGCCTCATCTCTCAAGGTAGAAATGGTCCAGGTAGATATGTGGTCAAGCCCTTACATCTTGGCATACCCTGGAAGACAGTGTAGGAGAACAAGAGGCCTAAGGAAACCTGCTCTCAACACAGCCTTACGTAGAAGCCTCTATCTCTGTATGAGAACAGGCAGGTTGTGTTATTTCTAAAGCTGCCACTAATGGGGGTTAGGCCAGCAGCGGAAACTAAACAGCAAAGGCTGTTAGATTGTTGGCCCTGGGGTTAGTGAAATAATAGAACTTTTAAAGTGGGAGCAGATTCTGTGTGTAGAAGAGAATGATGACAATCAATTTCATCTTTCGTTTCTATGGAGAATCGGTGCCACCAAGTCCGTTTAGTTGTTTGTGAGGGACTGGGCTCGTCTCTGCATTTACAGTTTATAGACAATGTAAAGTTGCCTTCCCCTGTTAGTTGCCTTTCTGGGGTACTTGGGGAGATTTTATTTTCTATTAACTTTATAAATATAATTAAAATGGAGATATGGCTTCCACCTCGATTATAACCCCTTGCAGACTTCTCGCAGTTCATTTGCTGGCGTGGATTGGAGCATGAACTCCGTAGGCTTCTAGTGCAGGTGTCTGCGCTTCCTCAGATTTTTTTTTTCAGATATTCTTCCCATCATTATTTATTGCTGTTTTCTTGGGGGTGCAACTGGATTGAGTCACTAAGAATGCAAATATATGTAAACATCAAGGTCAGTTTGAACCACACAATGTTGTAGTTGTTAAGTACCGTGGCGTCGGTTCTGACTCATAGTGACCCTGTACAGGGTTTCTGAGGATGTAAATCTTTACAGGAGCAGAAAGCCTCATCTTTCTCCCGTGGAACAGCAGGTAGTTTCAAACTGCTGACCTTGAGGTTTGCAGCCTGATTCATAACCACCATGCTACCAGAGCGCCTGGTGAATCGCAAAGTTAGGGGTTCAAACGCACCAGCTACTCCTTGGAAACCCTGTACCAGGTCGCTACGGGTCAAAACCGACTTGATGGCACTTAACACCAGCAACAACCTCATACATATGAATAAGAGAGAGAGAGAGAGAAAGAATTTATCTACTTAGAATGTTTTAAGTCGCTTTAAAATATACTACCATGGGCACCTGTACTGAACAGAGTTACTTATATTTGGGTCTCCCTCCTCCCTATCATACAATGATTGGTGTGCAGGCCTCTGTCTTTTCTGAGCTCATAACCACAATTAGAAAATGGAAATTATGAATTTTGGGGCCTTTTTTTTTTTAATTAAGAAAGGAAATGCATTGCAACAGAAGTAATGCTGAAGTAGACTGTTTATGAGATTTTTGTAATCAGTCGAGTGATAACTAGTCTACCAATATAATTTTAGTCCTTGGTGTTGAGTAACTCTTCTAGAAATGTATGGTCTTTCTCCTGCCATGGTAAATACAGTATACTGAACACAATTGTATCTATCTTTGTTCATAGAAGGTCTGTCATTATCTTAGTATTAGTAATGGCCACTGAGCAAGAGAACAAGCACATAATGAACAGTAGGTTACCTTGGATGGCTACTAATCTCATTCCTTACCTTCTAATGGCCCAGGGTTGGGCAGTGTTTCATTCTGCTGTGCACAAGGCTATGGGTCAGTACTGACTCGATGGTACCTAACAACAACAACAACCTTCTAATATTGACTGAATAATTTTATAAATATTGTTCAACAGGGTTTCTATAACAGTGAGGCAAGTAAATGTCTTTTCCCTATAGTTTATTGCCGAGGACCTGCCTCGACACGGATGTTTGGTTCACGAGGTAGGGATATCTGGCGGCGGTAGAAATATAGAAAGACACACCAAGATACAATGAGAGAGACAAAGAGACACCCCGAAACCAGAGTGGATGCATCACTGGTGGGCAGACTTTGGACCTCAGGCATCGTGGCCTCTGCAGGCAGCAACGCACTGCCCTGCAAACTGTACTGCATGCCCTCCAAGCTGTAATGCACACTGGATTCGGTCTGCACCTCTGTTTTATTTAGGGGAGGAACTTTACACAAAGCTGGGCGTGACTAAGACAAGGTACAGCTAACATACGTAATTTTTCAGACATTACGGCAACTTTATATCGTACTTCGCAGGTTCGAATCTCACGACCGCAACTTGGTTTCTCGAGCCTGATTAACATACCTTTTAGCACCTAGCCTCAAATGGGGGAAGGTGAGGAGGATTGGGAGGAGATCCATTGAGTTGGCTGCCCAGGAAGGAGACGCCTGGGTGAATGGGGCTGCACCTAAAAAACGCTTTAGGGAAGATGTCCTTTTGTCTTTAGAACAAAGACCCGGGAAGACACCCATTTACCTTGAGTGAATTCTTTGAGGAAAACTTTGCCTTTAGAATTTTACAGTCTTGGCTTTAGGAGATTTTTACATTTATCTGTGGATATCAAGGGCTCATGTATGAAATTAATAACAAACATAACTGAATACTAAGATGAAAAACAGTTTGCTATGTCTGCTAGGTGGCTACAGTCTGTTCCTCAGAGCCTGCGGCCTGTATGGTCTGCAACACTCGGGTCCACAGGGCCTCGAACTCCTGACTGGGTCTGCACGGTCTGCAACAGTTTATGAATGTCAGGATTATCTTGATTTTGTCCTTATAGCCATTGCTTGCGTTCTGATGGGAGAAACTCTCCCTTTCTGTTTGGAGAATCCCAGTGCCTCCAAGAGAGAAAGATGAACCAGTAAGCATTCAGGTGACAGCCTGGGGAATCCTGTGGGCCAGTTCTCCCTTGTCCTTTAGGGTTGCTATGAGTTGGAATCCACTTGACAGTAGCTGACAAAGTCAGAAGTTTGACTTAGAACTTCATGAGTGTCCCTTTATGCACCCTATAGTGGCTTTTCTTGTAGAAGTCCATTTTTAGATAGAAAATCTCTTTGTAGTTCTTGAGCCAAGGAAAGAGTTATGTAGATCATTTGACTCTGTCTTTGGTTTTAGCAAAACAAGTTTGTATGCAGACATCTGAATTCCACCAAGTAGGATCAGTAGATTAATAAAACATGTAGCTCTTAAAATGGTCTTAAGATTCATGTTGCCTTTGGTGTATGTGTGTATAATTCCTTGTGCATAATTCAAGAAGAAGAAACAGGTATAAATGATGTCTGCTACTTGCTGACCATTCATGGTCTGTGTTCTAATCTGCTTTATGCCGTTGAATCCTCACAAGTCCCTTGTGAAGTTGGGACTTCCCTGTACTAGCTAGGAGGAAACAGAGCTTCCGAGGGGCTGGCAGAGCCAGATGCTGCGGCCTGGCTACCTGGTCCAAAAGATAGAGCAAGTCCCTGCCTCTCATTTCTCCCCTCTCACAGAATCCGCCCAGAACCAGTGTAGAGGCTGAAAGAGCAGATGAAGCTAAGAGAGTTTCAGGGATTTAGCACAATTTCCTCCAGAATTATCTTGTTGAAAGTCAGCAGCCCTTCTGGCTAATCCCTTCTCCAGTCAGCATTGTGCCATGAGCGTGGTGACGGAAGCTGGCTGCCATCTACACAGCCCGGCTGCTGGCCCCAGGCAGAATGAGTGCAGTCTGTTGCTGCCCCCCAGTGAAGACCCCCTGCCTCACCAGGGTGTTTCCCCACTAGGGCTGTTTTTTGTGTTTAGAAGCATATAGTCAACATCGCAACTATATAATAAACATGTGGGACAAGGACACAACAATGGAATCCCAGTCACACTGAGACTTAAAAATCAGGGCATGGGTTGGGGTGCCGTGTGAACAATGCGGGTGAGCATGAGCAGGGGCTGGAGAGGTGATTGAGAAAGCTGTGTGCAGGCTGCTGCCCCATCTGTACCCGGGCTGTGGGTAAACAAGGATGCTCTGTTGAAGAACTCATGGGAGCTGAGCAGCCAGGCCCACCACTTTTCCTTAACCGTAATTTAGCTCTTCACGTTGACTTCTAAGCTGAAGCAGGAACCTTCCTTCTAACCCTGCTACTGACCTTCCTACGGGGCTGATGGAGAGCTGCAGAACCCAGCTTCTGAACTAAATCTGAATGTTGCCCCAGCCAGGAGCATCTGACCCTCCCCTTGTCTTACAGCTGATCACAACCTGGAGAACTTTCCAAGCTGCTAAATGAATTATTGGCGTCCTGGTGTGACGCTGCAGGTTAATGCACTGGACTGCAAGGTCAGTTTGAACCTCAAGTTTGGTGGTTTAAGCTCACTAGCTGCTCCTTGGAAATCCTATACAGGGTCACTATGAGTTGAAACGGACTCAACGGCAATTAATAACAACAAATGAATTGTTGTAATTTCTATTTTTCCTTTGGACCCAGGTTCTCAAGCATTTGTGGTACAGTACTTGATGAGGTCTTTGCAGGATTGAAAACCACTCTCCAAATAGTGTTTGGAGGGAGTTGTTCCAAAAAGTCACTGAGGACTGGTCTTGCCATCTACCTGTCCTTCAAAGACAGGCATGTCTCACCTTACACCCTGAGTGTCTTCTTACGGAAGCCCCGCCCTGCCCTGCTACACATGAAGAAGGGCAGTGAGTCCAGCATGTCTGGACCAGCTCTGCAGTCTCAAACGTTTATCTCTGAATCGTTCAAAGTCAATGATCAGCGGCAGCTGCGTCTCCTGGAGGGAGTCTGAAGAGCTCCATAAGGTTTCTCTTGAAGGGCTGAGGGAGGAAGGGGGCAGATTAAGAGTGGGATCGAGTCCACACATCTGGCCCCTCTGCATTTTCAGCCATACTCCATTCCCCACTGCACACAACTCTATTGCTGCATGTTTGGCCCTGTGGGCTGGCTAGTGCAAGTGAGCATGATTATGCATAGTTAACAAGCAGAGGGACCAGTTTCTGATAGTTGTTATGAACGTCTCTTCTCATTTGAACAGTTTTGATTTTGGTGCTAATAGCAGCAAATTAAACAACAACAACAAAAAGAGAAAAGGAACATTCCAGAACCCAAACCACTGCCACTGAGTCAGTTCTGACTCATAAGGACTCTGTAGAGGCTTTATGAGGCTGTAAATCTTTAGGGGAACAGACAGTCTCACCTTTCCCCCACAGAGCAGCTGGTGGGCTTAAAGCACCGCCTTGCAGTTAGCAGTCCAGTGCTTATCTCACTGTGCTACATGACTCCTAAAGAAAGGTTATGTACAAAGTAGTACACAGCTTTTACTCTGAAACTCCGCATTTCTCAGTGTTTTTATTTCTTAGTGTAGGTCCCTACATGATTGAAAAATACAACACAGTACTTTGAGGTAATTTAAAACTGATTAACAAGACTTCTGTTGTTATGCAGATCTTTACTGCATAAATAAAATAGGGAGTCCTTTTGTCGGACTGTTCAAATCTGTGAGCACCTGCTGTGTGCTGCATTCTCTCAGTCTCTTTTCTCTACAATGGCTACCTTCATATTCATCAAGAACCAGCTCTCAGCACCTTTGGTTTGGAGAGACTTCAAGTCTTTTGCTTTCTCCTTGGGATGCATTTTTATTCATTTGCAAATATTCTAAAATATTATGACTTAAAGAGTTTAATTTATTAACCAATTATGTGTTAAACATAATATCTTTGAGTCACATGTTTGGAAATCAGAATTCCTTTCTCCTAAAACAAAAAACAAAATACTAGGGGTCAGTTTAACAAAATATTCCAATCAACTTGGACGTACAGTTTGCATAGGACAACTGACTATGGTACGGGCTGAGGATGCACGCATCTAGTTATTTTATAGGAAGCCAGGAAGGGCTGAAGCAGACTGTGGTTGGTAACAATTGGAATTCATCCCTGATGTTCAGTCTTCTAAGGAATTTAGGAAGCGAGAGAAGCAGCATGTTTGCACCTGGGCAGGCAGAGCAGGTGTGCTGTTCAGGAGGCATTGGGGCCAGACAGGATGTGACAGTGGTGAAGGTGGACATTCAGGTCCCAGCCGCATGCATCTGCCTGTGCCTGGACAGTGGCCCCTTTGCCGGAATGCAGGGCACAACTAGCCCTTGCTCTGGTGTGTCTTCTCAGAGCTCAGGCTGCCTGGCTGCTCCTCAGACTTGCATCTCACAGTCTTCTCTTTTTGTAAGTCGCTCTTCCATTTTCTTTGATGGCGACTGAGGAAACAGCCCTATCAAAACTGTGGGCCTAAGCAGAGATTTATCCCCAGACAACCCCTACAACTTCACTGCAAAGTCAACATCCCTTCCTCTCACACTCTGTGTTTCAAGAGCATCACTATGTCCATGCTGTGCCCCACTCTAGTCCACATCTAAGACACTGACTGGCTCTGGGTCAGCCCTCAAAGGCATTCAGTAGTGAGGCAAAGCCTGAGCACAGTCTACCACCACATCTTCCTAACAGCTAGCATCAGTGCCTTTCTCCCTTTGCAAATAATTTAAATGGGAAATGCTTGCCAGCCAGAATGCTCCTCACAAGCAAAGTTGGCGAGATGTAGTCTCCAGCACTTTGGAGCTGTTGTCAAGAACCAGCAGTCCCTAGTGAAAACCATCATGCTTAGTAAAGTGGAGTGTCAGTGAAAAAGAAAGACCCCCAACACCATGGGTGGGTGCAGTGGCAGCAACATTGGGCTCAAACATAGCACCAGTTGTGAGGACGGTACAGAACAAGGCTGTGCATCATCCTGTTGGACCTAGGGTTTCAATCAACTTTTTGGCACTTGACAGCAATATGGTGTGTGTAGACTTGGCAACCCACTTGTCTTTGCTCCTAATCAGCTAGACAGTCTACCGTCTCTGTCATGTTGGGGACATCACACTACAAGCACAGCCATCCTCGTCTTATTACCTATCTTAAGGGGTCCTGAGGATTAAATTCAAAGCCCAGTGTATGTATTTAACTGCTTAGCCGGGTCTGCATGAAAGGCATGAGTAAAGTAAGTTGTGTCCCATCTGCATAGTTATGCTTCTGGGAATGCCTGAAAGTCTCTCTAGTCCAGGCATTTAGAAATATGACTCTGTTTTGGTTTTATCCACAGTATTTCTAACTTAGAATTGAGTCATGTAGTTATATATTTATGAACGTGATTGAGAGACAAGATATGCATATAAAATGTGAAAGTTTAACATGGTCAA
>NW_006408680.1:886961-905671 GCF_000296735.1 Chrysochloris asiatica | reverse complement strand
GGTCCTGTATCTGACAATGTTTCTCTGCTATTCATAGAGTTTTCAGTGACTAGTGATTCGGAAGTAGTTTGTCACTCTTTCTTCCTAGTCTATCTTTGTTTGGAAGCTCATCTGAAACTTGTCCACCATGGTGACCCTGCTGGTTATTTAAAATGCCGGTGGCATAGCCCTCAGAATCACAGCAACTCAAACCACCACAGCACGACAGACAGACAAGTGGCGTTTGCATGGTTGCTGTTAAATAGGAATCTCCTTGTGCTAGGGCCCTTAAGTCCGGCTCAAAGGTGGGATTTCCATCCTCGGATGTCAGTCAAGAGGCGGAAGCGTAGCTGGGGCGACTGGGTTGTAGTGAGATGCTTTGGGCAGCACTTGTGGGTCTCTGAATTGGTCGATCCCGCCTCAAAGCCTCAAAACTTAGTCTGTGGGAGGTAGTGGTGGTGGTGGTGGACATTGTGGAGATGGTGGTGGAAATGGTGGTGGTGGTGGTAGAGGTGGTGCAGATGGTGGTGGAGATTGTGGTGGACGTGGTGGTAGAGGTGGTGGAGGTGGTGGTGGCAGAGGTGGTGGTGCAGGTGGTGGTGGTGGTGAAGGTGATGGTGGAGATGGTGGAGATGGTGGTGGAGGTGGTGATGGTGGTGGAGGTGAAGGTGGAGGTGAAGGTGGGGGTGAAGGTGAAGGTCATGGAAGTGGTGGAGATGGTGGTGGAGATTGTGGTGTAGGTGGTGTACGTGGTGTAGGTGGTAGAGGTGGTGATGGTGGAGGTGGCAGAGGTGGTGGTGCAGGTGGTGATAGTGGTGGAGGTGATGGTGGAGGTGGTGGTGGTGGTGGACATGGTGGAGATGGTGGTAGATGTGGTGGTGGTGGTAGAGATGGTGGAGGTGGTAGAGGTGGTGGAGGTGGTGGAGGTGGTCATGGAAGTGGTGGAGATGGTGGTGGAGATTGTGGTGTAGGTGGTGGAGGTAGTGGTGGTGAAGGTGGTGATGGTGGAGGTGATGGTGGAGATGGTGGTAGATGTGGTGGTGGTGGTAGAGGTGGTGGAGGTGGTAGAGGTGGTGGTGGTGGAGGTGGTCATGGAAGTGGTGGAGATGGTGGTGGAGATTGTGGTGTAGGTGGTGGAGGTAGTGGTGGTGAAGGTGGTGATGGTGGAGCTGCTGGTGCTGGTGGTGGTGTTTCGTTGAGTTGGTTCTGACTCGTAGTGACCCTGTATCGAGTTCCTGAGGTGTTACATCTTTGTGGGAGCAGAGAGTCTCCTTTTTCTGTCGAGCGCCTGGTGGACTTCCATTGCTTGTCTTGTGCTTTGTAGCCAGCACTACCAAATCTCCTTCATGCTTTCTGGATTAATTTTTAAGTAGCTTCATTTTTGTTGTTTTCTTTTGATTAATGGTTCTAACACTAAAATTTCTTTTGGTGCAACTTTTTAGCAAGGTTGAACATTTCTCGGTAGACAAAATGTAAAAAAGATTTTTCTAGTAATCCAACACCTAGTAATATTTTGAAATATTTCTAAGAGAATATTTCAAACATTTTATGAAACTTGTTTCACTTAGTTTTTTTTTTTAACCTAAATAGTGTTAAAAATTGGCCTTTATGGTTAAGTCCACCCCCTCGAACATCATCCAACATTGTACAGTTAATGAAGCCTTTCTCAGACACTGGCTCATTAGGAATGCTGATTTTAGGACTTACTCGTCCCTCACACATCCGCACTGCAATGATTAGGCACTGGTGTAGTGATTATGAATCAGGCTGCTAACTCAAGATCGGCAGTTCAAAACTATCAGCAGTTCCACGGGAGAAAGATGAGGTAGTCTGCTCCCTTAAAGATTTACAGCCTCTGAAACCCTGTGTAGGGTCACTGTGAGTCAGAACCGACTCCACAGTACTTAACAACAACAACAACAATGCTCATATAATTACAAAAGGTGCTATTGTAGAACTATTCATCTCACCAACCCTGGCAAGCTGGGATTATGGAGACAACCTGCTGTAAACCAGATGTAATCACATTTTTTTTTCCTGCGATGCATAAAGTTGGTTCTGACCCATAGCAGCCCTCTATAGGGTTTCTGAGGAGTGACCAATGAGTTAGAACTGTCAGCATTGTGGTTCAAACTGACTTTGCAGTCCAGCACATTAACCCACAGTGCTCCACGAGGTTGTTGTTGTTGTTAGGTGCCATCGTGTCGGTACCGACTCATAGTGACCCTATGCACAACAGAATGAAACTCTGCCCAGTCCTGGGCAAACCTCACAATTGTTGCCATGCTTGAGCCTATTGATGTTGCCACTTTACCAATCCATCTCACTGGGGTCTTCATCTTTTTCTTTGACCCTCCACCTTAGCAAACATGATATACTTCTCCAGTGATTGTTCCCCCATGACAATATGTCCAAAATATGAGAGACAAAGTTTGGCCATCCTGGCCTCTAAGGAGCACTCTGGCTGTACTTCCTCCAACACAGATCTGTTTGTTCTTTTGGCAACCCATAGCACTTTCAGTATTCTCCTCCAACAACATAACTCAAAAGCATCAATTCATCTACAGTGTTCCTTATTCACTATCCAGCTTTTGCATGCATATGAGGTTATTGAAAATACCATGGCTTGCGTCAGGTACACCTTAGTCCTCAAGTTGACATCTTTGCTCTTCAACATTTTTTTAAAAAAGGTCCTGTGCAGCAGTTTTCTGAATGCAGTACATGGTTTGATTTCTTGACTGCTGCTTCCATGAGTGTTGATAATTGATCTAAGAAGAATGAAGTCCTTGACAACTTCAGTCTCTTCTCTGTTGATAAAAATGTTGTATATTGGTCCAGTGGTGAGGAATTTTGTTTTCTTTACATTGAGATATAATCCATACCGAAGGCTGTGCTCTTTGATCTTCATCAGTAAGTTTTTGGCTACCATGAATTTGACCCTCTGTTCCTGACTTCCCCGTGTGTTACCGAGTATAAATTGTGCCATAGGGGTTTCTCAGCTGTGATCTTTGCCAGGGTTTCCTTTTGCAGCATTGCTGGGTGTGTTTCAACTACCAACCTTTAGGTAAGCAGTCAACTGCAATCTGCTTGCACTCCGCGGTCTCCTGCTGCCTTTCAGGCCCTAAATAGACAACAGGTAACTGATCATGTCATGATCTGAAAAATAGTCACGTGGTCTGGCACTCAGAGCCTTCTTTCTGCCCTGGTTCATTCATTCCGTAGACCATCTGTGATAGTGAGCCAGTATTTGTGTGGTGACTGTCATCGGACATTTAGAGCTCTTCAGAGTATGGTCGAGTGTTGATGTCTCTGTGAGCTTCCTCAGTGGGTCTGCTTTTATGATTACCCTCTAATCAAGAAGCCGTCTGTACTAAGAGCTTCCATTCCAGCAGTTCCTTGGGGTTCTCTTGTTGTTAGGTGCCTTCCTGTTGGCCCTACTTAGCAACAAAACAAAACATTGCATATCCCTGTGCCATCCTCTCAATCATTGCTGTGTTTGCGTCCATTGTTGTTGCTTAGTGGAGAGTGAAAAAATAAGGGAGTCTGAGTTCAAGGATCAAGGCTTAAGACCCTAATGAAACAGGCCCCACTTTCTAAAGAAAGCCTTCCCACTAGAGCCGGGATATACGCGAAATGCACCATCCGAAGGTTGGATGCAGTGAGAAGCGGGTGGACTGACAGGGTATGCGCTTGGAGAGAGGAGGTGGGGGCTCTGGAAGCCAGTCCCCATTTCCTCAGCTCTCAGGCACGAAACTTCAACACAATCCTGAGGTTTGGCTTGGCAGCTGCTGCCAAGTATTTTGGTGCCATAGTTCATGTAGAAAGTAACACTCTAGCTGCGATCCACTGGAGTAAGCAATAAGGCTGTGTCTCGTGGGATGCTACTTGAGGGGCTCTCGCTACTTGCGGGTAAGGGAGTGCACACCAATGGGTGAAGCCCACTAGTTGGGAAACGCCATGCAAGACTGTCATCTCCAAGATGGCAGACAGCATTTCCGTCTTGTAACAGTGCCTAGTGTAAGACTTGTGAGTATGTACTTGGTTACTACTCCAAAGGTTAGTGGTGGGAAAAAAACCAGCTACTGGCCAAGAGAAAGACTTGCCAATCTGTTCCCATAAAGATTCCAGGTGTGTAAACCCTACAGGACAGTTCTGCTTTGTCCTGGAGGGTCATTAAGAGTCAGAATGGACTTGAAAGCACACAACACCGGCCAGCTTGAGACCATACTTGTTAACACTGGGCTTCCTTTTTAGTTATTCACTGAATGTTTTGATCCTGTTACGTTTTTTCACCTCTATATAAAACAATTTCCTCTATTCAGTAAGTCTTTGATTCCTGAGGATATAAAGCTAGAAGGATCTGAGTGTGGACTTCTTTCTGTATTTAAATATCGTTGTATTTTAACAAAATTCTAAAAGTAGACATGCTGTTGTTTGTGTTTCATTTTTCTATTATGTTGTTGTTGTTTAGTCCTTATTATTGAAAACTCAAGTTATCATATAAATAGAGAAGATGGTGTGATACACTCTTCATAGCAGCTGTCCAAATTTCACAATTGTCCAATCATAGCTGACCTTTCCCATCTATCCCCTCACTCACTTACTTCCCACCCCCGACAGATAGGCTGTTTGGAAACAAATATTTGCACTCTCAATTGAATGAGCCAACTGTGAAACTAACGAAGCAGTGAAGTGTATTTGAATACTAATTGGATATTTCATAGTAAGGAAATGTTGTTAGTGTTTTTAAATGTGCTAATGGTATTGTAGGAGTCCTGGTGTGGCGCTGTGGGCTAATGCGCCAGACTGCAAAGCCATTGGAACTGCAGAGTCGGTGGTTCAAACTCACCAGCTGCTCCTTGGAAACCCTATACAGGGTCGCTATGGGTCGGAACCGACTTGATGGCACTTAACAACAATGGTATTGTGGTATATTTTTAAAGAATCCTTGTCTTTTAGACATACACTCTGAAATCTGCACATATCAAGGTAACCTCAGGACTTTGCTTGGTAGTGGAGTTGCCCGTGTGCCATGAAGTCTTTTTTAAAAGTTCTTTCTGTCAAAAATCACATGTAAAGATAATAGAATAAATTCCAGGGTCTAATTTCCTCATGAACACATTGATGTTATTCTAGGTGGGCCTTACATCCCCCCTATGCTTGAAGCCTAACACTTGTTGTTAGGGGCCACCATCTTGCCAATTCTGACTCAGAGTCACCCCACAGCCGGCAGAAGGAACCTTCCGCCCTGCACCATTCTCACATTTAGTGTTCTGTGTGCCCATTGTTGCAGCCACTGTATCAGCCCGTCTAGTTGACATAAATGGGTTGACAAAGAAGAGGGTATTCCTTTTTCTGACCTTCTGCTTTTCTGAGCATGATGTCCTTCTCCAGGGACTGGTCCCTCCAAAGTGTGAGAGATGAAGGCTCACCTTCCTCAATTCTAAGGAGCATTCTAGCTGTACTTCTCTCATCAGATTTATTCCTCCTCTGGCAGCCCATGGCATGTTTCGTGCTGTTTGCCAACACCACAGTTCAGTGTATCAGTTCTCCTTTGGTCTTCCTTATGCACTGTACAGCCTTCACAAGCAGAACGAGCAGGATAGAAACCAACCCACCAGCTTCTAACCACTGTTTTAAGACAAAACCTAGGCAAAGAAGGGATTATGCATCCTTTTCTTCTCGCCAATTGCCATTCCTCGTGCAGATGGAAGTACATCTTTGTTGTTGTTGTCAAGTTCCCTCAAGTTGGTCCCGACTCATAGCGACTCTGTATAGGTTTCTGAGGAGTGGCTGGTGAGCTTGAACTGCTAAACTTGTGGTTCAAACCAACCTTATGGTTAAGTGCTTATCCTATATCGACACACCAGGAATTAAATTAGCATTCAACTCCTTGTCTTTGCACATGCAATTTTAATGATTGAGCTAAAAGAAAAAAAAAAAAAATTATAATGTGGCAGCATCAATGGGCTCAAGTGTGG
This sequence comes from Chrysochloris asiatica, assembly GCF_000296735.1. Classification (NCBI taxonomy): domain Eukaryota; kingdom Metazoa; phylum Chordata; class Mammalia; order Afrosoricida; family Chrysochloridae; genus Chrysochloris; species Chrysochloris asiatica. The sequence goes on along the minus strand of NW_006408680.1, from coordinate 899,711 downwards.
CACCAATTGTGAGGTTGGCTCAGGACTGGGGAGTGATTCGTTCTGTTGTGCATAAGGTCATTTCCAGCATTCTGAACGACCATTGGGTACTTTCTCTGACCCTAACCTGGGGATTCTTTGAACAAAGGTACACAAGACCCGTGGAGCTAATCAAGTCATTCCTGCTTCCAAAGGTCAGAAGTGATATCCAGCATTCTACAATCAGAGTTTCCCATGGAATTGATGAAGCAACGAACAAGGGAAAACAGATAGTCTCAAGTATAAGCAAGGTAGAGCAGGGTTTTGAAGTTCAATTTTCACACAGAAACTCACATCTTGGCATTTTTAAATGGGCTCTAAATGTACCAATATTTCAATGACAATAATGGGATATTAAATAAGACTCTTCATTCCTGATATTTTAGGTCTACTTAATGATAGCTACCATGAGCGAGAGCAGCCAACCTTGCCAGTCTATTTAAATGGGATTTGGAGTAATGCTTGTTACGACTTCAATTTCTGTGACCCAGAAATATTGACGTACTAATTTTCTGAGTTAAAATTTTTCTCTTTTATGTTTTTGTCCTTGCTTAAATGGGCAAATGCCGGCTGAATGTCTTGGAGAATACACTTCTTTCAGAAAATGACAGAAGTATTGATTTGCCTTATTCTTGTGCCCTCAAGTAGAACAGCCATAAAATATGTTCAATTTCTTCTCATGTCTAGCTGCAGATCCCATGGACTTGGGGTACAGTGACAGGTGTAGATACGACAGGAATGGATTGGTGCTTTGGAAGGTTTCACTCTAGCTCTAGAGATAGAGGGAATACTGACCGATCCAACTGGGACAGGACTCAAATGATAATCATGCCACGAAATACCATTTGTTAGTTGTAAACATGAATGCAGAGTCTGGTGTGAAAAAACAAAAAAAAAAAATTCCAGAAAAGGACAATTCCTTTTGTGACCCAAACATTTACTTTGAAAGCAAGCTGAAAACGGCCTTGAAGCTGCTTTAGAAAACTATTTGAGATGTAATCTCGATTAATGATATCAATTTGTTTATATTAAGTGAAATTACATTCATATTGCATTCTCTTCCCAATACTGAAATTTTTCTTTCTGCAAGACGAAACGTTCCAGTTGAACATACTGTTGACTTGTATCCAGTTTTCAGGTAACACTGTTGTCGGCTCTTGCAGGTACCTGATCTCCCCAGGCCCATCACTTCTTCTTCAAGAGACCCAGTTTCACTTGGAAGAAAACTTACATGAACCTCTACCTCGGGAGATGCCCCTCTGCTCACTTGCCTCATGGAACCCCTGTGCACATGGACAGACAGATGTCTTTGGGGCCATCACTAAAACATGTGCATCCCACCCACCTGCTCCTACTTAGTTGTGCTGCTGAAGGCATCTTGTTCCCCCTCCTAGCTGTGATTCTCACCAGCGGGGAGAATGAAATGAGTGTGATGAAGTTACCAGCTGTAGCTGTGGGCAGCAAAGTCCAATCCAAACCTGTGCCCCTCCACCCAATCCCATCTCTTAGTAACCATACAGGACGGAGTAGATCTGCCCCCACAGGGTTTCCGAGACTATAATCTACCGAAGCAGGCGGCCGTGTCTTTCAGCTGCTCAGCTACTGGAGCACCAAGGCTCTAGACGTACCAGCTTCCTCCCTCGTTTATCCCTAGAGCTATGCAGGGCCCACAGAGAACGCTTTGTTTAGTGTATAGTGTTCAGACAATTGGTGTGTGAGTTGTGTTCGCTGCCTTAGGCCTGATGCTTGTCCCCTGTTGGTGGGGTTCCTCCAGGCCCCAGGCACCTCTCCCAGGGACTCTTTCATGATGGACTGAATGCTGTTTGGGACTCAAGGTGCTGAACCTGAATATGCTGAGGGTTCAGTGCAGTTTGGCCGATGTCAGTAACCACAGTTTCTTGAGAGCACAAACAGGCACTTCTTGGCTTCTCCTGTTTTGGTGATCGAAGACTGGAGTCGGTCAGATTGGACACTGTTGTTTTCCCAGTGGAGTCCTCGTCACAGGTGGAGGGGCTTTCAGACGGTGGTGGTTTTAGAGCCGCCTTCACACCTTCACCTCCTGCCACCAGCCCAACGCTCAGCTTGCAGTTTCCAAGTGCGAATGAAACCAAACTTCGGCTCTGGCTTCTAAGAACAGACTGCTGTTTCCTTGCAATTCTGGAGGTTGACCTTTGTCCACTCCTTCCTTGTCTGTAATCCTGGGCATTCGTGGGTTCAGGGGCTGGAGACGTCCTCGTATGTGATGCTCTTTTCTGCCTCTGTGCCTCATCTGTTCCATTCAGAACTTAGGAGTGATTAGGTGTGGGGCACACCCTGCCCTGGGCGGCTGTGGACACTTTCTTTTTAATGCCGTAGAGCGCAGTGGACCTGAGAGAGCTGCTCACTTTGGAAGGTTCTTGTGCTTTCAGGATACTCTGTTCTCAAGGAGGTGCATATTGACCATTGCTACCCAATGTGCTTGCTGCCTGGGACTTCAGGGCTCCTAAAATCTGGGCACTTGGCCAGAAGCTGTGTTTTAATATTTAATAGGCACAGTGTCTGGGCATCTGTCCTGCAGTGACTGTACACTCCTCCTCCCTGGTGGTCACTTCTCCTCCCTGTCGGGTCTTTGCAGAATCATGAATGCCCTTTCGGCGAGAGTAGGGAGAAAGAGTGACTCACTCAGAAGCACTGTACTCTCAGCGCATGCGCTTCTAACTCCTGGTACCTATCTGCCTCAGATACACAGACACACAGCCCTTTATAAGAATATTACCTGTTTGTAAGAACTTAATATATGGAGTGCTGGTGTGGCGCTGGAGGATAAGCACTGGACTGCTAACCTCAAGGTCAGCAGTTCAAACCCATCAGCTGTTCCTCAGCAACTCTGTATGTTGGAACCAACTTGATGGCAGTTAACAACAAAACACCAAGAAGAAGCTAATGGTCACCTGCTTTGGAGCCTAGTAAAGGGAGAGTTCTAGCAAATAGCAAACTCAGGAATTGCCCAAGGTACTTGCTTGGCGGATTTATCCCCTTCTCAGTGTACCTGCAGGATTGCAGCTGCTTCTGGGTGGCAGTAGTTGAGAAAGAGCAAGATGCTGACCACAGTGGCTTTGAATGAACTTCTCTTCCACCCCCATTGGCGGAACTTTTCTTTCTAGTATATACACTTCTTGAATGTGTAAGAATTAAATGAGAACAATGCATTCAGAAATATTTCTAGAAAGCATTAAATGTGTTGCCTCAAGTGGATTCCACAAAACAATAGTTATTCATCTAACTACCAATGGTTTGGATAAAAGACTAAGGATCAGCTGAGACTGAGCCACACTGGGTCAAGCCAAGTTAACTGCTCTTTACAACCTGGCTTCTCACAGCTTGTAGTGACATCATTTAACTTGAGTCCCAAAGAGTCAGCCAGTCTTAAAAAAGAACCCCCCTCCCCCATGGACCATCTAATAGATGAGTGTTTGTGGGAACACAGATTGTAAGACTCACTTAGCCAGATTGCCTATTATTTATTATTTTGAGATATTGAGGTGACTTCTTTTTTCCTTTTTTCTCTTTTTAATGGAATATACTCTTGTGAGTTTTCAGGAAGTTGATGTTTTCTGGCCCTCATCCATTGTGCAGCATGATGTGTAGTTGTCTCCATCATGAATAAGTGACAGATTTTTGAGTAACTGACGAAAGTAACAGAAATATTTGGAGCTGACACATCTCATTATATTTATGTTAAGTGTGTGTACATTGAGAAAAAATATTTTTACTTTTATAATGATCTAATCAGAATGTTCCATCTTTGCATGTCCAATGATATAATTATATATAGTGAGAGCGTTTATTGAGAGGATCTTCTTATGTGTGTGTGAGACAAATCATTACTTATGGTTTGACGCTTGTCCCATATGAAAAATAAATGACAGACTCACTTTCATTCTAGTGAAGTGCTGTTTATTTTGAAAGAGGCCAGTAGGAGACATTGCCCCAGGAGAATGAGTCTGGCATTGTCACCAAAGACTCCCTTTTTTAGAACAGTGCATCTCTTAGGTGCCAACAGCCATGTCTTGTAACAGTTATTTTTATACCATCCAATTGATAGTCTTGAAGCATTTGGCATTAGCATTAAGGAAAACCCATGGATTTTCCCAGATCCCTTCGTTTTTATAATCTATCCTGGTCGGGGTTTTCCACTAATGTAAGAAGAAATTAAGGCAATCATACCAAGAACTTTACTCATTCCTAGGAACCCTGGTGGTACAGTGGCTAAGCACTCAGCTGCTAACTGAAAGGTCAATGGTTCAAACCCAGCAGCTGCTCCCTGGGAGAAAGCTGTAGCAGTGTGCTCTGTGAATATTACAGCCTTGGACATCCGACTGCGCAGGCTCCTTGTCCTGGAGGCTCTCTATGAGTAAAAAGAGACTCAAGGGCAAATGGATTGCTCATTCCCAGGCTGTCTCCAAGCTTTTGACTAAGGAAATCCTGGACACGTGGACCTGGTAGCTGAGGAAGGCTGTAATCTGTGTGATGACCCTGCTACAGTTCACAGTGGTGGGTTTCTGTGGACTTTATTGTTGTTAAAGTGCCGTTGAATTGGCTCTAACACATAGTGACCCCTGTACAGGGTTTCTGAGGAGCAGCTGTTTGGTTTGAACCACCACCTCGTGGTTCAAATCGACCTGCCATGTCACGCTTATCCCATAGTGCCACACCAGGTCTGTTTATTAGGTATGGGATTAATATAAACTGACCTCTTAGAACTCAAGCTTAATCTTGTTTATAATATTCCTTGACAGTTTCATTCCATGGTACAAGCATCCTTTACCCCAAGACCGAGAGTGTTGAGTGTAGGGTCACAGACTCTGAGGACAGAAAGCTGGGGTATGAACCTTTTCACCAGCTGTGTGTCTGTGGGCAAATGCCTTAACCATTGTATGCTGGCTTCGTTTTCCTTGGCATAAAGGAGAGACAGGTTTCCCCACTATCTAAAAGCAGAGGGTTCTTATAAAACCTGTAGGAACCCAAGATGGCCAAGTATAAAGAAGCAATTATATAGGAAACATTTTTTTTTTTTTTAACATTCCAGAACCTCCCCCAGATAGCCTGTAAATAACACATGAAACCTAAAGTCCCTCTAACATAACAGTGTTCACAGGCACAGTTGAACGCTCTGGTAGCTGGAAGCTGAGAGGTGGGGTGCAGTTCTCAGGGAAGGAGCCTGGGGGCACCACTCTGGCTGCTTGGAGAGTGTTTACCGCCCCTTTACCGCCTCTTTAGTGCCTTGGTGCAAAACACACTTGGAACACTAGTTTGCTTTTTGCTTTTTTTCCCCGAAGATCAAAAAAATCCTCTACAGATTTCTTCTGGTTAGTGAAAGTAGCTTGGTTGTTGGTCTTTCTTAAAAGCAAAGTGGATACAGCAAACTTTCCTCCGTGGAGAAAAAACCTGGTGATCTGCGCCTCGGGGTTCACAGTTAGAAACCTCTGGATGTTTCTCCTTGGTCATAGGAAGTCACTATGGGTCAGAATCTACTGGACAGCGCCCAGCATCAATAACAGTTGTGTCTACTTCATGGACTTGTGCCTCTTTCCAGTGTGTCAGCACCCACGGTGGTGGTGGTGGTGGTGGTGGTTATGTGCCATGGAATCACTTCTGCCTCATAGTGAGGCTTTACATCTTTACAGGGGCAGAAAGCCTCATCTCGCTCTGGCAGAACTGCTGGTGGTTTCAAACTTCTGACCTTGAGGGTCGCAGCCCCACTTTTACACTACGCTACCAGAGCTCCTTAGCAGAGAATAAGTGCTCCGTAAATTTTAGGAATTGTTTTAAGAACCTCTGGTGGCACTGTGGATTAGGAATTGGACTGCTAACCGCAAGGTCAGCAGTTCAAATCTCCTAGCTGCTCTGAGAGAGAACGATCGGACTACCTGCTCCGCTGAAGTCCGCCAGTCACAGAAACCCTACACAGGTTGACTCCCATGAATGGGAATCACTCGACAGCACTGGGCTGATGTTTGTTTTAGAGCAAGATTTCTTTGTTACTGATATTCTTATTGGGAACTTAATTTGCACTGATCTGGGTCACATCTCAGTGTTTGAGTCCTAATGTATTCAGATTATGATGTTTTCAGAATAAAAACTTCAGATTCCCAGCAGGGTTCTGAATTTGGCCACCTGCACATGCCCATGCTGCTTTGGGTCCTGTTTCTGTTTTGTGTTGAAGAAAGACCACAGCCCCGCCCTCCCCCACCACTTTGTTACCTGGCCCTCTCTCCTGATTCGGCGCTTGAGCTGTGTGAGTCTGGGACCCCTGACATTGGTGATTGGTTTGATGGAATACCTGGTCTAAACTCCACCCAGAGGGGCCATGCCTGCTACTGGGTCTCTTCCAGAAGACTCCTTTGTTTTCGGGTAAGAAGGCAGGTCTTCCTAACGTATGTTTTTGATAAATTAATAATGCTGGAACCTCAAAAAGATGTAATATTCCTGCTAGAAGAGGTCGGCGTTAGGTGCTGTTGCGTCAATTTCAACTCATAGCAACTCTCTACACAACAGAACAAAACTCTGCCCAGTACTGCAGCATCCTCACAATGTTACATCTGAGCCCATTGGTGAACCCACTCTGTCGGTCCATCTCATTGAGGGTCGGTCTTTCTCTTATTTGTTGACCCTCTACTTTACCAAGTATGATGTCCTCCTTCAGGGACTAGTCCCGCCTGATAACAGGTCCAAACTACAAGATGCAAAGTTTCGCCATTCTCACTTCTAAGGAGAATTCAAAGGAAACGTTCGTTTGTGGAAACCAATTCGGTAAACAGAGCACATCCTTCTACCCAGTGACACTGGCTGTTCCAACATGCAAGATAATTAAATGATTAGAAGAATCTCTATACCAACACAGCTGATAAAACCCTTTAAAAAACGGAGAGAGTCTACCCTACAGGCAAGCAAGCATCCTAAGAACAGGGAAGAATGCTGTTTTCCTTGTCTGGCTGCAGTCATTGGAGCTCTTGAAGCCATCCGCACGCAGTGCCTGGAACCAGGCTGCTGCTGCTTGTTTGACGTGTTCCTTGTTCGTCTGCCTATAGCTCTTCAGTCCTTGCAGGCACTGGGATGCCCTCTGAGGAATGTCCTCGTGGTGCAGTAAGGCAGACCATGAATTATTAATAGCCCGCAGGGTTGCTGAGCTCGTGCAGGGAAAGAGAGCCAACTGTGCTGTCCAACAATTCCGTTCACCTGATCTTGACAAATTAGGAGCACCAGCAACATCCTCCTGCTTGTTCATACAAGGAGCGGGGTAAAGGTGACTTGAAAGTGCATCAATATTTAGCCCTTTTGTAGAATCTCACAAGGATCATCACGAGCAGTTGTTTCTTCATCTTCTATGTTTGTGGTTTAGTGCAATGGGTTTGTGGTTTAGTGCAAATTCCACCTTTCTCCTTGAGCATCAGTGTGAGGGGCGGGGGAAGGGAAAATACAGTGATAAAGATGCCCCTCCTCCATAACCATTTATTTAGTGGGTAGAACTTGATCCTTTTCAAGTGTATATTCTCTCTGTACTAAGCTGATATGCAATGAGAGCAAACAAAACTTTTACAGCCATAGGCACTATATCGTCAATTCCCCCAGCCTCTTCCAAGAGGGTTCAGACAGTGTCCACACTGAAGTGTGAGATATTGTATGCTGTGCTACATGAGGCAATGGGTATTAAAACCTGAGTGTGCTCTGGGTATTTACAAAGGTCAAGTCACAGGCGGAAATTTTGTTTTAGGAAACATAAAGGATAATTGTATGTTTATTAGATACTTATCTGTTACTATTTATCCATGATTCATTTTTATGAGACCGTTACTTAATACAATTGATCTGTTTTTTCATTCTTATTGTGGCTCTGCATTGTTATTGGTAAGTACCGTCAAGTTGATTCAGACTCATAGCCACCCTTTATAAGATTTCTGAGGCTTTAAGTCATTGAGGGAGCAGAAAGCCCCTTTTTTCTCACACAGAGTGACTGGCAGTCTGGAACCACCGTCCTTGTGGTTTTCAGTCCAGTGCTTATCTATGGAGCCACCACATACCACCAGTGAAAGACACAAATCATACTTGTGTAGCTCACAGAACACACCCATGTTGCGACCACAGAGGTAAGGATACAGACTGTTGGTGACACCTCGGAGTCTCTCCCAGTAGCTCCACCCACTGTAGCCTCCCTGCTGCCATTTGCCACCACAGACTACTTTTGCTGGGCCTTAAACTTCCTGCAAACAGAACCGGGCAGAGTCTTTTCTGAAGCGCCTGCTTTCTTTTGATCAGTATCATATCGACAAGATTGATCCTTACATGAGTTAGCTGTTGTTGTGATTAGTTGTCGTCTAGTTGACCCTGGATGCGTGGCTACCCATGCATTACGGAACAGAAGGCTTCCACAGCAAGCATGGTCATACGCAGTTCATGCATTTCCCTTATGACTCCTTTATAAAAATGCAGGATGCTCATTTAAATAAGATCCTTCTCTGTTTGAACTGAATCAGTATAATAGGTGTCCTGATACACAAGTAGGTAAAAATGCTTCAACAGCTATTAAAATCATTACACCTCATTCTTGTAGTCCAAACCTCACTCCCAATGATAAATATAGTTTTAGTATCAGGGACCTCAAAATGTATCCTTTCTGTTGTCCTCACTAATCTAGAACAGTGAGCTCTCCACTGTATAAATTAGCAGCATCCTAATACCCATAGTTAGTTGTTGCTGCAGGTTGTAAATTGCCGTTCTTGTCGTCATGCTGAGAATCAAATTATATTTGTGAGCTGGCAACTCCCTTGTTAAATCATCCCCCTGGTGTGGTAATTAGTGATCCCCGCTAGGTTTGGCCAGTATGAAAAAGTAGCACAGGTGCGAAAATTTCATAAAAGTCTTCAGTGACAAATTGTTAAATAGTTTCTCAGATGTTTAATGCTTCTAGCTCACATGATGGTTCACAGTACTCACTAGGATGAATTTCCTATCATTTTTAGATATCCCCAGTGGTTTCTGCACAAGATAAGCAGGCTTAAAAGACACCCGGCAATCTATGCCCCCTTCCACAAGCGTACCCAGCTTTATCACATCTGTTTCCAATAAAGATGGAAACAGTAGAAGGGACCCAACTCACCAGAAGACACTGTAAATTTCTTCTGAGGACAGTTTTGGTCTGTCTCCCTTCAACTTCCTGTGTTTGTTTTTACTTTTGTTTGTGAATTGAGTTAGTGTTTACAGAGCAGACCATCAGTTCAGGAAATCATACACTTGGTTCCATCTCCATGACTCCATTCCCCTCCATGAAACCCAAGTGTCCCACTTCCTCCCTGTGTCTCTTGTTTCCATTCCATCTCCTTTCCAAATCCTTCTGGGTTGTTTCTTTTGATGAATTCCACTTTTTAAATTTCAAATGATGTGCATGCCTCATTAGTTTTGTTTTTATTTTTTGCCCGCTTTCCCCCCTACATATAACTGTCTGTCAAATTCAGAAGAGGACTTGCAATAAGAAATAGCACTGCTGATGTCAGATATAGGCTGCAAGCAGAGAATACCAGAAAGATGTTTACCTGTGCTTTATTGACTAAGGCTTTTGATTGTGTGGATCATGGCAAGCTATGGACATTGCTCAGAATGAGAATTCCAGAACACTTAATTGTGCTCTTAGGAACCTGTACATAGACCAAGAGGCAGTTCGAACAGAACAAGGGAACACCTAATGGTTTAAAATCCAGAAAGGTGTGCACCAGCATTGTATTCTTTCACCATGCTTATTCAGTCTATATGCTGAGCATATGGATTATATGAAGAAGAATGTGGCATCAGGATTAGAAGAAGACTCATTAACAAGTTGCAATATGAAGATGATACAATCTTGCTTACTGAAAGCAAAGAGGACTTAAAACAAAGAGGACCTATTGATGAAGACCAAAGACGACAGCCTTTGGTATGGATTGCATCTCAATGTAAATGAAACAAAAATCCTCACTATTGGATCAATAAACAACATCCATATTAATGGAGAAAAGATTGAAGTTGTCAAAGACTTCATTTTGCTTGGACAAACCATCAACACTCATGGATGTAGCAGCCAGGAAATCAAGCAACATATTGCATTAGGCATTTTTAAAGTGTTGAAGAGCAAAGATGTCAGCTTGAGGACTAAGGTGTGCCTGACCCAAGCCATGATATTTTCAGTAACCTTATATGCATGCGAAAGTTGGGCACTGAATAATGAATCCTGTAGAGAAACTGATGTATTTTAGGTATGGTGTTGGAGGAGAATATTGAAAGTGCTATGGCTACCAAAAGAACAAACAGATTTCTGTTGGAAGATGTGCTGCCCGAATGTCTCTTGGAAGCCAGGATGGCCAGACTTCGTCTCTCATACTTGGGACATATTATCAGGAGAGACCAGCTGCTAGAGAAGGATCTCATGTTTGATAAAGTGGAGGGTAGGAGAAAAAGACAAAGGCCCTCAATGAGATGCATTGGCACAGTGGCAGAAGTGATGGGCTCAGGCATAACAGTCATTGAGAGGTTGGCCCAGGACCAAGCAATGTTTCGTTCTGTTGTGCTTAGGGCTGCTATGAGTCAGTACCGATTCGGTGGTACCAAATAACAACAACATAAAACTCTCTATTGCTTGGCTGAAAACTGAGCCACAGGGGGAAGTTTGGTTCCAGATCTGAAGGGCAACCATAGGCCGTAGTCTCAGGATTCCGTCATCTGACCTCTTTTTTTATTATTATAATTTTGAGTTTTGTTCTACATTTTTACTCACTTTATCTATCCAGGACTTTCAAATGTGATCCCTTTCAGATAGTTGGAAGCGGTAGCCAGGCACCATTTGTTTTTTCTGGTTTCAGTGTCTTAGAGATGGATACACGTATGTTCCTTTGGTCCATTACACTAATTGTTTCCAAGCACCTTTGATTTTCATCGGTCTTCTTTCCTCTGGACAGAAAGAGTAGTAATTGCACCTTCGATGCCCACTCGTGAGCTTTAAGATCCCAGTCTTTACTCTGCACAGTCGGGTGTAGACCACTGTCTTGGCGGACTCTGATGTGCCCATTGACCATGGTGTCCACCAGGTCGCCCCCCTTTATTTTATTGTGCCTTATAAAGGTCAATGAGCTTGGGCCAGCAGAATCAGCAAACAGTTCCCAGCCACTGTCAGATGTCCTTGTCCGTCATGCCTACCCACCTGTTGTCACTTGCCATTGATAGTAAGAACGAAGTTGTTTGGGATGCTCTTTTAATATAAATCTTTCTTCGTGTTTGTCCCTTCTGACTATTTGTGGACGATTCCTCTTTGACGTTCTGAAGACTTTCTTTTCTTCTTTAGCCAAAAGACTCTTTTATAAAAGGTCATAATTCCATTGTCCCCAAATAGCTCTTTCCTACCTTATCCCAAGCTGCCTCCCCTTCAAAACAAGATCTTGCTCTCAAAAATCAGCCCTAAAGCCACTACTCATGCACTCTGAAATGAGTCCTTTGTTGCCCCATTGAGGATGATCTTATTTTATCAAGCATTCATTGTTCTGAGTAAACTCAGAGTGCTCTGGTTCAGATGCTGTGGTGTCTGGTACCATAAAAGAAATTACTGGTTTAGTTTTGGGCTAAGGCTAAGTTATGAGGAACCAAATAAAATTATGGGGAACCAAAACAAAGAGTCTCCCTGGATTCAGTTTCGAGTTATGGTGACCGCAGGTGTTGCAGAGTAGAACTGCGCTCCAGTCGGTTCCGAGGAACTGCTGGTGGGTTTGAACTGCCGCCATTGTAGTTAGAAGTCCAGTGCTTATCCTGTAGTGCCACCGCAGGACAGCTTTTCCTAATTCTGGGTCTGGAAAAAACCGAAATTTTGATCAATGCATGATGCTGATGTCATTGTTGGGTGCCTTTAAGTCAATTCTGAGTTAACTGTAGAACTGCTTCGTAGGGTCTCCTGGGCTGTTGTCTTTATGGAAGCAGGTGGTCAGGTTCTTTGATGGAACAGCTGGCTGAATTTGAATATCCATTTGGTTAGCAGCTGGGTGCTTATTCACTGCGCCAGTCTAAACACTTAGAGAAGATAATGCTGTCATTGGATTTCACTGTTTGCCATTTGCTTTTTTTCCTTGCTGGCTGAGCTGCTTACATGTGTTACCTACTTGTATCAGAAGAAGGAGCTGTGGTCATGCTGAAAGATAAACTCTGGACTGCTAACTGCAGGGCCGGCAATTCAAACCCACCAGCTGCTCCTCAAGAGAAAGATGAGGCATTTGAGGCTTTCGGCTTCGGTAAAGATTTACAGCCTCAGAAGGCCTCTCTAGGGACACTATGAGTTGAGTTGACCCAGTGGCAGTGGCAGTGGCAGTGGGCTATCAGAGAATGGAGCCCTGGTGGCACAGCAGGTTAACTGTGAGGTCGGTGGTTCAAACCCACCAGCTGCTGTGCAGGAGAAAGATGGCACAGTGTGCTTCTGTAAAGATTTACAGCCTGGGAGACCCTCAGGAACAGTCCTGTTCTGCCCTTTGGGTTGGCATTAGAATGAGTCTACTAAGGAACAGTGGGTTTGGCTTTACTTTTGTGGTTCCATTCAGAGTCTAGGAGGGAATAAGGCGGCAACCTGGTGTGGCACAGTGGGATAAAGTACTGGACCGCAAGGTCAGTTCGAGCCAGAAGGTCAGTTGTTCAAACTCACCAGCCTCTCCTTGGAAACCCTACGCAGGGTCGCTATGAGTTCCAACC
>NW_006408680.1:881808-886496 GCF_000296735.1 Chrysochloris asiatica | reverse complement strand
TATTGTCAGGAGGGGCCAGTCGCTGGAGAAGGATATCATGTTTGGTAAGGTGGAGGGTCAGAGAAAAAGATGAAGATCCGCAACGAGATGGCAATATTGGCTTAAGTAGCAGCATCAATGGGATTAAGCGTGGCAACAGTAATGAGGTTGGCCCAGGATCGGGCAGTGTTTCGTTTTGCTGTGCATAAGGTCGCTGTGAGTCCGTACTGACTCGATGGTACCTAACAACAACAATAAATTAGTTAAACTATACTCATAGGAGTCTTCATAGTGAGGATCACTGCAACCAGAAAACCCCCAAACTCCCTGCCATTGAGTGCATTCCAAGTCATAGTGACCCTACATAGGTTTACCAAAGCTGTAAGCCTAACTTTCCTCCTGAGGAGTGGCTGGTAGGTTTGAACCTTGTGACTTTCAGCCTGATGCTAATCACCTTGGCTCAGGAGGAATGCTGCAGATTGCTGCAGAAGAGGAAAATCCTTCCTGGCCTGCAGTAGTGAAATCTAATCCCGGGAGCAGCCCTGTGCAGCAATCCTCCACTTGCATAAGAGGTCAGAAACCATGGGGTGAGGTACACAGAGTCGCCATGAATGTGGGCAGAGGACGCCAGTGCCTGGTGTCTTCACTGGTGTGTGATAGACAGCAATTTACCCAATCACAAATGCATGCAGTCACTTAAAAGAAACCAGTTATGTCTAGATTACTTTCTCAAGTTACATTGTAAAAGTCCTAGGAAGTTATCCTCAAAAGCATCTTTGGGTAACATGACTAGGTATTCCTTACTTGCGTATTTCACAGATCTGGTTGAACATCTTATTAGATATGTGAGTGGCCTTCAACAAGTTCATGGAGACATGGACTTGAGATCATAGAATTGTTCCAAAAACTTTTTGAAGCCCCCTCATGCATGTGGAACAGGTATGGTATCCTGTTGCAGTTTTTTTTATTTTTTCATAATAGACATTTTGTTATGTTTTTTTGTTTGTTTGTTTCAAGTAACTAGCGGTATTAATATTTAACAGAATACAGGGTAATTCAAGAAAGCCTGCCACCCCCATTTTCCAGATTAGAAAACCAAAGTCTAAAAAATTGATGTAATTAGTTGTTGAAATCAGGCTGGCAGACTCCAAGTGTTGGTTACCCGACCACCCCCACCCCTACCACACACACAAATGTGCAGCCTTTCTAAATAGACACATTTTAAAGTAGTCATTAAGCATATATTTCTTTAGGATTATCTGCTGATAATAATTGCTGTGGGGATAAAATTCCTGCCTCCGAGGAACAGTTAGCAACCTTTTAAAAATATACATAATTATTGAATCGTATCAAAAGCTTCAGGGATATAAAGCACTTTGAAATGCAAGTCTTACTAGTTAGAGCTAATGCAGCCTCGGCCTCTTGTCTGCAGAGTTCAGTTTCCGATCTCCTGAGTAGAAAGCCATGTGCAGAGTCAGAGCATCTTGGTGTTCTCCAACGAGCATAGCTGATTTGTGTCGTCTTCACAATATGTCGGTAACATGCAGCCTGCATAGTTTGAAAGGAGATAGCCTATTAATTTAAAATTGATTGGAACAGCTTCATCAAATGAGGAGAGTAAATCAGGAAAATTAAATAAACATTCTAATGGGAAATGTGTAATGCTATGTAATGGAATACCAGCTGCAGAACACACTGTGGTAGACAAAGCTTGCATTAATGAAGACAGGGTGGACTGCACACGCATGGCTGCCTAGGCTACCTTGGCCCAAAGGAAGAAAAAGGCGTCACACTGCTTTCAGGTGCAAGTTTTCCAATGCATTTCTTCTTTTTCTTTAAAAAGCACAAAACTTCTAAGTGTTTTGAGACTATTTTCCATGTTCTTTCTGTTGGGTCTGAGTCAGCTGCAGTCATGACACAAAGGGAAATCGGTGTCACGTGAGGCTGGCCTAGAGAGGCTTGTTCAGCCAAACCTTGTTGTCCTGCACTTCACAGATGCTGCGTTATTGACGACAGGAGGGTTTGTAGCACGTCTGTGGGCACCACTGGCCCAACGGCATGGGCTCTGTGCTTTGCTTTTGTCACTGTCACAATAATTCAAAAATTTCCAAGATGTTGTTGCACATTTAGGAGACCAGAAAACAAAACCCCAAAGTTACTGTCATTGAGTTAATTCCAATTCATAGCGGTCCTATGCAAGGTTTCTGAGACTATATAGATCTTTATAGGAGCAGAAAGCCTCGTCTTTCTCTTGAGAAACAGATAGTGAATTCATAGTGCTGACTTTGCATTCAGAAGTCCAACATGGAACCCTGTACGCCACCAGGGCACAGCATATTAAGAAGCTGCAGCACAGCAGAGGATAAGGAGTCCTGTTGTGGTGCTGAAGGCTAAGGACTGGACCACAAGATTGCTTTGAACCTCAAGAGACACTGGTTCAAACACACCACAGTTCCTTGAAAACCCTGGACATGGTCTCTGTGAGTCAGAACCAGCTCGATGGCACTTAACAACAACATGCAATCCTGGTATGGTGCTGTATATAAGCACTAGATGGCTAACTGTAAGGTGAGCAGTTTAAACCCACCAGCCACTCCTCGGAAACCCTGTACAGGGTTGCTGTGAGTCCTAACCAACTCGATGATACTTAACAACAACATAGTATAGTGCATACATGACTTTGATATGCACAGGGAACCCAGAACATGAGTTTGCCTCACTTCATTGAAGTCTTTCCTTTATTGTGGTGGTCTGGAGCCAAATCCACAACGTCTCCAAGTCCTGCCAGTATACCCATTGCCCCTGGTGACTCTTCTTTCTCTGTGGAGGGTATTTTTTTTTTAAGTTTTTATTGTGAATTATGTGATAGTTTACATGGGAGAATATTAGCTTTGCATTCATCCTATCATATTTCATTTCATTGCAATGACAATCCCCTCCATGCATCATCCAACAACCAAAGGGTAAACCCCGCAGGCCTACTCCCCGGCCGTCAGCACACAGCCCCTCTCCTTCCCTGAGTCCAGAGTCCCCAGCTGCTCCATCTCTCCATGTCATCATCTCTGCCTCCATCTCTGGTATCACTGCTTCTCTGGATAGTGAACTCTGCTTTTCTCCCTTGATGGTCCCAGGAGCCTCCGCGCCTGGACTTCAAAGTCAACCACTCCCCTCCTTTTGTTACAGAACATGTACCTTCACAGTTCTGGAGGGCATTTTGTTTCTTCCCGAGGACTTGCACCAGTGGTTCATTGTGGCTTGGTCCACCAGAGCTTGTTCTGAAGAGGGAAATATGACCACTGCTGTGTGATGTGGTAGCTGCTCATGCATGGCTCTTGGGGACTTGACATGTAGTTAATGTGACCATGTATCTAACTGCTTTAAATTACCACATCACTCAGTGCCGGCTACTGTTTTGAATAGCAGCAGCCTGAAATTCGGCTCCCAGCCTTCAGTGCTGGAGAGTCTGCGCAGACGTGTGTCTCCTGATTCTCCTACTGAAAGAATAAAACGTTGTACATTTCCAGATAATGCGTGATCATTACGTGACATTTGTAAAATACAGGCAAGTAAATACAAAAATAAAAACCATCATAATCCCATCGCCTCAGTGAAATTATTGTTTTTTAGTGGTCCTGGATTTCCTCAGGTTATTAAAAATACTACGAATATTTTTTTTAAATGACTATAGTTGCCTATTTGCATATTGTTTTGTTTTAAATAGAGCTATAGTTATCTTTTTGTACATCTGAAATTTTCATTTCATATTGCAAGGCTGTTGTAGTTTTTCATGACTGTAATTTTAACGGCTACAGAATTATCCATCAAGTGAAGACAGTACCCCATGTTTTGTTTTACCAGCTTTTTGATTTCGGGTAGCTGGGATGGTTTATAATATTTTCCCATTACACTGACTCTATAAAGCACCTGTCTGTTCGTAATTTTTAATATAATTTTGGATTTGTTTTTTGGGAATTTTTGGTAGTTTCAGAGAAATAGAGTGTGCTAGGTCAAAGGGCATGAACATTTTCAGGCTATTGAACATGACTAGCCCTAATATTTTTCTAAATTACTACTGCATGTTTATTGTTGTTGTTAAGTGCTGTAGAGTCAGTTTTGACACTTAGCAACTGTTTGCACAGCAAACAGCTCAACACACTGCCCAGTCTTGCGCCATCCTTACAATCTTTGTTAGGCTTGAGCACATTGCTGCTGCCACAGTGCCAATGTCATTGGGGATTGTCCTCTTTCTCATGGACCCTCCTCCTTACCAAGCATGATGCCCTTCTCCGGGGACTGGTCCCTCCTGATAATATGTCCAAAGTATAAGAGACAAGGTCTCATGATCCTGGCTTCTAAGGAGTATTCTGGCTGCACTTCATCCAACACAGATTTGTTTGTTCTCTGGACAGCCCATGTTACTTTCAATACTCTTCACAAGTACCATAACTCAAATGCATCAATTCCTCTACAGTCTTCCTTATTCACTGTCCAACTTTCACATGCATATCAGCCTGTTGAACCATGGCTTGGATCAGGTGAGTCCTGGTGTGACGCTGTGGGTTCATGCGCCAGACTGCAAAACCATTTGAACTGCAAGGTCAGCCATTCAAGGGAAGAACATGGTCAGCATTTCTCAAGCTGGGGGAACTGAAGAAAAAATTCAAGCCTCGACTTTCGTTATTGAAAGATTCTCTGGGCAAATTATTGAA
>NW_006408680.1:878685-880126 GCF_000296735.1 Chrysochloris asiatica | reverse complement strand
ATAGAAATCAGCAAATCATTAAGTTTGGCTATTCCATCCTGACAGCCATTCTGCAAAAGAAAAATGAGGCATTCTGCTCTGCAAATGATTTAAGTCTTGAAAACACTATACATGGTCACTATGGGTCAAAAACCGACTCAACAGCCCTTGGCAACTATATATAGTTGTTGTTGTTAAGTGCCATCAAGTCGGTTTCAACGCATAGTGACCCCGTATAGGATTTCTTAGGAGTGGTGAGTTTGAACTGCTGACTTTGCAGTGCCTTCCACGTATTTGTTGGTGTCTACAGTGGAAACCGAAACAAAGACCATTGAGAAAACAGTTTAGATTAAACCCTCTTGTTGTGCATTGTTTTTTCAGACCTATGTTGGACACAGTGATCAGTCAGAAAATGATTCTCTGAAGATTGCTTGAACCAAAACTGTGTTTAAAGTGGAGTTGTTGTGAAGAGTTAGTTACTCCGTAAAAGTGTTTACTGTAGGATTGCTATCTAAATAGTGAGCTTCACTAATGAATGTATATTTCAGTCATAAAAGAAGACACAATAAGAAGCTGCAGTCTTCTATTTTGCATTAAGTGTTGTTGTTGTTGTTAGGTGCCATCAAGTTGGTACCAATTCATAGTGACCTTCTGCACAACAGAATGAAATACTGCCGGGTCCTGTGCCAGCCTCACAGTCATTGTTATGACCGAGCCCATTGCTGCTGCCACTGTGCCAATCATTCTCATTGGGGGTCTTCCTCTTTTTCTTGGTCCCTCCACTTTACAAAGCATGAGATCCTTCCCCAGGAGCTGGTTCTTCCTTATAAC
Source organism: Chrysochloris asiatica (assembly GCF_000296735.1). Classification (NCBI taxonomy): domain Eukaryota; kingdom Metazoa; phylum Chordata; class Mammalia; order Afrosoricida; family Chrysochloridae; genus Chrysochloris; species Chrysochloris asiatica. The sequence continues at coordinate 879,316 of NW_006408680.1, read as the reverse complement.
ATGTCCGAGTATGAGATATGAAGTCTGGTCATCCTGACTTCCAAGGAGGACACTGGCTACACTTCTTCCAACACAGATTTGTTTGTTGTTTTGGCAGTGCATGGCATGATTCTTTCATCGTTTTTCTCCAACACCAAGACTCAAATGTATTGATTCTTCTACAGTTTGCTTTATTCATTGTTCAACTTTCATATGAATATGAGGTTACTGTTAGTCTTTAAACTAACATCTTTGCTCTCTAACACGTTAAAGAGTTCTTGTGCAGTAGATTTGCCTTCTGAAATATGCTATTTGATTTCTTGACTGCTGCTTCAATGAGTGTTGATGGGAGATCCAAGCAAAATGAAGTCCCTGAAACATTCACTCTTGTTTCCACTTATTATGATGTTACATATTGGTCTAGTGTTGAGTTTATTGAAATACACATGCTATAGAAATGCCCAAGCACTAGAAACAGATTTGGTGAGATCCATATTATTGCTTCATCCATTTAGCGAGGCTGCTCTGCCAAATGGAAACAGCAGTGGGTTCCAGTTTTGTATTTGCTAGCTAGCTTTGGATTTATGTCTGAACAATCTTGAGTTTTAGTGACAGATGAGCTTAATATTGTTATTGCAGAGAATGCCAGAAT
>NW_006408680.1:861165-868986 GCF_000296735.1 Chrysochloris asiatica | reverse complement strand
ATATAACCCAGATTCTCAGATTATTTGCTCAGCATACAGGTTGAATAAGTATGGTGAAAGAATACAACCCTGACGCACAACTTTCTTAATTTTAAACCATTCGGTGTTCCCATGTTCTGTTGGAACAACTGCCTCTTGGTCTATGTACAGGTTCCTCATGAGTACAATTAAGTGTTCTGGAATACTCATACTTCGCAATGTTTTCCATAGCTTGTCATGATCCACACTTCTGAAAGCCTTTGTGTAGTCAATAAAACACAGGTAAACACCTTTCTGGTATTCTCTGCTTTCAACCAAGATCCATCTGACATCAGCAGTGATATCCCTCATTCCACAGCCTCTTCTGAATCTGGCTTGAACCTCTGGAAGTTCTCTGTCAATGTATGCTTGTAGCCATTTCTGTATTACCTTTAGTAAAACTTTACTCGCAAGGGATATCAAAGATATATCCAATGATTTCCACATTCCATTGGGGCACCTCTCTTTGGAATGAACACAAATATGGATCTCTTCCAATCAGTTGGCTAGATACTTGTCTTCCAGATTTCTTGGCATAGATGAGTGAGTGCCTCCAGTGCTGCCTCACTTTGTTGAAAGTTTCCCCTTTGTATTCCATCCATTCCCAGTGCCTTGTTTTTTTGCCAATTCCTTCAATGTACCTTGGACTCCTTCCTTCAGTATCATTGGCTCTTGATCATATGGTACCTCTTGAAATGGTTGAACATAGACCATTTCCTTTTGGTAGAGTAACTCTGTGTATTCCTTCTATCTTCTTTTGATGCTTTCTGCATCATTCAATAATCTGCCCAGAGAATCCTTAGATAATGAAAGTCGAGTCCTGATATTTTTCTTCACTTCTCTTAGCTTGAGAAATGCTGAGTGTGTTATTCCCTTTTGATTTTCTGACTCTAGATGCTTGCACATTTCGTTGTAATGTTTGAGTTTATCTTCTTGAACCAACCTTTGAAATTTTCTATTCATCTATTGTACCTCCTCATTTCTTCCATTTGCTTTAGCATCTCAAAGCTGTAGAGCAAGTGTCAGAGTCTCTTCTGACATCCATTTTGATCTTTTCCTTCTTTCTTGACTTCGTAATGACTTTTTGCTTTCTTCACGTATGATGTTCTTGATGTTATCCCACAGCTCTTCTGGTCTTCGGTCTTTAGTGTTTAATGTATCAAATCCATTCTTCAGATGGTCTCTAAATTCAGGTGGGATATATTCAAGGTCATATTTTGGCTCTCTTGGACTTGTTTTCAGTTTCTTCAGCTTCAGTATTAATTTATATATGAGCAATTGATGGTCTGTCCCACAGTCTGCCCCTGGCCTTCTTTTGACTGATGATATGGGGCTTTTCCACTGCCACTTTCCACAGATGTAGTCAATTTTATTTTTTTGTATTCCATCTGGTGAGATCCATGTGAATAATCATCTCTTATGCTGGCTAAAGAAGGTATTTTAAATGAACAAATCTTTGGTTTTTCAGAATTCTATCATGTGTTCTACAGCATCATTTCTGTCACCAAGGCCATGTTTTCCAAATCTTGACCCTTCCTCTTTTCTCCCAACCTTTGCATTCCAATCACCAGTCATGATCAATACATCTTGATTGCATGTTTGATCAATATCAAAATGAAGACGTTCGTAGAATTCTTCTATTTCATCCTCACTGGTTTTAGTGGTTGGTGCATACATTTGAATAATAGTGGTATTAACTGGTCTTCCCTGTAGGCGCATGGATAGTATCCTATCACAGACTGTGTTGTACTTATGACTGATCTGGATATGTTCTTTTTGACAATGAATACAATGCCATTCCTCTTCAATTTGTCATTCCTGGTAGAGTAATCCATGTGGTTGTCAGATTCAAAATGGCCAATACCAGTCCATTTCAGCTCACTAAATACCTAAGATATCATTGTTTATGCGTCCCATTTCATTTTTGACAATTTTCAATTTTCCTAGATTCATACTTTGTACATTCCATGTTCCGATTATTAATGGATGTTTACAGCTGTGCCGTTTCATTTTGAGTTGGATCATAGAATCCTTGAACCCTTGCCATTGAGTCAATTACAACTCTGATCCATGTGAGTCAAGAAGGACTTTTCTAGGCAATAGTGATGGAGTTTGATTTGAAGGATGCCTTTGTAATTCCTAGGAAGAAAGAGGAGAAAATGCAGAGGAAATGGCCACAGGGAACAAGAAGTAAGAAAAGCCCTCCTCCTTACCTCCCACCCCAAGGTAGAGGCCTGTGCTGTGCGTGAACTGAGTGATGGTTTACATAGGGCAACATCTATTTTTCACTCAACCTATCGTCTTTTGTTTCCCACTGATTTCATTCCTTTCCATGTATTGTCGGTTAACAGTGATTGCTTCTTTTTTTGTGTGTGTTGTACACAAAAACATGCAGGAATATACAATCATTAATACAACCAAAGGGCACATTCTGCAAGTCTGCCTCCTGGCCACCAGCACACAGCCTTTATTTTTCCTTAAGTCTAGAGTCCTCAGCTGCTCTATCTGTCCATGCCATTACCGCTGCCTCTGTCTCTGGTGTCTCTGCTTCTCTGGTTAGGGTTCCATGTTATGCTCATGCTCTTCTGTCTTGATGGTCCTATCATCTTCTGTTCCATCCTAGAATGGAAGATTAAGTACTTCCCATCCACTTTATGTTATACAAGTTCTACCTTTATAGTTGTGACAATCACAGTTAGTCATGGTAACAGTCATTCACTATAGAATCAAAAGAATCCTATCCCCCGCCTTTCACCAGTCCCATCTAGACCAAATGCCTTCTTAAATATCTGTGACTTACTATGTGCCAGGCAGTGAGCTCAGGAGTTTATATGTATTGTCTCAGGAGGGTCTTATCAGATGCATTGGGTTTTATGCATTATGCATATATTATCCCACAAGATTTCTTCATGCATTTATTGATGGTGTTTAACAATATGACAGATTAAGTTTGTTAAAATGAAAATGCTTTATTTTCAGGTAAAATGTACTGTTCAAGTAGAGAAAATTCATTTCATTGTGTCATTGTGTTCATCTGATAAACCTTCTATGGTTCTATTATTTGGGAAAAGATACTGCTTTTCAGTTTCCATGATGAAAATGCTGTAATCCAATTAAAAAAAAAAAGTTCCTATGGGAAATGTGAAATAGGAAATAGTTTGTTTTCATTTCTGTTTTTTTCTCCATTGTAGACCTTCATGGAAACAATAATTTGCCTTTTGGCATCCAGTGGGTTAATGATTCCTGGTACAAAAGCCATTTTTATTTTAAAGTAAAAATATGTTTGAAAAATATGTTTAATTGAAATTCTATTTAATGGTAAAATTATGTTATTGATTGTGATCAAAATGCCTCAGACAGTGATGAATTCATCAATTCCTGTTTCAGTGGTGTTATAAATCTTTTAGTGGGAGCCGGAGAACGTGAACAAGATGAATATTTTCAAATTATGGTGGCATATTACTTATTATGTGCAACTTTCTTAATCTGTGTGTTGTGCAGGAGTGGAGCTGGCTTTTAAGAAGCAATGCAGGAAAGTACTTTACAATGTTATCTGTGCCACAAATCAAATCAAATCGCAAGAAAACCTGTTCCAGCCTTAACTTGGAAAAATATGAAGCCGGAAGTTCACTGAGTTGTATTTAAGAGTTAAGGGAATAATTAATGGCGTAAAGTGTCTAGTCAGGAATGAGCAGCATTTACAATTATATAATAGCAACCAGGTGAACTCACCTCATTAAGGAAGGTGTTGTACCATGTAGCCTTTACTTCTGCATTATGAATGACTAACCCTCATAAGGCGTCACCATTCTGAAAGCATCAGTGGGGTAAAAGGGCTTTTCACAGCCTGATTCTTTTCAACATACACCGTTTCTCTTGTTTACCACCAAAGAAGTGACAAGATCTATTTGTGCGAAGTGTCTTAATGTTTAAAGTTTACATTTAAAAATCCTTTGAGAAGATCCATGAAGTGCAGTTTGTACTGAACTTCCGATATGACTTTGGCTTCTGAAGGAGGGGCCTCGCTACCAAAGAATGTGCTGAAAATAGGATGTGATGAAGTATTTGTCTTCAGATCGTCCGTGTTGTTTCTCATTTCGTAGTTGTTGTGACTGTGACTATGCATGCCGTATTTCTCTCATTTTGAGTTGACATCATCTCCTCCTCATCTGGCCTTCACATGCATCTTACTAACCAGGTCTCTACCAGAAAGGGAGTTGACTAGATCCAGCCCTTGCCCACTGAAAACATATTGTAGAAGACCAACAGACTAAGCCGTAAGAAATGGGTCACGGTAAACAAGCGTGGCGCCGCAATGTTATGTAGAATAACTTCAGTGCTTTGGTAAAAGCATAGTGGGAGTTAGGAATGTTTTACCAGGCATGAATTTGGTCACAGTGTTTAACAATATGTTGCATTCCTTGTCATAAATGACATCAAAATCTCAGAATTACTCTCTGGATACATTGTTATGTACCTGCTGTTGGGCTGTCTACAACTGATGGTGGGTCTACATACAATGGGACAAAATGCCACTGAGATAGGACTGTTGTAATCCAGGGCTTTTCTCTGCTTGATCTTTAGAAGCAGATCACCTGGTCTTTCTTCTTAGTCCTCCTTGTAAAAGCTCCACTGTAACGTGTTCACTGTATCACAACACTCAAGCTTCCTCGGACGGGCCAATGGTGGCTGCGCATCCAAGGCAGTGACTGGGGCTGGGCATAAACATGGCTCTCCTATATGGGATGGGAAGGTTCACAGAATCACTACTCCTAAAACAAATCCACAGTACAAAATCTCCTTCCTTAATCCTCTGAGGTGAAAACCACAAATGTGTTTTCAGATTCTGAGCTGCGGAAGTGGAAGCCTGCCGGTGTTAATCCTCCTCAGTAATGAATGTGGTGGGTGAGTTGGGTCTGTAGGCGGAGGCAGAGCCTGCGTGCAGTAGAGTGAGAGGTCCCATTAGGCTCTGGTGCAGAGTAGGACTGCTGGGTAGAATTCCCTATTCTCATGGGGTTCTTGGAATAGACACATTTAAACGAGCTTTCTTTCAGTCTTTAGAATTTACTGAGTGCAATTTGTTTAATTATAGTGGAGAATATGGCATAAGCTAGACTTAGAATGCATTTACCCCAAATAGCTTGGATACTCTTTGTATCTTCACTGTTTAAAATCGCCTGTGAAATTAGCTCTTGAATTCTGTGATGACACCATCCTCCTGGTGTTCATTGAGCAGAATAATGCTGATAATTATAATTGAATGCTTGGCAGCTCTCCTGAACCAGAACCTGGCACTGCCAGGTAGCATTTCCAATTCCCCATGGCTCCTTCCCTTATCCCTGTATTTGGGCATCTATGGCTGCATTGGTGGTCCATTATAATGATTAATTTGTCAGATAGTGACTTTCCCCTAATAAGTTTTTCTAGATCCTTGTAAAATCTTTTTCCTCACTGTACCACCCTCCCCCAAATATGCGCCATTCACATGGGCTCATGGCAGACTTTGACTTAAGACCATGATGTTGACTTCTCAGGTATGATGGTCACACTGTTTATACTGACAGCTCAGAATAGATGTCACCTAAAGAGTAAACTCTAGGTGTCAGGAGGGACCAGTCACTGGAGAAGGATCTCATGTTTGGTCAGAGAAAAAGAGGAAGGCCCCCAAGCAAGATGGATTGGCAATATGGCAGCATCCATGGACTCAAGCGTGGCAACAGTAGTGAGGTTGGCCCACAATCAGGCAGTGTTTTATTCTGTTGTGTATAGAGTCAACTATGAGTTGATAGCTACTCTATGGTACCTAACAACAAGTATAAGTATCCCTGCTCTGGATTTTAGCAAAAATATTAAATTTTTTTTTTTTTTAAAGTGTAAATTTTTAACCTTGTATTGTGGTTATGGCTTTATATTTCCATTAAGCAAGACCACCCCTGCTTTGCTCTCTCTTCCAGGGAAGCACATGCAGAATCCTCTAGCATAATTGCTTGAATCTGCCTTTGTATCCACGGGCATACTAATGTTTTGGTCCCTATTGTCATGGTCTTTATTGTCTTACTGCATGTCTTCCAGAGAAATCTAACACGAGCCAACAACCCTAATGGAAGGGTTGCCTTAACCCTGTTAATACAGCATTCTGATTAAGAAATACATGGTTTTTAAGAACATTTAAACTCTCTGATCCCTACAACAAGCATAAACCATGCAGGCAGCTTGAACAGTATTCATCAAGGCATGGGTTTCATTGCTATCTGCTAATAAAGTCTATGCTTCAGACAAGGTTGTGTTGAGCTAGAGTTTCCGTGTGAATTCAGGCTGTGAATGCCTTCACTTGCACATGTAAAGTCTCAAACATAACATGCCACAAACATAATATTTCCCATGAATGTGTTACCTGATTCTAACTTGGTAAGGAGGAAATATTTTTAAGAGAAGAAAGCATCAATAAAAAGAAGACTTCTTTGAAACAGCCACATTAGTAAAGGGCAAGGGCTTGGGCGTCTTGGGGCAGATTAAGAAATCAGTAACAGAAGTTGACGTTATGGCTTTTCATGTGCTAAAGAACCCAGTCCTCATGGGTCTTCTGCAGGGGGCATCCCACCATAAATATCCCTAGAACCAGAGTCAGAACCCTTATGAACAGATCTGTAAAACAAGGTCCATTCTGGCTAAAATGATGAGTTTATGGGCAAGTGGGGTCTTGAAAAGACATTTTATGGCTCCAGGTTGAAGACGTTGGTGGTCTGCAGTGCTCCTACTGAAAAACAGTTGACCATTGTATTTGATGTTAATTTCATGGTAACTGCAGCAAACAAGTTCATTCTTTTTTTTTTTTTTTAAGAAAATTTATGTGTACCTCTAGAGCAGAAATAGGTAAGTCTGTGCAAACAATACTTTCATGAAATGCATCCTCGTACCACATTCTTTTTAACATAGGCTTGTGGTTGCAACATGACTCCTGGATTTTCAAAATGCAGACACTGTGGATATTTTTGCTACTCTGCTTTGGCCTTCCTTGCTGCTTCCTCTCTCAGACGAGCTTTCTTTTCTAAATTCATGCTTGTTATCGACTCATTTCTTCTGACAGCCTTCTTTCTCTCAATCACCATGAAAATGCATCCTGCCACTGTCAGGGCGATCATTAGATAGCTGATCTTCACCCAGATCTTGCTCTTTGCAGCATCAAGCATTTCAAACGAGATCGTCTCTGGGATTTCTTCTTCCTTTTTGAAGCGACCTGACCATATCAGGATCTTCCTCTCCCAATCTGTAGGCTTGTGTAATGGCACCCTGTGGTTGTAAGAGTAGGATGGAGGTTTTGGACTTTCCTGTGGTTTGGTGCAAAATCCATTGATGATCTTCAAATTAGTGTTTCTGGTGAGCCTCAGAGTTGAAACATCTCTTTCACATAACCTAAAACAATTTCCCGCCACCAGGCGTAGGGCACGGAAGCTCCCCATGGCCTCCTACTTGGCTGACCAGCACGGTGTTTCAGAGAGAAGGTGGCTGCATTGTGAGTACGCTCAATGTCACCACAAGCCCGGGAGGCTAGAGATTACAGCCACGTCACAGCAAGTTCATTCTTGTGACTCATTGACTCATTGCTTTCTGATTTCCATGTGGAATACTTGTATCTAAAGACTCCAGAACTTCTCAAGTGTTGGGACTTAGCTGTAGTTCGGTCCTCCCTGAGCTGAATCTTTAACAATGACTCACCCCTTCTCCCCAAGACCTTATTGCCTCTAATAATGTCAAGTGTGTGGAATTTTCTTTACATGTAGTATTTTGGGTTGTTAGAAAATA
>NW_006408680.1:851150-861065 GCF_000296735.1 Chrysochloris asiatica | reverse complement strand
TAGGCACATGGATATTATCCTATCACAGACAGCATTGTGCCTCATGACTGACCTGGGTATGTTTGTTTTGACAATGAATGCAACACCATTCCTCTGCAATTTTTCATTTCCGGCATCGTAAACCATGTGGTTGTCAGATTCAAATTGGCCAATACTAGTCCATTTCAGCTCACTAATACCTATGATATCGATATTTATGCATTCCATTTCATTTTTGACAGCTTCCAATTTTCCCAGATTTATACTTCGTACATTCCATGTTCTGATTTTCAAAGGATGTTTACAGCTGTTTCTCTTCATTTTGAGTTGTGCCCCATCAGCAAATGAAGGTTCTGTGGGCTTTTCTCCCAGGGGGATTTACTCCATTCACATCATCACGGTCAACTCTACTTTGAGGAGGCAGCTCTTCCTCAGTCGCATTTTGAGTGCCTTCCAACCTGAGAAGAGAGCAAAGGACTGTGCTTTTGATCTTGAAGTAGGTAGAGAGTTCTTAGATACAACATGAAAGCATGGCTCATGAAGAACACAAAAGGTTAATCACAGAACTTCAACATGAAGAACTTTTGCTCTTCAAATGATAAGGCAAAATTGTGAGAAGATTTTGCAAATTGCACATCAGGATACAGGACTTACATGTAGAACATATGAAGAACTATCCAAACTCTATAATAAGAAAAAAATCCAGTAAAACATTGGTAAAATATTAGTACCAAAACACCAAAAATTATATGCAGATGACAAAACAGCACATGAAAAGGTGTTTGCCATTACTGGCCAATAGGAGCAAAATAAGCAAACTTAAAATACAATGAGATGCCATTATCCTTATATCAAATAGAATGCCTATAATTAAAGACTGTTCCTATCAAATGTTGGTTGGTATGTAGAGCAACCAGAAAGCTTATAAGCCACAGGTGGGGATATAACCTGATAAAATCACTTTGGAATAAATAGCTGGGAAGTTTCTTAAGTAGTTAAATCTGTTGATCCAGACCTGTGTGTCCTAATGTTTACCCAAGAGTAACGGAAGCACACGTCTGTGCAGAGACCGTACCAGGTGTTCATAGCAACTTTATTTCTAATGGGTTCAAACGAAATAACTCGGATGACCAGTAGGGGATGCAGTCCCTCAGTGGAATACTATTCAACAATACGTGGTAGTGAAAGATGGATGGGCGCAGTAGCATGGATGAGTGCCAACAGTGTTATGTGGAGGAAAAGAAACCAGGCAGAAAGTACGGGCTGTAGGATTCCACTAATACCAATCCTAGAAAGCACCAAGTGCTCTGTAGAGACAGGAGATGAGAAGGGCTCTGTGGGAAACTGGAGGGAGGGATTACAGAGGACAGGAGGAATCTTTTGGGGGTTATGCAAACATGCCCGCTCCCTTAATGGTGGTAGTAATTGCATGGGTATGTATACACCTAATTGTTCATTTTTAATAGGGGCAGTTTGGTATATGCCCATCATACCATAATGAAGCTTTTTAAAAAGTTTCCTCCATTTAATCTGTGGGTGTAGAATAAGCCCTTTAATGAAGAAAATTAGCCAGGTAGCACTTCCTGGCTTGATTAGGGTGTAAAGTTGGGTCTACTTGACAATTGTATTCACGCTCTAAATTACCAGACTGACTTTCTAAATCGAGTCAGACCCCATAAGGCTGAATGTGTGCACTTCTGGCAGAGTTTTAGACATGTTTGATTAGAAGGACACATTATTAAATTCAGAAATAAACATTGGCTGCCTAAGACGTCCTCTTTTTCTCTTACAACAAAGACACCAAGTCGGCCAAGGCCACCATTTCAACATGTTGAGTATCAGGCGTCTCAGGAGCTCAGACTGTTATGTTTGTTGTTTTCATTCTCGGCAGGGCCCCACACTAGTGAGGTCTCGTTGACAACCACACTCTGAGTCACTGGAAATGAAGATTTGCAGCAAAGTGGCGGAACTCTCCCATGTAGCTCAGCTGCTGTGTTCCTGATACTGTAGCTTCTCTGCCTAGGAACCTTGGGCTGCCCCTGACATCCCTACTGGCAGTCTAGCGTGAGGTGTCTTCTCAGTTGGCTATTGTTCATTGTGCTCTAGCTCCTATGCCTTGTGGGGGACATTAGGTTCTCCAGTGTCCTTCCAGTATATCTTACAGCGCCGTTGATTGTTGTTGTTAAGTGCCATCAAGTTATTTCCATCTCATAGTGTTTCCAAGGACTGGCTGGTGGGTTTGAATTACTGACCTTGTAGTCAATGGTGCTTACCCTATAAGGTCACACCAGGACTCCTCAAGCTAGTCTTTTATTATATGTCTGCTATATGGTTATGCACTTGGCTGTTAACAGTTTGAACCCACCAGCGACTCCACAGGAAGAAGACTGGTCATCTGTTTGCATAAAGATTATTGTTGGTAAATGCCATTGTTAAGTGCCTTTGACTCCTAGTGACTCTGGATACAGCTTCTGAGGATTGACTGGTGGATTTGAACTGCCAACCTTATGGTTTAAATCGACCTTGCGGTCCAGTGCTTATCCTAAAGCTCCATATAAGAACTCAGTCTAGGAAACCCTATGGGAAACTCCATTCTGTCATGTAGGGTCACTGCCTGTCAGAGTTGGCTCAGGCACACAGCAGCAACAATTCTACGTGCTTGGCACCTCACAGTCTGGCTCTCAGGAATATCTGATCTTTGTGGTAGCTCAACGTTTTTGGCTAAACCATTTCTTTTCATTTATCTTCGTCTGTCTACCATTTGGTCACTCCTCTATAGCACTGGACAGCCTTACCAATCAACTGCCCCAACCTTGATTCTTAGGACTTTTGCTGGGAACGTCTGAGTGTACATTATTGACCTGTCCAAACCCTAGCCAGATAGTTCTACTGCCCCAGGCTGAGGTATGAAAGCGTAAACTGGGCAAGTCTGTTATCTGATAGTAATCTTGTATTCCTTGTTATCTCTGCTCTTCATTTCTAGTAAGTTGGATATCACAATTCATCAAGACATCGGTTCCTAAGAACCACTGGAGTCAAACCGCAGTCCTGGATGCGTTCCTTCCCAAAGACATAGTTGCATTGCATCTAGCTGTTTCGTCCTTGATCCTGCCACCCTAAGCCTTCACCAGAATCCTGACTCCCGTCTCTTCATAACTTTAAGATCACTGAACCTTCTTTCTGCATATCTGTCACTGATATACACTTCTCTGTCCTCCCAACACATCTCAGAAGGAACACCGTTCTCATCATGTTGGTGCTGCTACTTGAGCTGCCTCTTTCCTGGGCCACTTGAAATACCAGGTTTTCATTTTTCAGTAAACATCCATGTGTCTGTAGCTTTTTGTTCCCACAGTCTTTCTGTAGATGAGCCATTTCTGTATTATTATGTTTTCTAATATGCTTTAATATTTCCTAGGGTAGGTTCTTCTTTTATCCAGCTTCTTCAAATAGATTTGTTCCAGATAGCTTTGGAGTAATTTCATGAAGCTTTCCAAAATTATGTAGCATTTTTTTTCTTAATTAAAACTTCGTTAAATCTACAGATTAATTGGAGAAATGATGGCTTTAAACAAATTATTCTTCCCACCCAGACACTTAGTATGTCTTGCCATTTATGAAGGTCTTTTTGTCCTAGTTTGGGGTCTGTGGGTGGCGCACTCAGTTACTAAACAGAAAGATGGAGGTCCGAGTTTGCCCGTAAATTAATACTTGCGTCAGTCAGATCATGTCAAACTTAGCCACTTGTAGATTTTAGCTGCACAATAGCAAGGATTCGTTAGTTGCTAAAGAGAACTGGCAATTTCCCTTAGTTCTGTAAGAGAAAAAAGAAAAGACAAATAATGGCATATTAGATCTCAGACTTTTCCCCCTTACGTGGACTCATCCTGGAAAACAAATGTTCTGGGGTATCTCCCCTAAAACCCACATTGCTGAGGCAGGAAGCTTAGACAGATGTCAGCAGTGCTGTTTAATTCAGGCCCTGACGTTCTCTCTGGCTGAGGTACAAGAGCTTGACCCTTTGTGAGGCTTTGCTGAAGCACTTGTTCCTTCTGAAAGCCGATGCAGTCAGCAGTTTCAGCATAGATAAAGAATTGCATAAGGTTGTACGTTACTGGCAAGGTTCTTTTGTGACCATGTTCTGCAGGCGGACCGGAGGTGACAGTATTATTTACTTTTTTGGCTTGGGGTCCAAAGACAGAATAAATTGCTATTGATTTTTGAGACATTACAGTGAAGGGTCTGAATGCCGCAGGAGAGCTGGGGGGCAGGACAGCCCACGTTTGTATAGAAGGCCTTTAAAATGAAAATTCATTTTCTTGTGCTTGTCCTAAAGATCTTTTTTTTTTTTTTCCTTCAAATCCCATTCTTGGAGCCAGTTACAAGAAGATGTGGCTGAGGGCTGAGATGATTATAAATGTATTTTCTCCAAGGAAAGAAACGAACTCATTTGGAAACTGAAAAATAGAGTTCTGTGTGGGCACTTGCATGCTTGTAACATGCCGGACGTCAACAAGATATTTAATTTTGCTAGTGTCTTAGCTACATCACCAAGGACACTTTTTTGGTATTTCAAACACAATGGAGCTTCAAAGAGTTTGTGGGAAAATCCCAGGATTTTCCCATTTCATTTTTTCTTTGAACTTCTTGAAGGCCCCTCAAATTTGGCAGGGCAATGAAAATCATTTTGCTTTGCTTTGCTTTGTTTTGTTGAAGTTCGCAAATGGTGAAGGTGCCTCTACAGTGGTATATTTGCTTTCCTTGAAGTCTTAAATTTACAGCCCAGCTGTAGCACTGAAGTATACCGGCTTCTCTTTTTGGAAAACGCCATAGAGAAGAATCTCCCACATCTGGGAGTGCAGAAAATGCGAAGGTAAACCCCTCACATACAGAAATATAATCTGTGCCAATGAAAAGAATGGGTAAAGACCCCTGTTTAGGATTAGCCTGAGCTCTTAATGAGCATGGGTAATTGAGGTCTGACAGTTCTTAGTTGTATTCTCATTGAGACTGTTTTTCAGATGGTAATTTCTTTTATTGTCCTTGATTCATTTGTGAGTAATTAGATGGGGCTGAACAGTAACCTGGTGTGCTCACTCCTTTTATTAATATAGTTTTAGATTCATAATTCTAAGTGCCTTGGAACCTCCTTCTCCTGTGTCATTTGTATTCCACATGTAAGCTCAGTGTTTGTTTATACAGAACTAGTGAGTTCTGAAGCTGATTGCTGTATGCAAGGGCTTGCTTGTTACATTTTCAGAAGCAGGCTCTACAGGTGCGAGGTATCTCATTGTACTGGAAATGTCATTGCATTAATTAATTTCCTGATGTTTGTAAAAGCTTTCAATTTAATTACCAGCTTAGCCCCAAAATGATATTTGTCTGTCTGTCTATCTGTCTATCCATTCATCAATCCATCTAGAAATCATGTCTCCTAAATGTGTTTTTGGAGTCCTGGTGTTGCACTGTGGGCTAATGTGTTTGAATTACAAGGTTGGTGGTTCAAGCTCACCAGCTGCTCCATGGAAACCCTATACAGGGTCGCTATGGGTCAGAATCGACTCAATAGCACTTAGCGACAACAAAATGTGTTTTTATAGTGTAAACACATTAGAATACGACTGCATATAAAGAGCATGGATTTCACTTCTCTGCGTTTTTTTATGTCCAAATTTGTTCAACATCCAGAACATTCCACTCTACTAGAACTGATATCCTGACTGCTGTGCAGAAACATGGAACTTGGGTGCTGTCATTGGCAGCATATGAGTGTACACACCAATGCCATTCATTTCCTGCAGAGATGTGATGGTTCACATCTGCTTTCCGAGGACTCACAGCCCCTTTGCAGATTTAATTCAATTATCTTCTCCACATCGTTGGAAAACTGAAGACGTTTAATGCACAGGTGTTATACGCTATTATAATGTCCCTCAGAGTTTTAAAATCTGCCTCATTCTAATCACAGGAGGAGAAAACACAAGGGGACTTCAAAACTTAGGGGGAAGATGGAATTAAGAGATAATGGAATTTTCCCATGAGCTTTTTTAAGCCCACTCAAGAGAAAATGTGTATCAGAAGCTACCCCATCTGCCCTCCCTCCTGCCCCGAGACACACCGTAGACTGAATTGAAAATAAACTTGAGAATGACGGAACACTCAGTGGGTCTTCCCCACGAAGCAGCTTTGACTCTATCCATCCCATCTGAAGGAGTGCTGGTGGTGCACTGGGTTAGGCATGTAAAGTCTCATGGTCGCAGAAATCCTCAGGAGCAGTTCCTCTGCCCTGTGGGGTCACAGTGAGTGGGAATGGGCTGGTCGGCAGTGGGTCCCTCTCTGCCCGCCACCAAGCTTTAGATTTTCTTCCTACACTCATGTGACTTTGAAGCTGGCAGGGGCTGGGGATTGAGGTGTTCTGGCTTGTTGTCATTCTGTCTTCCCTTTTTCTAAGTGGAGACTCTGAAGCCCACTGAACCCCCAGTTCTGTGAATCTCCCCTTGTTCAGAGCTTCCCGATTCCTCTGTCTCTGGACTCATCTTCACTTTCCTCAAGAACCCTGCAGAGAAGAACACTTTAAACAGATGTTCTTGTGATGGGTCACTGTGTATTTGGGACCTCATGAGAGGGTACAGTTTCCCACTGAAATCGAGGAAGCAGAGACAGTGGTCGTGCATCTGCCCAACTCAGTGGGCAGCAACCCACTGCTGGTCCATCTCTTCCAGGTGGCCTCGGTGTGTGCCGGTCCCTACACAAGCCCACCAGGGGGAGAAAGGAAGCCTGTATGGCCATGGCCCATCCTGTTCGCTTTTGTGAAGTGGGGGTGGAAGCAGTACCTGCCTCCCAGGTGACAGTGAGTATTATTAAGGGTTAACTCATCCACTCCCTGAGACACGAACAGCTAGGAATGCAGATGGGACCCTTGGAAGACATGTTGTCCACAAGTGACAGGTTAAAATGACTGGTGTATTTGGCATGGCTAGACATGGAGTAAGGTGCTCTGGTAGCGCAGTGGTTGAGAATCGGGCTGCTAATCTCACGGTCAGCAGTTTGAAACTACCAGCTGTTCTGCGGGAGAAAGTTGAGGCTTTTTGCTCCCGTAAAGATTTACAGCCTTGGAAACCCTGTGCAGGGTCACTGTGAGTCGGAATCGACTCCATAGCACATAACAACAACAAGCCATGGAGTGCTTACCCCTCCCATTCAGTGCCTCTGGTCCCTTCACCCCCTTCCTCTTCCATCCAAGTCACCCCATCACCTTGTGTGCCCTCTGCCCCCACTCCAGCATCAGGAGCAGAAGAGCTCACTCTGCCAATGAGAATCTGACTCTCCCGCCTCATACTGAGGAGTTGCTCTGATCTTGAATGTCTACTGTGAAAATAAGTGTAAGGGGTTGCTGGTGGTAGCTGTGTGCTGCTGAGTAGGTTGGGCCTCATAGTGACCCTGTATAGGGTTTTGGAGACTGTAAATCTTTACGGGAGCTGGAAGCCTTGTCTGTCTCCCACAGAGCCTGTGGTAGATTTGAACTGCTGACCTTTCAGTTAGTAGCCCTGCTCACAATCCACTAAGCTACCAAGGCTGCTTGTGTGGCCATGTGTCTGCGCTCCTATAAAAGGTCTCCCCAGTGTTACGTCATTGCTTTTCAGTTGATATTCTACTTCAGCCGGGGTTTATTTCTTTAGGTTTCAGTTTTAGAAAGTTCATATCCTTGAGGTCCTGGCTGACTTTGCCCATGCAGGCCCACTGCCCGCTAGCCCAGCTCTTTCCCAGTCGAATGTTATTGTGCTGCACATAGGATTCTATCAGTCACATAGGTCATCCTTCTTCCATTTGAAAGTCACACACCTGAGAATGCAGCCCAAGGGAAAGCTTCCGTCAAGACATTGGCATGACTAAGCCTTACAATGGTCAATAGACTCCTGTGAACCCAGGTGGAGACCTGGTTGGCCAGCAGTGTGGCAGGACCTGGGGACTCGGGCCCAGAGTCAGTGACATAGCCATGGAGGACTGGAGTAGAGGGTGAAGTGTCCAGTGGATAAGAAGAGAGATCCACAAGAACACCCACATTTGCAGATAATACCCACTTGACCTGACTTCAATGACTGGGTGATCAGAGCTCAGCTAGAAGAAGAAAGAAGAGGAAAAAAAAGAGTAACCTGATACAATTAGATGAACTTGACCTACACCCATGGATGCAGTAGCTCAAAAGAGGGAACAGATCTTTGCAGCAGGGATCATTCCCACCCCCTCCATACACAGAGTAGACAGGGATGGGCAACTTGGACATTGACTATTCAAAATGGGGGGTGGGGTACAAAGGCAAGAAGTGACTGGCTTACAAGCTTTCAAGAGGGAACCTCGATCCAGAGGGCATGGAGCAAGGTAGAATCTTCACTGAGTAATATCCAATCTGTCTAGGCGGGACTGATGAAAGGAAATGCGGATAGGTCTCTTGTGATGCAAGGGTGAATAATTGTTACCAGGACTGATTGTGAAGGTTGTAAATGTAAAAGTGGGCATTTTGTGGCAAGGAGGGGAGTGATTGACTTTGCAGGCAGGGAGCGGAGGTCCCTGGAACAATGAAGGGAGAAGAGCGGAGGGTGGAACCCTACCCGGAGAGGCAGTGATCCCGGAGATGGAGGCAGAGATGATGGTGTGGAGAGATGGAGCAGCTGGGGACTCAGGACCTAGGGAGGAAGAGGGGTTGTGTGCTGATGACCAGGGGGGTGCGGGTGGGGCGAAAGCAGGCTTATAGGCTGCACCCTTTCATTGATTGCTGATGCATGGAGGGGATTGTAACCATGGCAATGAAACAATATACATAGGATGAATGTAAAACTGATGTTCTCCCGTGTAAACTGTCACATAATTCACAATAAAACTTAAAAAAAAAAAAAAAGACATTGGCATGGATGCACTGCTGGGCTGACCATGTTATGATCAGCAAACAGGGCATTTCAATCCCAGTCCCAATACCAGTCCCTTTCATACACATACACAATTTTGGACAGTATTAGGATCAGGGAGTCCTGGTGTGGCACTGTAGGACAAGCACTGGACTACTAACCTCTAGGTTGTTGCTTCAAACCCACTAGTCACCCCTTACCCTATACTGGGTCGTTATGAGTTGGAACCGACTGAATGGCACTCACCACAACAGCATCATGATCTGGCTCACTGGTGGTGGAACAGCTGCGCGCCTGGCTGCTAGCTGAAAGGTCTTAGGAGAAAAGGTTTAGTGATGTGCTTCTGTGAAGACGCCAGCCCAGCAGACCCTACGGCGCAGTTCTCCTGTGCCCCACAGGGTCACTGTGAGTTGACCAGCACACTCAACAATAAAGCAGCGTGATACAAGTGGTTTGTGATCAGCCATCCCTTTAGCAGTTAGTGGATTGAATCTGCCCAGCAATGCTGGGGAGAAAGATGTCTATGGCCATTTAAACCAAAAAAGCTCTGTGAGACACATCAAGTTCACTGAACTTGGGGCTGTTAGGAGTCAGAATCCACTCTGTAGCAACAGGGAAATGATCCAAAGATAAATAGGAGCTCTACCTTGGGAGAGCCTCACAGCCACAATGGGGAAAGGTAAATACATAACCGGAGAGCAGCGTGCTACTACATCAGAGGTCTGAGCTAACAGCCACAGCATCATATTATTATCATTAGGTGCCATAGAGTTGATACCAACTCAGAGCGACCCTATACATAACAGAACAAAACCCTGGGCCAACCTCACAATTGTGGACACGCTTGATCCCATTAATTCTGCCACTTTGCCAATCCATCTCTCTGGGGGTCTTCCTCTTTGTCTCTGACCCCCAACATTACCAAACATGATATCCCTCTCGAGCAACTGGTCCATCCTGACAACATGTCCAAAGTATGAGGGATGAAGTCTGGCCATCCTGGCTTCCAGGGAGCACTCTGGCTGCACTTCTT
>NW_006408680.1:840146-841485 GCF_000296735.1 Chrysochloris asiatica | reverse complement strand
ACCGATAACTTTAATATTTGATTTGGCTTTTTTGATGAAGACATAGTGTCTACCAGTTTAACTGTTTGTAAATCCTGGACACAGGCAGCCCCTCCATTGGGTGGTCTTTCAGTTTAAATGAGATACAAGCGGGGAGCCTTCAGATCCCCAGTTTGACCACGAGGTCCTTACCCTCTGCTTCATGAATAGTGTGTAGGATTAGTTTGGTACCCACTTTGTGTGGGCATCTCTGAGCTGGATTTAACAATCTTCCCCAGAAGACTGGCTCTTTGGAAGGTTGTCATATTCAGTCCCCCTGCCTCCAACACTTGGAGAATTGAGAACATGTCAGAGAAAACCCAGGAGAGAGACACTATAAAAGTGTTGATAAGGAGTTTTTGAATCGTTTGATGTTTGTTGTTGCTATTGTTAAATGTCATCAAGTGTGTTCCAACGCATAGCGACCCTGTGTAGGGTGTCCTGTGTAGGGTGTCCTGTGTAGGGTGTCCGAAGTTTACAAGAAAGTTTTTTCATTATAGGAGGATGTTGTTGTGATTGTTCGATAGAATACAACTGCTCATGGTGTTTTCTATAATCGTTACGGGATCTGGTGGCCCTATTGGACAGGCATTGGACTGCTTTCCACAAGGTCAGCAGTACAGACCTACCCAGCCATCTGCTCCCATAGTTATAGCTTCAGAAACCCTCTCCATGGTCACCATGAGTCACAATCTACTCAGTGACAATGAGAGAATGGGAGAGAATCACTGTGGGAACACACTGCTAGCTCTCTCTCTCCCACGGAGTCTCTTGGTGGGTTTGAACAGCCAACCTTTCAGTTAGCAACTGAGCACTTCACCATCACATCTTTGTGGGTGGTGGTGGTTATGTGCTGTGGAGTCGGTTCCGACTCACAGCGACCCTGTATAGGGTTTCCGAGGCTGTGAATCTTTACAGGAGCAGAAAGCCTCATCTTTCTCCTGCAGAACAGCTGGTAGTTTGGAACTACTGACCTTGCGGTTTGCAACCCGATTCATAATCACTACACTACCAGAACTACGGCTCCTTTATCGAAGGATTTTGTTGTGAAGTGCTTTCAAGTCAGGTCTGATTCATAGCGACCCTGGATAGGGCTTCATAGGAGCAGCTGATGGGTTTGAACCTCTGGCCTTGTCCAGTGCTGATCCTACAGCACCATACCAGGAGTCCATCCAGAACACTATTGGTTGTTGTTGTTGTTGTTAAGTGCCATCAAGTTGGTTACGATTCGTAGCGACCCTGGATAAGGTTTCTAAGGAGCAGCTGGGGGGTTTGAATGCCAAGCTTGCGGTTAGCAGTGGTCCTCTAACACTACACCAAG
>NW_006408680.1:783853-839034 GCF_000296735.1 Chrysochloris asiatica | reverse complement strand
TTTCAAATGGTCTATCTTGAGCATCTACCATTGAAGGCTGCTAACAGATATGTCATGGTTTGAACCCACCAGCAACTCCATGGTAGAGATCCCTGTCAACTTGCTGCTGCAAAGATGAAACCTGCTGCCGTTGAGTTGATTCTGAGCCACAGCAACCCTGTAGGACAGTATAGAGCTGCCTTGTAGGGTTTCCAAGAGAAAGCAGATTGCCATATCTTTCTTCCACTGCGTGACTGCTATGTTAGAGCTATTGACCTTTCCATTAACATTGAAGCACTTAACCACTGTACCACCAGAACTCCTTGTGAAGAGTGAACCCTCGTAAACCCTGTGAGGTGGGTCTCCTGTGTCCTATAGGGTCACTATGAGCTGGAGTAGACTCTGCGGCACACAACAGCATGGCGCCACCGTGGCTGACACCACACTGAGTTCTACGGAAACTTGAACGTCCACATCTGCACAGACACATACAGGGCAGTGAGGTGGGGAGTCCTGAGGGTGTGACGATGGGACTGAGCTCTGAGGGAAAGAAGGTGCTCAGTGTGGTCAAGAGCTGAGGGTAGTGGTGGGAGGTACCGCTGCACAGGGAGGGGGCGTGGCCCGAGGATGGGTGACATCTGGATGTTGTTAGTGGTGAAGAACCTGGGAACTCTTGCTGAAATGGGTTAGCATGGCTATGTGGTCAGATTTGCTTCTCAGTCAGCAAGTCCTGCTCTGAGTGAGAAGCCAGGCTTAGAGAGGACAGGGCATTGTGACGTGAGTCCCTGCAGGTTCCTATCCCAGCTCAGGTGATGGTGGCGTTTAAACTGAGGGACAGGTGTACTATTTAGAAAGGTGTGGTGATTGTGGAGGACAGGTGGGAACGAGGTTCCAGGTGACGCCAGAGTTTTAGATGGTGATGTTGTTCACTGGGGCCAGGATTTCTGGGGAGCCCAGTGCTCAGACGGCAAATGGCGGATACCTTCCTTGTTGAGTGTGGGCTCCGTTCACTTGACAACCACTGTCCAGAGCCCTGGGTTACCAGTCCACTGCTTAGCCTACAGCACCATGCCAAGACTCATCACAGGGACTTAAGATATTAACAGGAGGGACCAGACCCTGGAAAAGGATATCAGGGGGAAGGAAAGGTCGGGTCATTGAAAAAGAGGAAGGCCCTCAACTAGATGGACTGAGCTAATGTCTGCAAGAGCGGGCTCAAAGTGACCTTCAAGCTAGAAAAATTGAGAATCTCAGGATCAACCATTTTATTCCAAACCTAAGATGAGCTTATGCTTCTCTGTATCCTGCGTCAGTTCTTGCTCTTAACGTGGCTCAACATGTGCCCCTGAAAGGTGTGTGTGGCAACTGTTGTTAGCAAATGCTGGTGCCCACCACTCTACTAAGTGCAATTCCTGACCATGGGCAGGAACTTAGAAGGGGCAGGATGCTAATGGATCCCTGTGGTCTAGGTGTCAGCTTGTAGCTGTAAGTCATCACGATTCCTAGGGGGTCATCTTTAGAGGAACTGAGCACCAGGTCCTTTGTCCCGCAAAGCGGCTGGGGTGTTGGAACCTCAGACCTTTGGCTTAGCAGCTAAGTACTTAACCATTTTGCTACCAGGGTTCCTTTAAGTCAGAGGTAAGCACGGCGAGACATTTCTTTACATGTTGTTGTTGTTAGGTGCTGTGGAGTCGGTTCTGACCCAGAGCATCCATATGCACAACAGAATAAATCATGGCCTGGTCCTGCCCGATCCTCATGATCGGGATAAAGTTTGAGCTCACGGACGCTGCCACTACCGCAGTCCATGTAGTTGAAGGTCTTCCTCGTTTTCAGTGACCTTCTCCTTCCTAAACATGAAGTCCTTTTCCAGGGACCAATCCCTCCTGATGGTATCTCCTAAGTACCTGTGACATGTACTGGTATGACGCTGTGGACTGTTAACTGTGAGGACTGTGGTTCCAACATACCAGTCACTCCTCACAAGCTCTGCTATAAGCCAGAACTGACTCGACGATACTTAATAACAACAAAAGAAGCCAACTTGAGATGAAGGCTCAGCGCTTTCGCTTCTAAGGAGCATTCTGACTCTACTTCATCCAAGACAGATTTATTTGCATACATGTTGTTGTTGTTATGTGCCGTGGAGTTGGTTCCGGCTCATAGCGACCCTACACAGGGTTTCCGAGGGTGTAAATCTTTAAGGGAGTAGAAAACCTCATCTTTCTCCCGCGGAGCGGCTGGCAGTTTCGAACTGCTGACCTTAAGGTTCACAGCCCGATTCGTAACCACTATGCTAGGTGATAATAAATAATAAATTCTGTATCTTTTAAATTATCTATGACACATTGTCTATGGAATTCTAAAACAGTATCTTCCAAATTTACTCAGAGAAGATCAATAACATCTCTTAATGATTTAAATTTGCATTGGTATTACACAAACACTAAAGAGTTAGAAAATCCTCTTGGAGTATAATTATTAGACGATTACATCATTCTATTTTATGTGGAAAGAATGTGAGTTTCTTCTTATTGTTGTTGTTGTTGTTAAGTGCTGTCGAGTTGGTTCTGACCCATAGCGACCCTGCTTAGGGTTTCCAAGGAGTGACTGGTGAGCTTGAACCGCCGACCTTGCAGTTCAAACGGTTTTGCAGTTTGGCGCATTAACCCACAACGCCACACAGTTTTCTTTTGAATTAATCAGTGGACTTAGTATCCACTGAGAAGGTGCTGCTTTGGAGTATTGAGTATTGAGATACTCAGGGAAAGCTGGCTTTTGATACCGAACCCTGGTTGTGCTGTGGGCTAAGTGCTGGGCTAGTAACCACAAGGTTCAAACCCACCTGCCACTCCATGGGAGAAAGATGAGGCCATCTGCTCCTGTAAAGATTGACAATCTTGGAAACCCTTCGTATTGGGTTGCTCACTATGAGTCAGAATTGGCTGGAAGGCACTGGATGGGTGTCTTGTTGTCAAATGCTTAGGGTAGAGCCTGGTGTGAAGTGTGGTGTTATATGGAAAACACACTAAAAACAGGCTATTCATTGTGTAGATATGCATAGAAAAGTCCTTCAGGGTCACTTTATAAAAACAAATATGTACTACAGATGTCCAAACATGCGGTTGTTATTGTTTAGGTGTTGTAGAGTTGGTTCAGACTTATAGCAACCCTGTGCACTACACAACAAAACATGGCCAGGTCCTGAACCATCCTCACAATTGTGATGCTTGAGCCCATTGCTGCTGCCTCTGTGCCAATGCATCTTGTTAGGGGTCTTCCTCCTTTTCACTGACCCTCCACTTTACCAAGCAACATGGCCTTCTCCAGGGACTGGTCTCTGCTGATAACATGTCCAAGTGTCATCCTCCTGGCTTCTAAGGAGCATTCTGGCTGTACTTTCAACACATATTTGTTTGTTCTTTTCTTAATATTCATACCCAATGCCATAATTCAAATGCATCAGTGTGTCCAGTCTTCCTTGTTCATTGTCCAACTTTCAATACATGGGATGCTGCTGAAAATATCATGACTTGGGTCAGGTGCACCTTAGTCCACAAACTGAAATCTTTGCTGTTGAATACTTTGAGGTCTCATGCAGCAGATTTGCCTAATGTAATATGTCATTTGATTTCTTGACTGCTGTTTCCTGCTGGGTGTTGACAGTGGATCCAAGCAAAATGAAGTCTATGAACACTTCAGTCTTTTCTCCATTTAACATGATGCTGCTTATTGGCCCAGTGGTGAGGATTTTTGTTGTCTTTACATTGAGGTACAATTCATAACAAAGGCTGTGCTTTTTGATGTTTATCACTAAGTATTAGTTTTGTCACCTGTATATCCCAGGTTGTTAATGAGTCTTCTTCAATTTCGGGTGCTCTGTTATTCTTTATATAACCCAGCTTTTCAGATGATTTGTGTATGCATACAGATTGCATAATTATGGTGAAAACACATAACCCTGATTGTAGACCATTCAGTGTCCCCTTGTTCTGTTCTAACAGCTGCCTCTGGTTTGTGAACAGGTTCCTAATGAGCACAGTTGTTGTTGTTGAATGTAGTCGAGTAAGTTCTGACCCACAGTGACCCTGTATAAGGTTTCCAAGGAGCCGCTGGTGAGCTTGAACTGCCAACTTTGCAGTTCAAACTGACTTTGCAGTCCAGTGCATTAACCCACAGCACCACACCAGACTCCTTTGATGTCTGTTCTTTGCAATATTATTCATACTTTGTCAGAAGCTATGCATTTGAATGCTTTTGCATTGTAATTAAAACACAATTAAACATCATTCTGGTATTCTCCACTTTCAGTCAAGGTGCATTTGACATCAGCAGTGGTATCTTTCATGCCATGCCCTCTTCTAAGTCTGGGTTTAATTTTTGGCAGTTGCCTGTCAATGTACGGTTGCAGCCATTTTTTAATTATCTTCAGCAAAATTTTACTTGCATGTCATATTCATATTGTTTGATGATTTCTGCATTCTGTTGCATCATCTCTTTTTGGAATGAGCACAAATATGGATCTTTTCCAATCAGTTGACCAGGTAGCTGTCTTCCAAATTTTTTGGCATAGATGAGTACCTCCAGTGCTGCATCAGTTTGTTGAAACATTTCAATCTATATTTCATCACTTTTGTGGGTTAATTCACTGGACTGCAAAGTTGGTTTGAACCACAAGGTCAGTGGTTCAAGCTCACCAACTCAATGGTACTTACCAACAGTCTGCAATAGGTATATAGTCATAATTTCTGTCAATGTAAATGTTTACGGTATTGCTTTTTAAAGGCCATCCTTAAAAGCGTATTTACAACCATCTAGTAGCATAGTGGTTATGAATCGGGCTGCTAACCTCAAGGTTGGCAGTTAGAGACTACTAGCTGTTCTGCGGGCGAAAGATGAGGCTTTGTGCTCCCGTAAAGATTTACAGCCTCAGAAATCCTGTGTAGGGTCACTATAAGTCGGAACCAACTCCATGGTACTTAACAACAACAACAAGTCTGTGACTATGAAGGCATAGCCCCTTGGAAGGATTACCAAATTCATTCATTCATTGTGTTGTTTCAGGTCAATGTGTCTGCTTCAAATGGTTCTTAAAAATGTGGTCATGGTCGAGCATCTGATAATGTGATAGATTCAGTAAAGACAAGGCTGCAAGCAGAGCCCTTTTTCTGAACGCTACACTACGTTTGGTGACAGGAACTTGTCTTCTTTTTAGAATCCTCTGGTTCTCCATAGGGAAGTGAGTGTGTGTTTGTACATAGAAGGCATCGTGGAAGATGTCTATCAAAATGCAGTCAGTGGTTTTGTCTTTCTCAGTTTTCTGAAAGTTTCTCCATAAGATTTCAGGCTTATGAGGAGCTTTCCATTCATCATCAAAATCAAACAGTGAATCTGTTTCCAGTTTGGACCAACAAATAATATAGTTTTCACTCTCAGCTAGGAGTAACCTCTGCAAGGATTCCAAAGCCAGTGATGCCTCCATCCTCAAATCTTTATAGGGAAGAATTTTGTGACTGGGGAGACTGTGTTTAGTGACCCCATAGCATTTCTGTGAGGACCCCTACCTGACCCTGTGCCAGCTTCCTTGGGCACCTTGTATATCTTTCTTCTTTTTTGATTTTCTCTAACTGTCCACCAGTAAACACAGAAATAGGCACATGGGGTCTTATAGTGCTTTCCTTTCGGAAGCAGCTGTCATCACCTTGCTGCTCTTCTTCCCAGCAGGTCCACATATCATTGTCCCAGTAGGTTCTTTGGATTTTGCACCTTTATGGGAAGGCTCCAAGGGGATGAGAAAAGGCTATTGGGCCCTATAATAAACTCCTGAAGAAAAGTATTTGAGGACAAAAGAAGTTAGTCCTCACCCTTGAGTTCATGCTCCCGGATGTGTATATTACCTAGAGACAGTTAGTGGACATGGCCCCTCTCGCTCCCTGACGTTTGAGCCACAGCTGAATTCTTATGAGATCCGTGTCTACCAAGTTGCAGAGAATGCATCACTGTTGTGGAGATGGTCATAGCTGAGAAGAGCGTGTTCTCCCCACCACTGGTTCCTGGCGGCAGTTTCCAGCTGCTCTGGAGGAAGCTCTGATCAACTCTTCGGTTGCTTCAACTTCAGTACATTTGGTGTCAAATTCTGTTTAGTGGATATAAAAGTCTTGAATGCCTTTTAAATCCAGAGTGAGTCTGGCAATATTAGAGACAATAAATGGCAGGTGTTGTCAGCCCCACACGCCCATGCTCACAGTGGTCCTACGGCCATGGCGTTATGACGATCACATTTGATTGCCTCGTTCAAGGGCAGAATATTCTCATTTCTCTGTCTGCCTCAACATCTTAAACCCATTGAAATACATTTGTATGGGTTATAAAATCAGGAAAGACTTGTGTTCATGAACAACACTGTCCAGCTCACTTTAGCCCTAGTCCTGCTCGATTGGGTGACTGGTTTTGTGTTTGTTGCTCTGCAAGCTGCCCTGTCCCCGTTCCTGCTCTATACCCTTTACGTACTACACCTCACTAGTTCTCATAATCGCTATAATCACTCAAGTTTCCAGCAGTGCCATAGAGACACATAAACGTAGAATACTTTTGGCAATTCCTAAGTGAGAAGGGCATCACTGGCATTTGAACTCAAATCTTTCTGGCTCTATAATCCTTTCAGGCCAGCTCCTCTGCTACAATTACACAAACCATTGTCTTTCTGCAATTAACCTGATGCATTGTTCTAGCGGGAGATGGGCCGAAGTTTTTCTAAAACTTCATAGATCTACAAGGAGCCCTCGTGTTGCTGTGGGTTAGGCGTTGGGCTGCTGCCCTCAAAGTTGGAAGTTCAAACCCACCAGCTACTGGCCCCATAAATATGGAGAGTATCAGAAATCCTGTGTAAGGTCATTATGAGTTAAAATCGACGTGATGACTGGTTTTTGTTGTTGTTGTTTGTTTTATGGAGTCCTGGGGTGGCACTATAGAATAGGCACTAGACTTCTAATGGTTCAAACCCACTAGCCACTCCTCAGAAACCCTATACATCAGCTCCATGAATCAGAACGAACTCCACAACACTTAACAACAACAACAACATACCGCCCTGGTTTGTCCACAGTTGTTCTGGTTAGACATACTGTCCCTCTCCCCTACTCACCCTTCACTCCCCTTCCTTTCTTCTTCCCTCCTCTGCCTCCCTCTCTCCCCACTCCATTCTCCCTCTCTCTAGCGCTCTCCCTCCCTCCCTCCTTCCCTGTCTTTTCTTTCTCCCTTAGTATTTTGGTTGATTTACTCTAAATCATAATAATGCGGAAAGTAGAGAGGACTAAAAGACCCTCATACTCACAAAAGTTGAGTATCCACTGTGATGTTTTTGATGTTAAGTGCATTTGTTCAACTCCAACTCTTAGACACTTTATGCACAACACAGGAAACACTGCCGGGTCTGCACCATCCTCACAGTTGTTAAGTTTGAATCCATTGTTGTGCCGCTGCGTCAGTCCAGCTCATTGGGGGGTCTTCCTCTTGTTCACTGACCCTTCACTTTACCAAGCACGATCTCCTTCTCCAGTGACTGGTCCCTCCTGACAATTAAGTCTGAAGTATGAGAGACAAAGTTTCACCATTGTCACTTCTAAGGAACGATCTAGCTGTACTTCTTCCAAAGCCTATTAGTTTGTTCTGGCAGTCCAATGGAATAGTAGTCAATAAAGTAGCAAATGAGACAATTTCAATATGCCGCTTGAAATGTGAAAAATAAAGATAGTAGGATTGACTGGGTAATTAGGGGAATACTAGTTCAAAAACAGTTCAGTACACTGAATTGTTATTCAGTAATATTAACAAAACCTGCTCAGTAAATTGTGACTGTTACTCCTTTCTAAGAATGATGCTGGGTCTTGTATATGCGTGGAATCATTCGTCTTGACTGTGGTTTCTGATGGTTCATGAATTTGGGTTTCTTCTCCAGAAACACACAGCTATTCGGGGTCAGATCTGTGATGGTGTTGTCATTGAGCCACTCTGAGAGCTGGCGAGCCCGTGTCTTACAGTATAAGGCGTGGCCCAGATCTACGCTATCATCATTGCTCATTGGCATGTTCCAGTCCCTGGTGTGACCTCTGTGTATTTTCAATGTGGTGGTCCTGGTGGTCCAGTGCTTAAGTGATGGGCTGATCACCAAAAGGTTGGGCATTTGGAACTCATCAGCCACTGTGTGGGAGGAAGATGTGACAGTGTGTCTCTGTGAAGATGCCAGCCTGGGCGACTCCATGGGGCAGCTCAGCTCTGTTGTATAGAATTTTCTGTGAGTCAGAATCTACTCAATAGCATCAGGGTGGAATAGCGTCAACACAGGTTGCCCATCTTCTTGCAGGATAGGGGTCAACATTCTATTGTAACCAATAGGGTGTTCATTGACTGACTTTTGCCACAGACTGTCAGTCAAGCCTCTCTTCCTAGTCTGTCATAGTCTGGGAGCTCTGCTGAAGCCTGTTCGCTGCAGTTGACTGCCACTGGATTTGAAATAACAAGGCGTCCAGCATCACAGCAACATGTAAGATGTTACAGTATGACAAATAGACGGATGGAGGGTGGATCCAAGTCTATAGGAGTCTAAAATCCATATTCCGTTTTGTGTATGCAACTGCTTTCCATTTTGTTTTCATGCACCCGTCTCTGTACACACTGTGGAAATGATTAATTAGCCAGAGATCTGTTTTTGGAAATAACACAAGGTCAGGTTAAGTAGTAAGACTTGGATATAGCCAGTGTTTACTATGAGGTTGTAGACCCCTGTGAAGTCAGCTGGGACTGGATGTTCCCTCTTTTCTGGGAACCCCAATCACTCCTGCTGGTGGGATCTCAGTCTCTCGGGAAAGGGTCTGCTCTTTCTGGTGGACAGCATAGCATTGGGGAAAGACTTAAGGATTTCCCTGCAGGTATACTAGCTTCTGGAAATGCTGAGCCAGGTGAGGTGTCCAGTGAGGGAACGTGGCAGCTGTATCTTCAGGTGCTGAAGAGAATCCGCAATCCATTTGCATCCTGCAAATGCTCTCCAGCCCATGAGGGCCCCTAGCAGGTGCCACCAAGACTGGAGGTGAGAGGCCCTCTGGGTGTGTGTGTATGTGTGGGGGGTGGAAGTGTGTACTCAGGGGGAGGCAGTGATGATGGAGCAGAACCAGGCACTGCAGACAGGGGGCAGCTCTGGGCATAATAGCCCCAGATTAGAGGCAGCTGGGGAAGATGGCAGGCAGAGGCACTAGGCCAAGCGAGAGGGTACCTAGAAGAGATGATTTGGGTTTTTGACAACTGTCAGCCTCCAGAGCATGTCTCCTTTGGGAGAAGATGGTCTGCAAAGCTGGAAATGGGAGCATCCAACCTGGATGGAACCCGAGAGACCACGTAACCCTGTTGGGAAAATCTCCATCTGAGCCGTGGCTCCAAAGCTGCCAGGCAGTAAGGTATGACTGAGGCTTAGTCCCATCTACTTATACCTCCGTTGTAATGATGGTTTCTTGTACCAGTCTTACTGACTTAGTGCTGTTGATCATTACATTCTAACCAAGGATCCACATTGCCATTTTGACAATCCAGTAGACTTTTATTTAGCTATTGTTTAAGAGTAATGTAGATATTGTGACCTGTTGCTGTCTTCGTTCATTTTGTCTTGTGTTCTCTCCTACAAGGACTAACACATGCCTGTTTGTCTGTGATGCTCCTGGTCACATGTTTATGGTACCAGCATAATTAGTAATAGTACCTGTGATTCCCCTAAAAAGTGTTTTGGTGTGGGCAAAGAATTATGTGGTTTGCGTATCCTAAGTCAGTGCAGCATGTATGGAAATTTAGAAATAAATATGTTTAAAAGTTAGGACTTGTTGTTGTTGTTAGGTGCCATTGAGTCGGCACTGACCCATAGCAACCTTATGCACAGCAGAATGAAACACTGCCCGATCCTGGGCCAACCTCACTATTGTTGCCACACTTGAGTCCATTGATGCTGCCACCTGGCCAATCCATCTCGTTGGGGATCTTCCTCTTTTTCTCTGACCCTCCATCTTACCAAACATGATATCCTTCTCCAGCGATTGTTCCCTCCTGACAATATGTCCAAAGTATGAGACACGAAGTTTGGCCATCTTGGCCTCTAAGGAGCACTCTGGCTGCACTTCTTCCAGGATAGATCTATTGGTTCTTTTGGCATCCCACGGCACTTTTAGTATTCTCCTCCAACACCATAATTCAAAGGCATCAATTCTTCTATGGTCTTCCTTATTCACTGTCCAGCTTTCGCATGCATATGAGGTTATTGAAAACACCATGGCTTGCATCAGACGCACCTTAGTCCTCAGACTGGCATCTTTGCTCTTCAAC
This sequence comes from Chrysochloris asiatica, assembly GCF_000296735.1. Taxonomy (NCBI): domain Eukaryota; kingdom Metazoa; phylum Chordata; class Mammalia; order Afrosoricida; family Chrysochloridae; genus Chrysochloris; species Chrysochloris asiatica. The sequence goes on along the minus strand of NW_006408680.1, from coordinate 828,693 downwards.
ACTTAAAAAAGTTCCTGTGTAGCAGATTTGCCTAATGCAATACAACGTCTGATCTCTTGACTAGAATGTGGTAATCTGAAAGCAATGTTTATATTGTTCCATTTCCGGATTATTATTATCAGAATGGGTGAAAGACTGAGCCTTTCTTTTATGGATACTTAAGGTGTGGGGCTATAGGATAAGCACTGGGCTGCTAAATTTGAACCTATCAGCCTCTCCTTGGAAAGCCCATACAGGGTTGCCATGAGTCAGAACTGACTCCATAACCTTTAACAACAACAAAGTTGGGTTGGAGTCCTGATGTGTGCGATAAGCACTGGACTGCTAACCCCAGGTCGGCAGTTCAAACCCTCCTTGGAAACCCTAAACAAAGTCACTATGAAGCGGCACTGACTTGATGGTACTCTTTGATGACAAGGTTGAATTAATTGAAAGGGAGATGAAAATAAGTCTGCTTTTCTCTTTAAGAATTCTGACTTCCTAGTTACTAGTACCTGTGATTGTTTTTTTTAAAATCGTATCTGAATCTGTTCATCAGTATAAAATAACATTTTAATTGTAAACTTCTAGCTACAATGAAATATGATGGTTTAATATTTTCTGGTAAAAACTCACTGAAGTAAATATTTATCTTCTATGACCCTTTTTTTTATGAAAGTGGAGCTTACTGCAATTGTATAACCTTCAACAAATTCTAATGACTAAATTTAGGATGGGCACCTACCTTTTCCCAAAATAATGCTCTTTCCTTATCATCTGACAAGAAAACAATATCTAAGAAAAAGTATGTGAACTCTATGCATGGTCTTAATAATCCACTGCAGAAAGTCTGTGCTACTGATAATTTAAAATATTATGGATGCTCAGAGGGTGTTAATAAATTGAATAATTTATTGTTGTACATAAAGAAAAATAATTATCAGTTGAATTAACTTATTGAATTGAAAATTTAGTGTACTTCAGACTACATGAACAGGAAGTTTCAAGGGAACTCTGAAATACACATAAAAATGCATGCATCTAAAACCTGCTGCATCCATAGACTAACCAGAAATCATTATTTTCTACAAGTGACTATCTATGAGGATTAGATATGTTGGACCAGCACATAGAGACAAACTGTGAACATTGCAGGGAGATCTCAGGATATCTCAGCCCCTTCCACTCATGAAAATTGCTTATAGTTTTATTTTTTTTCCTTCTTCTCCTTCCCATTGAAATGTGTCTGTAAATCTTCCAATTTCCAGGTGACTTGGGCAGATCATTTTAAATAATTAAGCACAATGGAAGATGGTGGCTCTTGGTTTTTATTACTTTTGGTGTTCTTACCTTCATGCCCATTTTATGTCTCATTCCTTATTGAGGCAGTGCTTGAGTATTTCCTATAAAGGACATGTTGCTACTGTTGTTCTTAATGCCATGGAGTCAGTTCTGACTCACAGCCACCCTAACATGGGGTTTCTGAAGAGGGACTGATGGGTTTGAACTACCAAACTTGGGGCTAGCAATCCAGTGCTTATCCTACAGCACAACACCATAGGAAAATGTAAAATATTTTTGAACTCATGATTTTATATACTCTGATTTGATACATTAAACACTAAAGACAGAAGGCCAGAAGAGTTGTGGGATGACATCAAGAACATCATACATGAAGAAAGCAAAAAGTCATTGAGAAGACAAGAAAGAAGGAAAAGATCAAAATGGATGTCAGAAGAAACACTGACACTTGCTCTCCAGTTTAGAGATGGTAAAGCAAATTGAAGAAATGAGGAGGTACAAGAACTGAACAGAAAATTTCAAAGATCAGCTTGAGAAGATAAAGCCAAATATTACAACAGAATGTACAAAGATTTAGAGTCAGAAAACTAAAAACACTCTCAGCATTTCTCAAGCTGGGGGAACTGAAGAAAAAATTCAAGCCTCGACTTTCATTAGTGAAGGATTTGCTGGGCTAATTAATGAATGATGCAGAAAGCATCAAGAGAAGATGGAAGGAATACACAGTCCTTGTACCAAAAGGAAATAGTTAATGTTCAACTATTTCAAGAGGTAGCACATGATCAAGAGCCAATGATACTGAAGGAGGAGGTGCATTGAAGGAATTGGCAAAGAACAAGGCACCAGGAATTGATGGAATAAAAATGGAAATCTTTCAAGAAAGAGAGGCAGCACAGGAGGCACTCACTCATCTCTGCCAAGAAATTTGGAAGACAACTGTCTGGCCGACTGATTGGAAGAGATCCACATTTGTGCCCGTTCCAAAGAGAGGTGACCCAATGGATTACGGGAGTCATCGGACAATCTCTCTGATCTCCCATGCAAGTAAAGTTTTACTAACGGTACTACAGAAATGGCTGCAAGCATACATTGACAGAGAACTTCCAGAGGTTCAAGCCAGATTCAGAAGAGGACATGGAACAAGGGATATCATTACTGATGTCAGATGGATGTTGTCTGAAAGCAGACAATATCAGAAAGATGTTTTTCCTGTGCTTTACTGACTATGCAAAGGCTTTCCATTGTGTGGATCATGACAAGCTAAGGACAACATTGTGAAGTATGAGTATTCCGGAACACTTACTTATGCTCATGAGGAATCTGTACCTGGACCAAGAAGTAGTTGTTCGAACAGAACATGAGAACCCTGAATGGTATAAATTAAGAAAGGTGTGTGACAGGGTTGTGTTCTTTCACCATACTTACTCAACCTATATGCTGAGAAAATAATCCGAGAAGCTGGGATTTGTGAAGAAAGACGTGGCATCAGGATTGGAGGAAGACTCATTAACAACCTGCGATGTGCAGATGATACAACCTTGCTTGCCGAAAGTGAAGAGGCCTTAAAACATTTATTGATGAAGGTGAAAGAGCACAACCTTCAGTATGGATTACATCTCAATGTCAAGACAACAAAAATCCTCACCACTGGACCAATAAACAACATTCTTATCAATGGAGAAAAGATTGAAGTTGTCAAGGACTTCATTCTTCTTGGATCAACCATCAACACTCATGGAAGCAGCAGTCAAGAAATCAGGCGACGTACTGCATTAGACAAATCTGCTGCACAGGAACTTTTGAAAGGGTTGAAGAGCAAAGGTGTCAGCTTGAGGACTAAGGTGCGCCTGACCCAAGCCATGGTATTTTCAATAACCTCATATGGATGCGAAAGCCGGACAATGAATAAGGAAGACCGTAGAAGAATTGATACATTTGAGTTGTGGTGTTGGAGGAGAATGTTGTAAGCATCATTGACTGCCAGAAAAGCAAGCAAATCTGTGTTGGAAGATTTACAGCCAGAATACTCCTTAGAAACAAGAATGGTAAGAGTTCATCTCTTAGAATCCCAGCTTGTTATCAGGAGGGACCAGTCTCTGGAGAAGGACACCATGCTTGGTAAGTTGGACAGACATTGAAAGAGAGGAGGACCCCAGATGAGAGATTGATGCAGTGGCAGCAGCACTGGATCAAACGTTGCAGCAATTGTGAGGATGGCTCAGGACCAGGGTGTGTGTTTCTCGTGTTGTTTGTAGAGTCGCTGTGATTTGGAGCCAACTCCGTGGCCCCTATAACCATAACAGCTCTGCTTAGTTGTCCCCAAATTCACAAATACATGAAAACTGAACCCTAAGATCAGACTAAAGCAAAGTCCTTCTTACAGAAAATGCTAATTAGAAACATTTTTCAACTCCAAATTCATATTAACAGAAAGAATCGTTGGACGCATTAAGAGTAATTTCATAATTTTGTTTTAATAAAGAAGAAGAAAAGTTATGTATCTTTCCTTAGATTAATCAGTTTTAGGGATAAAAATACATTGTATATTGTATAAGATTTTGGTTTGATTTCTTATTGAATTGACTAGTTAATCTGAATTTCTTAAATTCCTTATACTAATTATCATAGCTAATATTACTCCTACATGATGTGTATAATTGTGAAATGTTTAAGTCAAAATATGATTTGGGCCATGATTCTGCCATAATAATTATGTTCCACAGAGTGCTAGTTTTCACATAATTACATGAGTCCTGGTGTGGCACTGTAGGATAAGCACTCAACTACGAAGTGAGTTTGAACCACAGATTCAGTGGTCCACATTCACCAGCCGTCCTTGGAAACCCTGTATAAGTCATTTCAATCTTTGGATTTTGAGTCAGTTGTGTTAGCTGAAGAATAATCTTTGGATCCCCGAGTCATATTTGTATACTATAGGATACTGAAAATATGGGAAACATAATTTAAAATCTTTCTGGTTTTGATTCTTACTTTTTTGTTATTGTTGTTAAGTAACATTAAGTCGGTTCTCATTTTAGTGGATCACATTAATGAGTATGTTTATTTTTAAAACTTTGTTGTTAAATGCTGTCAAGTCGGTTCTGACTCATAGCAACCCTGTATAAAGTTTCCGAGGAGTCGCTAGTGGGTTGGATTTCCCAAATCAGCTAACTTGTGGTTCAAAGTCCAGTGCTTATCCTATAGCACCATGCCAACCATAAGTAAATGCAAAAAGGATGCGTGTGGCTATAAAAATGTGTTTAATGCGTATTTATGAGCTCTGCTTGTCTGCTAAAATGTTGTTCGACAAGTCTGTCTCGTTTTTTGGCTGCCCTGTTTTTTTCTCGGAAATTGAAGTTGTTACCTTGGTTAAACGTTATAATTGATGCTGTCAGTAGGAAAAACGGCTGAAGAGCAACCCAACTTATCAAGAAAATGCGATTCGTTTTGTCCTGAAGTAAAGCAGTAAGTTGTCCTAGTAAATGACTTAGAACAGCCAAAGACAAGGCTGAGTGTTCTTTAGCAGGCTGGAAAGTGTATGTGGTATGTGAGTTTTACTTGTCTTGTTTTGTAATACCTGAGTCTGTAAAGAAACATTGAAATGCATTAAAATTTGGCTGAAGTTTGCTCAGTGTTGGTAGGATTCTTTGCAAGATAATTTAAAGCAATAAAAGGTACCTATGAAACCTTTACTGTCAAAAGGTACATTCATACAAAACTAGAAGCAGTCCTTCTCTCTGTTGGAATGATCAATTGACCTTGGAGTTAACAAAGACTCAGAGCGCAGGGTGTATAGTAGAAAGCTATGTGTTTCCTTCTGACTTTTCCGCCACAGAGCGGAGGTCCCACATTGCATCTCAGGAGAACACTTTCCTGAGCTGTGTGTTGACTGTATCATGTTTTTGATTGTTGACAAAAACAGCATACAACAAACAAAAACACAAGAATCTAGCTGGTGGAAAAACAAAGTCTCCTCACACTTGCATTGTTCTCTGCATTCTGCCCTTTGATTAAATACATCAGCAAATGATATTTCTCATGCTTCGAGGAGTCTATATTAGTGAGGAGAGCAAGTCTCCACTGACAATCCTTAGATTCTTGCCTCTCTGAAGACTGGGTCTGAAATTCAGAGAACATTAAAGAGTTGGGGTGTGTTTCACACCTATAATTATCTTTGCATTTTCCTAGAGGGTCCCTGGAAAATCACAGAGCTAATCCTTCCCTATTCTAAGTAGGAGGTCACCAAGATTCCTTTGGTGGCCTTCACATTACTGAATTCTCTCAAACTACTCTAACATTGAAGTTGTCAAGGACTTCATTCTTCTTGGATAAACCATCAACACTCATGGAAGCAGCAGTCAAGAAATCAAATGACGTATTGCATTAGGCAAATCTGCTGCACAAGACCTTTTTAAAATGTTGAAGAGCATAGATGTCAGCTTGAAGACTAAGGTGCATCTGACCCAAGCCATGGTATTTTCAGTAACCTCATATGCATGCAAAAGCTGGACAGTGAGTAAGGAAGACCGTAGAAGAATTGATGCTTTTGAGTTATGGTGTTGGAGGAGAATATTGAATGTGCCATGGACTGCCACAAGAACCAACAGATCTGTGTTGGAAGAAGTACAGCCAGGGTGCTCCTTGGAGGCCAAGATAATCTGGCCAAACTTCATCTCTCATACTTCGGACATATTGTCAGGAGGGTCCAGTCACTGGAGAAGGATATCATGTTTGGTAAGGTGGAGGGTCAGAGAACAAGAGGAAGACCCCCAGTGTGATGGATTGCCCATGTAGCAGCATCAGTGGGCTCAAGCGTGGCAACGATAGTGAGGTTGGCCCAGGATCAGGCAGTGTTTAGTTCTTCTGTGCATAAGGTGGCTATGAATTGGTACCAACTTGATGGCACCTAACAACAACAACAACAACTCTAAGAGCAATGGAGAAGCAACCGGGGCAGCCATGACTGGGTCAGGATGCAGGCGGGAGGTGGGAAGGAGGGGAGGGCAGCTTCCAGACTCACCCAGAAAACTGGGTCAGGATTCCAGGGAAGACAGCTACCAGACTGGACCAGGGAACTGGTCAGGATTCAGGGGGCATGGGTGAGGGTTCTTTTTCAATATCGCAGCAGACATACTTTATAAAAGCGGTATCCATGGGAAAAAGGATCCACTGCTAAGGACTACATAAATGGACAGAGAAAACTTACTTGTGATTATTTATGAGCATTGGGATGGAGTCCCCAGTGGTGTGCATGGTGAATGCACATGACTATTAACCAACCCAGAAGGACAGCAGTTCAAGTCCACCCGGAGGCATCTCAGGAGAAAGGCCTGGGGGCTGCTTTCAAAGTCTCAGCCATTGCAAAGCTGGCAGAGTGCAGTTCTTCTGTGAACACACATGGGGTGGCCTTGGGTTGGTGTTGACTGGACGACCACTGTTTTTATTTGTCTGGATAGTGTAGTTATTATTTGAATAGTTTATTGGTTTTTGGTTAGGTGAGGACACTCATTCTTTTGTTTCTTGAGTTATCTCTGAATCCCAGGTTAGGGGGCTATGCTTAGATGAACTGAAATGAACACCTGCCAGAGATTTTAGAGACTCACTAATCTGACTGAGGAAGCTGCCAACTGTTAAAACCAGTTCACATGCAGATTTGAACAGCTAGGTGTTCGTAGGCAACATTAAATAAAAATTAAAAAAAAGTAATTTTAGGAAAAGATTGCTGGGTTAGATACAAATTGGGCTAATGCCCAGGAGGAAAATGAATTATAAACTTCAGTTATCTTCCCCTGCCTCTCTAGTAGACAAAACTATAGAAATTGACCTCTTTCCCTACTAAGATGCACTGGAGCACAATAAATAAAAAAATCAAAGACAGGGTACCAGGACTGAAATGAAAGAAATCATCGTCATCTTGGCCCAGTTTCTAAAGTTCCAGGATTTTTTTTTTTTTTCAGATAGTCTCTTCCCTTGTGATCATTAACAATCCCCAAAGTATATTCTGTAAGCAAAAAGACTAGCCTCATTAGGTTTACACTGCTTACTGGTAGACACAATGCAACTGCAGTTCAGATTAAACATGCAGCCCTTAATCAGCCTTCATATATTGAGCAATTCATATAATGCAGCCTTCATATATTGAGCAATTCTGAAGGACGCAGACTGACTTCAGTCTAGAATTTTCCTAGGGATCTCGATTCAGCTTGTTAAATTCTCCATTATTATCTTGTCCATCCTGTGTGTGAGTCCCAAAGACACTTTTTTTCTAGTAGATTTTACCTTCATTTCCTATAAATTTGTGTGAATCCCTCCCTTTCTCAGCCTGAAACCTTTCTAAGATCTTTGGCCTGACAGAGCTGTGGGTTTCTCTGTAAACCAAGTACCAAACTATCATACTGGGGAGGGCTTTGTAAGTGTCAAATCCCTGTATAAACAATCTGGAGTAACATCTCTCTAGTAATTACTTGCTACTTAGTGGGCTTTTCAGATCTGATTAAGTAAGAATCATTTTCAGACAGTTTACTGACTTGGAGAATCCTAAGGCTAAAACAGGCTGAGAACCAAGGTGAGGGTGATGGCAGGAAACCAAATATTCAAATCAAAAGTGTGAAATTCTAAGCAGAACTGTGTTTCATTAAGAATGTTAGGTGTGCTGTAGAACTATGGGACATACCAGAAGACCGGCTGACTTTGACTTTACATTGTCTCCAGCAACACCTGAGAAAACTGAGATGGGTTGAAGGTGTGGGGAGATTCTGGAATGCCAGATAGGCCTGGAGTGGGGAGGGTGGGCTACTTGTTCTTTGCTCTGCAGAGTCTGGGGGTAGACTGAAAGGACTGCATTAGGAGACCAGCATGCTTCGATTTCACTAATGCCCAAGTGGCCTCAGGCTAAGACGACAAAGGAAAAAGGAAAAAGGAAAGATGGAGACATTACAGTTGAGGATGCCGGACCGCAGGAGAGAGGGCTGAACCTGCGACAAGGGCGGAGGAACAGGAAAAGCAACCCCACTGGGCGGTTCCTATGTCCTCTGTCATCAGGTGTCAGAATTGCAGACATTCCACAGTTATGTTCCTACATGTTTCAAGTCATGCCATAGCCTAACAGATCCTCTCTCCTATTTGCTTAACAAATAGAATTGTGCGTCAGTGGGCCTCAAACAACAATCCCTGTTCTTGTCCTGCCAATATGTATGTTTGTTCTGAATCGGACTACTCCCCAAGAGCGGCTCTGGAAGCCTGTTGTCATCTGTTCTACTCACAGATGTTCCAAGGAGCAGTGGTGTCCCATCCTGGGTATAATTCTCGCCTTCCATTCCCTGCCTGGACCGCAAGGTAGATCTGAGGCACAAGGTCAGCGGTTCAAACTCACCAGACACTTCTTAGAAACCTTCTACAGGGTCCCTATGAGTCAGGAACAACTCAACAGCACTTCACAACAACAATTCCCTGTGCAGACCTGTATGTTGTTCCGAAGCTGAATGGTTTCTGTGGAGCTTTCAGACTAGGATAGACCAGAACACTCCTTGTTGTTCCAATGTGAATGCAGACCACGTCCATTGAGGGCTGGCCCAAATGCAACTGATAGTAGCCACACACATTCCGAGATGACACTGCCATCTTCCTTGGATAGTTTGGCGCAGCTTCCAGTAGAGTCTTACAGCAACCGTATAGACTAGACTACTGCTCCATAGGGTTTCCAAGCCTGTAAATCTTTATAGGAACAGACAACCTCATCTTTCCTGTACAAAGTGAATGGTGGGTTTGAAACTACCAACCTTGAGATTAGCAGCCCAGCACTTAACCAACTGCAGCACCAGGGATCCTGTTAGCCATGACGGAAAAGGAATCATGGGAAACTTCTCAACAGGGCAGAGACATGCTTACTGGAGCAAATAACAAGTTAAGAGGGGACTTCACATTTCTCTACTCATCTCTTCCTAAGCCGGTCCTGAATGGAACTATGAGGGGAACTATTTAAAACGCACACACCTACACACAACTGGAAATGCCATCTGTCTGCCTGGTATTTATTGAGGGCTTTAGGAAGTGGTTTCTTCAAGTGTCTCAGTTGCATCCAGCTGGGTTGAAGGGCCAGAGGCCTTGTTCAAGGCAAAAAGGAGTTTGCATTTCTTCAGTGATTCAACCCTGATTAGAAGTGAATGCATGGGAAGTCAGTATTGATGAAGTAAATTTAGGAATAAATAATTTAAATTCATGGCATTAAACAAGTTGGAAACAAATAATGAATAACAAGCAGCTCATTAACCTAACAAAATGACTCAAATTTACCAGGATTTCGGTAAAACTTGTGTTTTAATGAAGGACTTCTTTTCATTCTTTAATTTATTTCTGATAGGCAGTTCCCAGAGGAAAGAAAATACAGATGTCAAATACGAGGTCAGGGGTTTTATTTCTCCTTGGATCAAGTGAACTTCTCTAGGATTCATGGTGAGGTCAAGTCATAATCCTAGTGCAAGTCCAAGACCAGGTCCCGGGCTGACCGGAACCTTTGTGTCCAGCATCCACGAGCCAATCCTGGGCTGACCGGAACCTGTGTGTCCAGCATCCACGAGCAGGACCCGGGCTGACCGGAACCTGTGAGTCCAGCATCCACGAGCAGGTCCTGGGCTGACCGGAACCTGTGTGTCACCCTCGCTCCTGAAAGTTGTGCTCAGCAGCTTCTTATACTGGTCTGTACTCTCTTCACTCTAGAGAACGTTAGACAGGTAAGCCATGTTTGGCTGTGACAGACAGACTGTGTGTGTGCAGATTTGACCTCTCAGAATGCCTTCTCTCTGTACATGTCTCTAATTTTACTTTGTTACTTCTTCTGTGCTTGCATTGTTTCTGTTTTCTGATACACACTTTATAAGACGCTGCTCCCACAAGTCGTCTCCTGATTAGCTGTTAGATTCTCAAACACAGGAACTAGATACTTCTATAATGCAAGTGAACAGTGAACGAACGCCATAGGTAATTAGATTGGCATAAGCATTTACTGAAGGAATTACCTTACTAATGCTTCTAACAAGGTGTGTTACCATTAGCAAGTCATTTAACCTCTCTGTACAATTTCTTCATTTGTAAAACAGAAAGGCTAGAAGTAGAAATAGATATTAATTGTCAGTTTGATGGTTTATTTGATTTTTTGTTTTTGCATTTCCCCCCTCACATATCTCCACAGAAGATGGGGATAGTCCAAAGATTTCAAAAGCATTTTCAGTAAAACATTTGGTACTATTCTAATGTATTTGTACTGAGTCTTTTATATCAAGCTTGTAAAATAAATTCATTTCACAGAGATTGTTTTTTTTGTTTTTTTTTTGAAGTGACTTGTTTCTATATGAGCCCTGGTGGTGCTGTAGGATAAGCACTGGCTTGCTAACCTCAAGGTCAGCGGTTCAAGCCCACCAGCTGCTCTCTGTGGAAGAAGGATGAGGCATTTTGCCGCCTGGACCCTCCTAGGGTTGCTACAAGTCAGAATTGACTTGATGACAATAGATTTGGGGTTGGTTTGTTTCTATGTTGTTGTTAGGTACCGACTCATAGTGCCTTTATGCACAGCAGAACGAAACACTGCCTGATCCTGGGCCAACCTCACTACTGTTGCCACGCTTGAGTCCATTGATGCTGCCACTTGGCCAATCCATCTCGTTGGGGATCTTCTTCTTTTTCTCTGACCCTCCATCTTAGCAAATATGATATCCTTCTCTAGTGACTGGTCCCTCCTGACAATATATCCGAAGTATGAGAGACAAAGTTTGGCCATCTTGGCCTCCAAGGAGCACTCCTTCCAAAACGGATCTGTTGGTTCTTGTGGCAGCCCATGGTACTTTCAATATTCTTCTCCAACACCATAACTCAAAAGCATCAGTTCTTCTGTGGTCTTCCTTATTCATTGTCCAGCTTTCACATGCATATGAGGTTATTGAAAATACCATGACTTGGGTCAGGCGTAACTTAATCCTCAAACTGACATCTTTGCTCTTCAACACTTTAAAAAGGTTTTGTGCAGCAGATTTGCCTAAAGAAATATGTTGTTTGATTTCTTGACTGATGCTTCCGTGAGTGTTGATAGTTGATCCAAGAAGAATGAAGTCCTTGACAACTTCACTCTTTTCTCTGTTGATAAGAATGTTGTTTATTGGTCCAGTGGTGAGGATTTTTATTTTCTTTACATTGAGATTTAATCCATACTGAAGGTTGTGGTCTTTGATCTTCATCAGTAAATGTTTTAAGTCTGCTTCACTTTCAGCAAGGAAGGTTGTATCATCTGCATATCGCAGGTTGTTAATGAGTCCTCCAATCCTGATGCCACATTTTTCTTCATATAACCCAGATTCTCAGATTCTTTGCTCAGCATACAGGTTAAATAAGTATGGTGAAAGAATACAACCTTGTCGCACACCTTTATTAATTTTAAACCATTCAGTGTTCCCATGTTCTGTTCGAACAACTGCCTCTTGGTCCAGGTACAAATGCCTCATAGCACAATTAAGTGTTCGGAATACTCATACTACGCAATGTTGTCCATAGCTTGTCATGATCCACACAATAGAAAGCCATTGTGTAGTCAATAAAGCACAGGTAAACATCTTTCTGATATTCTCTGTTTTCAGCCAAGATCCATCGGACATCAGCAATAATATCCCTTGTTCCATGGACTCTTCTGTATCCAGCTGGAACCTCTGGAAGTTCTCTGTCAATGTCTGATTGTAGCCGTTTCTGTATTACCTTTAGTAAAACTTCACTCTCATGGTATGTCAAAGAGATTGTCTGATGATTTCCGCATTCTGTTGAGTCACCTCTCTTTGGAATGGGCACAAATATGGATCTCTTCCAATCAGTCTGCCAGATAGTTGTCTTCCAAATTTCTTGGCAGAAAGGAGTAAGTGAGTGCCTCCTGTGCCACCTCACTTTCTTGAAAGATTTCAACTTTTATTCCATCAGTTTCTGGTGCCTTGTTCTTTGCCAATTCCTTCAATGCACCTTGGACTTCTGCCTTCAGTATCATTGGCTCTTGATCATATGCTACCTCTTGAAATGGTTGAACATTAACCATTTCCTTTTGGTACAGTGACTCTGTGTATTCCTTCCATCTTCTCTTGATGCTTTCTGTATCATTTAATAATTTACCCAGAGAATCTTTCCATAACATAAGTTGAGGCTTGAATTTTTTCTTCAGTTCTATAGAACAAAATTAATTATCCAGTTTAAAAAAAAAAAAAAACAGAATTAGAAGCATATGAAAATTAGGAATTTAGCATTAACTTATGAGGGATCATATTATGGTGCTGTTTAAATAATACATACCTGTTTCGGAGATTTGGCAAGTGATTTTTGGAATACTTATGGAGCCCTGGCATTGTGCTGTAGGGTAACCACTTAGTTGTCAGTTCAAACCCAGCAGCCGCATTCTGTGAGTTGGAACGGAAGCCATGGCACATAGCAGCAACCACAGCATGGCACCCTGGTGGTATAGGAGGTAATCACTCAGCTGCCACCTGAAAGATCAGCAGTTCAAGATCACCAGCCACTCCGTGACAGAAAAATGAGGCTGTCAGCTTACATAAAAGCTTTACAGCCTTGGAAACCTTAGGGGGCAATTTGACTTTGTGCTGTAGGGTCACTGTAAGTGGGAATCAACATGACAGCAATAGGTTTGGGGAATAGTTAATTTAAATTAAAATCTTCACTACTCTTCAGTCCATCACTCAGGAAAACAGCCATTTAGATTCATACAGGATGCCTTGCTCCCAGAATACATTGCAGCTGCTTGTTTATCTTAGTGTGGGGTCCACTTTGCTCTCCAAACACTTCAGCTGCGAAGAGGCTGCAATTCCAGTGGTGCCACCCTGAGGGAACACAAGGAGTCTGTTTGGAGCCCTGGTATGACCCTCTAAGATAAGCATTGGATGGTAAGCTGGTTTGAACCTCAGTGTGACAGTTCAATTCACCATCTGCTCCTCAGAGCCCCTCTACAGGCTGGTATGAGTTGAAGCTGACTTGACAGCACTTAACAACAGTGTGAGAAAGAGTAGGTTATAGTTCTTAGATGTTGTTGGTATTGTTGTTGGAGTGGGCTCTCGAATCGATTCCGACTCATAGCGACCCTGTTCTGGGTTTCTGAGAGTGGCTGGTGGGTTTGAATTGTCCATCTTGTGGTTAGTGTGGTCAGCCATCCAGTACTTATCCTTGTTGTTGTTAAGTGCCATTGTGTTGTGTCCAACTCATAGTGACACCCTTTACAGGGTTTCCAAGGAGTGACTGGTGGGTTTGAATCACCAACCTTGTGATTAGCAGTCCAGTGCTTATCCCCACCACATGCAAAATAGGCCAGGTTCCCAGACCCCTGAAACTTAGAATGGGTCATGTAGACACATGAGTGAGGGAGTCACGTTGATGAGTGACATGCAGGCACCAAGGTGTGGTTCTCACCCATGCACCTCATGCCCCGCCATCCCCCTCATGACGGACTCAGCATTGCTGAGATTCGGCACCGCCTTCAGGGGAGCTACCAGACTGAAACAGATTAGGAAGAAAAGCCTGGGCATCTGCTTCTGAAAATCAACCAGTGAAAGCCCCCTGGCTCACAATGGTCTGATCTTCCCTATCATTGGGAGGGCACAGGACCACATGACTTCATTTCACTGTGCATAGGGATGCCATGAGTTGTGGCCTTTCTCAAACAGGAAGTGGACTCCTCAGAGACTGTTATTAACAAGCTCCTCTGACACAGCGGCAGGGGGGCTTTACCAAACAGTAACATGCTCTCACAGTTCAGGGTGACAAGTCTGAGTGTGTGTGGCATCTCTAGAGGGTGACTCTCTCACTGTGGGCTCTGGAGGAAGGGCCTGTCTCCTCCCAACATCTGTGGGTCCCGTAATCTTTGGAGAATTCCAAGTGTCATGGCATTAATTTCCCATGGGGACCCCAGGCCTAAAGGACACATTCTGCTTCTGGGGCCTCTGTCCTCAGGTTCTGAGTGTTGTTGAGCTCTACTTATCTGTCTGATCTCTCTCTGTCTGGAAAGAGATGGATTCAGATGCTGTGGATTGTATCCTGCCTCCTGAACACACCTACCTTTAGCCCTGCCTCATTGGCATTGCAGAGGCTAAAATTTGCAATGTGTAGGGTAATTACATCAGATCACAGAGTGGAGGGTCCCTGCCAAGTAAACACATGATTGGGGGAGCACCATTCAATCCATGACAGCGTGGCCAAATTGCTCTGTGCCTACATTATTCTGTTCTGCTGTCACACTGGAGTCCAGTGTGTGGGAGTCTTGGCTATGAAATCAGCAGTGGGCACAGTGGGGTCAGTTGAGAGATGCGAACACCAGCCCTTCCACACCGTCCAGGCATTTATGACTTCCGCTGATTTTCTGAGTAAACCATCCTCCAAATACATGAAGTTCTGTTCGTGTGTCTTTATACGCAATGCAACATTACTGCACACGACAGTCTTGGGAGTTTGGACTAATTGGGCAAGTTAATCTGAAGGCTGGCCGCCACACCTTTGTCTCATGAAGCAGAGCTCACCTAGCTTTTCTAGGTGTTGTCAAGTACAGCAGTGAATATCAACAGATGGATATTAAATATGCATTCAAGCTTCAGACACACGCAAATTAAAATATAAATTAAACATAGCATGCATGCTTCGAAGCTTAACACTATTTAATATTAATATTTTATACTAGGAAATCCTTTTCACATAGGATTATACCTCCTAGATCATTTGAATTTCAGTTTATTTATACTTGCCAGCTAGAAGATTTATTTTACTTTATTACATAAAATACATAGCATATATTTTATATATTATATAATATATGTCTGTATGGTGTGGTGTTGTGGGCTAATGCGTCAGACTGAAAAGTCGTTTGAACTCCAAAGTCTGTTGTTCAAGCTCACCAGCTGCTCCTTGGAAACCCTATACAGGGTCGCTATGGGTCAGAATCAACTGAACGGCATTTAACAAGAACAACAACAATAAATTATTTAATATATATGATGTGTAATATAAAATATATAGCATAAATTTTATATGTGCTATATTTTAATTATATATTTTGATAATATGTTATATATACTACTTAATACTAATATATTTTAATATGTTGTTGTTGTTGTTGTTGTTGTTGTTAAGTGCCGTCGAGTCGGGTCCGACCCATAGCGACCCTGTACAGGGTTTCCGAGGGTGTACTATATAAAATAACTTGCACCACTATAAAATATGGATATTTTATAGTGGTGCACTAACCTGATCATTTTTATTATACTTAGAATGGGAAATTGGGTTTGCCTCGGCGGTTGTTTACCATGCCACTATGGCCAACTGGATGTTTATCTTGGTTCAGCCTTTCCCTTTGTTTCATCCTCCTAACGACCTTTCTTATTCTGATCACGCCACATTGGCTCTACAGGCTGCCTTCTGCTGCCACAGGGCACAGTGTTAGGATAGCAGTGTCCTGATGGACAAGCTGGTCACTTTAAGGGGGTAAGCAGACCAGTAGTTTGTGCGCATGTTAGGGCTCATGGATGGTTGCTGTTTAATTTTGACATGAAGTTTAAGCACTGCTTCATACATCTGAGGCACAGCTTTCTATGGGCTCTCGTGAAACAGCGACTCTTCTGATACCCTAATTTCTGACGGAGTCCTAGGCAGATTATCCTGTTCCTGGGGCCCTGTTTGTCTTTGGAGACAAGGTACCCAGTGGGCCACAGTGGTCTCCTAAACATCAAAATAGGTTTATAAGACTATCACTTAGTAACTTAAGAGCTATCATGGCCTGTTGCCTTGGAAAAGTTAAGACTCCCAGCAGAAGGTATTAAGGATGAATACCTGCAATTCCCCGAGTTACATGAGTTACTTTGACCTTTAAATTGTGGCTAAGTGGTTCTATACAATTGTTAACTTTTTATTTTCTTTTTTTAGATGCATTTTGCTTCCTATTGATCTGTTGCTTTAACAAAAACAAAACTAAACAAAAAAACCACTGTCATGAAGTCTATTAGAATTCATAGCCACTTGGTAGGACAGAGAAGACCAGCCCCACGGGGTTTCTGAGACTGTAACTGTTTACAGAAGCAGATTTCACATCTTCCCCCACAGAGCAGCTGGCTGGTTCAAACCGCCAACGTCCAGGTAGCAGGTGGTGCTTTATCCTCTGTACCACCAGTGCTCCTATTGCTTTGCAAATGAGCAAACCTGATGCTTATATTCTTCCAAATACAAAGGGGCTTCAAAAACTCCATTGAGAAATCCCATTATCTTTTCATTCCATTTTTCCACAAGCCGTTTGAAACCCTCTCATGTACGGATAAGCCCGTGTTCATGTCTTACTTCATCTTTGGTAAAAGGAAGAGAATGGAAGAAATGACCATTTACAATGCTGGCGGAATACAAGGCCATCCACAACTACAAGGTTTGCAATAGTCCGAGGAAGATGTTTGCCTTGTAATCCAAGTGTGCATTCAGGATCGAATCAGTTATTGGAAGCAGAAGCATCTTCATTCCCCCTTACATATTCTTCCCTGGATAGAAGGCACGTTTCAGGAAACGGATTTTAGATAATGATCACCTCATCATCATCAAATGTATCTTAACACGTTGCCAACGATTGATACTAATGTTGATGGCAGATCTTAAGTAATCAGCCGTTTGGGGAGATGCTCAGATTCCAGATTGTTTTAAAAGAACTTTAATTACTCAGTTCCAATAGCAATTTGGGCAGCCTGGCAAAGGAAAGTAATTGATACTAGCTTTTCTGAAGATCTGTGCAGGATCCTTAAGAAGAAAAGTTATCAGCTAGGCAGGAAGTATAAAGCTTAGGGAAGGATTTACCGTGGGTGCTGTACCAGTGAACTGTTTGATACATTCAGGGACTTGTGTTTGTTATTTGTTTTTAGTTTTTTATGCAGTATTTGTCTCCGAGGTTTGCTTGTTGCCCTGATGCTAAACGGGTTTCAGTTGCGCTTCAAGGCTTAGAGAAAGTAGGACGAAAGACCTGGTGATTGACTTGTTGTGTCAGTCAGTCAGTGGAAACCCCACGGATCACCCAGTCATGGGGATGGCACCGGACCAGGCAGGGTTGTGTTCTGCTCCTCATGGAGTTGCTATGAGTCAGGGGCACAGCAGATAGCCGCTAACAACAGTAACAATACCAGCAGCGTCAAAGTCATAATAAATCAGTGTGCGCGTGAGAGGAATAAGAAACCGGCTTGCTCTGAGAGGGATGTCTTTTTTATTGCTAAAAATAGTTTTAGTGTCTACTTGTGAGGACCCAGGTGTGCGGTTGATGACAAAGGTCATAATCATCAATAACCCTAGCCCTGAAGGAGGGAACATTGCAATTTTGTCGTTTTTTCGCTTGGATAAAGGATCCAAAAATAGATAAAAATTACCCAAACTCACTACCACTGACTAAATGCGTCCTCCTAACGAGCACATCCATAGCATAGTGGTTACAAATTGGACTGTGAACCTTAAGGTCAGCAGTTTGAAACTACCAGCTGTTCCGTGGGAAAAAGATGAGGCTTTCTGCTCCCGTCAAGATTTACAGCCTCGGAAATCCTGTACAGGGGCCACTATGAGTCAGAACCAACTCCACAGCACATAACAACAACAACAATGACCACATCGGGCAGAACAGAGCTGCTCCCTAGGACTTCTGAAGTTGTACATCTTTCAAAAGTAAACTGCCTCATCTCTCTTCCACTGAGTGGCTGCTGGGTTTGAACTGCCAATCTATGCTTAATCCACTGCGCCACCAGGGCATCAGATAAAGGAGAGAATGTAACAAGAATATTCTGGGAAGGATAGATAGAAGATGGGATTGCATCAGAAGTTAAATACTTCCCATTTTCGTTTTCACTTTTCATCATTTTCTCCTCTGGGGTAGCCAGCTGCATGTGCCTTAAAAATTAATAATTATCTAGATTTTTATACTACAGAATCCAGATTTAATTTGAACATTGTTTAAAGCAGATGTCCCAAATTAAATAGTGCTTATCTAAAAGGGATGTGTGTGCGTCTGTGTGTTTAAGAAATAATTGCTTTCTGTGTCAGAAACTGTTATTACGACATTTCCATGCCAGCTTGGTACATTTTACACTCCAGGTTGCCAAATTCTAATGGATAATTTTAACATGTTGATTAAAATAAAACTCTTGCAATATTTTGGTCTGCTGCAACTTTTATCAAGTGCTGAGCCAGTATTCTTTGAATACATGGATGTCGTGTGTTCAGTCCTCGGCACTAGAGAGCAGCAAGACTATGAGTGTTCTTTAGCAATGGTTCAAACAAAAAGTGTCTGAGAAGAGGAATAAATCTCTGGAGAAAACATACCCTGGTTAGTAACAAGTAGCAGCTGTAAAACCTGTGCAGTGATTTGTAGGTAATTAGCCAAAGGACTCAGGGACCATATGGACAAGCATTATGCAGTAGTTATTTTACACACACATGTGCCGTACAATTGGATTTTCTTTAATTAACTCAGTGTTACAAATTTGACTTTGTGTTGTGCATTCTATATTTAATAAAACATGGTTCATAATAGGTCAACACTCTGGGCTTGGTTTAGACCATGTCTTATCTGGAAGTGACATACCAGAGTACATTTTCTAGACTTTGACCTTCACCCCCAATTTTTATCTCTGAAAAAGGAAACTTCCTTTCTCTATGGGGATGTTGCTGGTTTTGTTGTTGTCTGTTGTCACCCAGTGAATTCCGACACATGGCAACCTCAGAATTCAGTCAGCTGGCCTTTCTTCTAAAGCTCACCTTGGGAGATAGCTAGTAAATATTACAAAATACTGGGTTTCCAGAAACTTGACTAAAAAATTGATCCTGTTGAAGTTATAAGATGAGGAGCAAGAAAAGTAGGAAGGGAACCACGTCACAGTTTTCTTTTCTCCCCTCACCTTAGACTCTGGCTCCTGCCCTCGTGGCCCTTACATTCCAGGGTCAGATAGTACTCATTCCAACATGTATGGAGAGGACAGACAGTGAGGCAGACGGAGGACAAGGGAGCGTGAGAGATTAATTCAAGATGTTAAGCAAGATGTAAAACCCTCAGTGGGAATGTGACAGTTGAGCCAAGACTGGAAAGAATCCCTTGTTTTGTCTTTCATTCTCTGATGTGTGGGCATCTGTTGTAACAAGTTTGTTACTATCATCCTTAAGCGCCTTTCCGTTGTTTTCCTGCTCACAGCAAGCCTGCTTATGATTTCTGAGGAATGGTTGGTGGGTTTGTGATGAGCAGTCTAGTGCTTACCCTACAGCTTCACACCAGGACTCAAGTTAAAGCTAACCAAAATCAAGCTGAGCATCCACCCTCTACAGGTGAAAACTACTCAGTGAACAAGTGTGCCAAGAAATAAACCATGGTGATGAATGCAAATTTGCTCTTTGTTTTGTGTAACCTCAAGACCTCTAGTGAGCATTCATCATCCGGTTCTAGCACTTTGTATCCGTTAGTATCCTCTGGGTTTGCTACAGTAATGAAGGCTGTAGCTTGTTGTCT
Source organism: Chrysochloris asiatica (assembly GCF_000296735.1). Classification (NCBI taxonomy): domain Eukaryota; kingdom Metazoa; phylum Chordata; class Mammalia; order Afrosoricida; family Chrysochloridae; genus Chrysochloris; species Chrysochloris asiatica. The sequence continues at coordinate 808,883 of NW_006408680.1, read as the reverse complement.
GTTAGTAGCGGTACCACCTCCCCTCCTCCCCCAGCTTGAGTTCAATGCCCTGGAGCAATTGGGTCCAAATAACAAACCGCTCACATAAAAAGAAAGATAAAAGTATTCATTATTAGGGAGCTGGCTCCTGAAATACCTGCAATGGAAAGGAGTGGTGTCCAGTTGAAGGACCAAGTAGGTAATACTGCAGGAATGACGTTTGGTCGGTCCTAGCCTGTTGTATCGGCCAGTACTTTGGCAATTATGCTGCAGTAATGATTTTCCTAGCCAGGTGTATTCCTAAGTATTATGTACATTATACTGAAGTAATGACGGTTCTAGCCTGTTGTATTTTTTGTTATTTGTTGTTATTGTTCTTGATAAGTGCTGTCGAGTCAGTCCTGACTGACTCATAGAATCCCCTATATAGGGTTTCTGAGGCGTGGCTGGTGAGCTTGAACCCCCGGACCTTGCCTTTCAATCTTTATAGCCCATCCAGCGCATTAACGCGTAGCACCGCACCAGGACTCCGTATTCATTATTGTCATGTAGGTAATTCTAGCCTGTTGTATGGACTCCTGGTGTGATGCTGTGTGATCAGTCCTGGACTGCAAATCACAAGGTCAGCAGTTCAAACCTACCATCTGCTCCTCGGAAACCCTATTCAGCATTGCTATGAGTCAGAGTTGTCTTGACGGCGCTTAACAACAGCAAAGAAGCCTGCTGTATCCCTTAGTACCGTGTAGGTAATACTGCAGTCCTGACGGCCCTAGCCTGTTGTATGGACTCTGTAGGATCACACTGGACTGTGGACCAGTAATCTTGTCAGATATGGTTAGAGTCATATCCATTCCCTTTTCTCCACAGTTTATCTGTTTACCTTCCCCCACCTCTCTGGGTGTGCTGTAGTGTTCAGCCCCTCATAGTTTGGCTCCTGTTTCATAGGTGATTTAGAGTAGAACCCCCAGTGACCAGGAGCCCTGCCGTCTGCTTCCCAGCCAGCTCAGAGCCAGCACAGCTTTACTCACGGGGAGATGATGTCCCAGGTGCTGATGAGATAAGGTGATATTTAACTGTTCTCCATAAACCCTGAAGGAGAAGAAAGCATCTATACCACTAATTTAAAAATGTAAACTCACACATCCTTGTATTTTATAATACTGTACAAGGCACATTCCTGTCCCTTTTGAGGATCTCAGTCACCATGAACCTTTTCTGCTCTTACCCCCAGCCCCCTGAAGCAAAATGATTCCAGTGCATTTCCTAAAATGTATGCTATTTAAGTTCAGAAGCCAAATTTTTCAAACCACTGTTTTAACATAGAAATTATTGAGTGAAGCCTCACTTGTTAAAGTGTACTTGAGTCGGTTCCGACTCATAGTGTCCCTGCATAGGGTTTCTGAGGATCCACGGGTGGGTTTGAACTGCCGACCATGCAATTAGCAGCCCATTGTTTATCCTACCACGCCATACCAGCACTTCAAAGCCTTACTGTGTATACATTTGTTTGTTTGTTTTCCAGTTAAACCTGTTTCTTTTGATTGCCAAGACTTCTTGGACACCAGCCTTGAGGGTGAAGACAAATGAGCAAACTCATCTGTCAAAGCTCAGCAGGAGCTTGGGTGTATTTTAGAATTAGCTTCATCTCGGAAGGTGCTGGCCACCAGTGCTGTGACAGTCTCTAGCATCCTGTACAGGGTCGTTATGAGTCGGAATCGACTCCACGGCATATAACAACAACAGCAAGCGTCCATGAATGCACAGCTTGGAAAATAATGATCTCTGTGCCATGGGAAATAACCTGCTTTGATCTTAATGCCCTGCTTTTCTTTGGAGCCTGTGTTGCTTTCCTAGGTTTAGAAAACGAATATAGATGTATATTCTACTGGCGTTGAGTCCATTCCAATTTGTAGCTTCCATGTAGGATGGAGTAGAACTGTCCCACAGGACTTCCAAGGCTGACATCTTTACAGAAGCAGACTGCCACATAGTTTGGCCATGGAGTGGCATGTGGGTTCAAACCACCAACCTTTTGGTTATCAGCTTGATCCCACCCACCCACCATTCTGCACTAGAAAGATGAGGCTATCTGCTTCTTTAAAGATTGCTATAGTGGTTATGAATCGGGCTGCTCACCTGAAGGTCGGCAGTTCGAAACTACCAGCGGTTCCACAGGAGAAAGATGAGGCGTTCTGCTCCCGTAAAGATTTACAGCCTCAGAAACCCCATACAGGGTCACTATGAGTCGGAGCCGACTCCATGGTACTTAACAACAACAACAAATTGTTGTCACGTACCATCAAGTTGGTTCTGACTCTAAGCGACCCTGTATAGCGTTCCAAGGAGCGGCTGGTGGGTTTGAATCTTCTGCCTTTGGGTTGGCTACTTGAATGCAGCTGCCACTCGGCAGGAAGTCTACATCTGTAAAGATTGTTGTTGTTGTGAAGTGTTGTCAAGTTGGTTCCAATTAATAGTGACCTTGTATAGGGTTTCCAGGAGTTCTGGTATGGTGCTGTGGGTTAATGTGCCAAACTGCAAAGCTGTTAGAACTGCAAGGTTGGTAGTTCAAGCTCACCACCTGCTCCTCTGAAACCCTATACAGGGTGGCTATGGGTCGGGACTAACTCGATAGCCCTTAACAACAACACAGGGTTTCCAAGGAGTGGCTGATGGATTTGAACCAATGGCCTTTCAGTTAGCACTTCAGTGCTTATCCTACAGCACCTCAGCAACCCTATGGGGCAGTTCCCTGCCTCTTAGGTCCTTGATGAATTGAAATTGATTTTCTGGCAGTGGGGTTGACTTTTGGTTCTTTTTGGTAGTTGTGAGGTCACCAGCTACACTTGAAACTCCTAGGATCTTCTGTGAGTGACACCCTTGACTTCTCAAAAGGACTTGCTGGGGTGACACATTTCATAATATTGGAGAAACACAGGAACTACCTGTCCTAATCAGCAAAATCTTTCATTTAGAAACATAAGCTGATAATCAAGGATCATCAGGGTATTTAAGGAAAAAACTATATTTAGATGAACAAAAAGAACCACTATCTGATACCAGCAGAGTGAGGTATAAATCAGGGAGTACAAGAGACTTTAAAAAGAAGTCTAATTATTACCCTCAGCAGGATTTGAGAGTATATTTTAGTCATAGCAGGCTGTTATGAGAAAAGGAGCAATCAGCGAAGAATAAATTTCTAGGAAATTAAAAATATGATTACCAAAGTGAAAAATGACTGGACCAACTGATAGGGCTTAGTGGAAGCTGAAGCTAGTTCTATTTTCAAGTTCAGTTGAAGGTTAATTCCCAGTAATTAAAACAGAAATACAAGGTAATTGGTGGTGGTTGTGGGGCGGGGGAGGGGAGGTGGCATAGGAGGAGGAAATAAGTTACCTTTAATAGGAGATCAATTCAGTAGGTTCAACAACTGATAAAAATGAAATAGACTATCAAAGGAGAAGAATAAAGGTTCACAGAAGATTGTTATAAACAGAAGAAATTTTGTGTGTCAGTTAGCTTTTGCTGTGTAACAAATGACTCCAAAGTGGAACAGCTTACTTAAAACAGCAGCCATTTGCTTGTAGTGCCTGCTTTGTTTGCCTGATGACCTGCCTGCCTGCAGTGTGTGTGTGAGCGTGTTTCTATGGATGAAAAACAAACTCACTTTTGTGCTGTTATTTTTCAGAAATCAATTTAGTTTTTGATAAATGAAAGAACTCAAGAATACAGAAATACCGCAAGCAGGTCTTTCTCTATATGAACCCAATTTAACTGGAAACGTGGCACTAACAAGCAGACTGAGGACTGTCATAATGAATATTCTACTGTTAATGGCCAGCTAAAAGATGTATTCTCAAACATCTGAGTTTTCTGAGTGGTTCATTCCAAGTTCTTCCCCTTTGGAAGCAGTACAGGAATTTTCTATTGATATAGCTCTTGGGGGATGAGGAATCGTGTTTTGGTGCATTCTATGAAGCGGTGTGCATGTTTGCGCCAGTTATTTCCTCTCCATCCTTTTGAAAGAACACTCTGTGTTACCCAGACTGGTGAGGCCAGAACACATCTTCCATGTTCCTGACCCAGTGCTTTCTAGATCTAGCTGAGAAAGGAGGATATTGAAAGGTTTCTTTGGCGGTTAAGCACAGGCCTGCTTGTCATTCTCTGCTTCTGCTGGAAATGTTGAATTTGTCCCTGAAGTGTTATCAATGCATAACGTTACTTTAGGTGCAAGAGTCGAATTAAGGTGGGATTAAGCTAGAGAGAAAGGAGCTCTGGTAGTGTACTGGGTTATGTGTTGGACTGCCAACAGCAAGGTCAGAAGTTTGAATTCACCAGGTTCTCAATGACAGAAAGATGAAGCTTTCTGCTCCTGTAAAACTGTATCACCTTTGATGTTGTTAGGTGCTATTGAGTCGGTACCAACTCATAGCGATCTTATGCACAGCAGAACGAAACACTGCCCGATCCTGGGCCAACTTCACTACTGTTGTCATGCTGGGAAACCCTAGAAAGGATCGCTATGGTTCAGAACCAGCTCCACAACATACCACCACCACCAAGGTGAAGGAAATTTGTGTATCAAAAAAAGTAAAAGGAATTGATAATCATTAATTTGCACTTTAGGATAAACACTGGACTGCTAAACACAAGGTTGGCAGTTCAAAACCACCAGCCACTCCTTAGACCCTATAAAGGGTCGACATGAGCTGGAAGCAACACTATGACATTTAACAACAACAACATTTACTCTCAGGCTCTGTGAGTTTTGTGACCTTGGAAAAATCCCTTTAAGTTGGAAAAGTTGTATTGTATCAGGATTTTCAAAAATGTATTTTGTTTTGTTTTTATAGTGCCTTAAATTTATTTTGTATCACAGTCCAACATGCCTGTGTGTGTATGTGTGTGCATATAACTGAACTGATATTTACCCCAACTGTACTTCATATAAGGCACCCTGGTAGTGTAGTGAGTTACATACTGGGTAACCCAAGGTCAGCTGTTTGAATTCACAAGTTACTCTGCGTGGGAAAGATGAGGATTTCTGTTCCCCTGTGATAGGCTAATATCCATGCACTCACAGGGAAGACGAGTTAATACTACAATTATTCAAATTTATACACCAACCACTAAAGCCATTAAGGATGAAATAGAAAAGTTATACCAACGTCTTCAATCCGAAATTGATCAAACATGCAATAAAGATGTATTGATCATTACTGGTGATTGGAATGCAGAGGTTTGAAACAAAGAGGAAGGATCAGTAGTTGGAAAATATGGTCTTGCTGATAGAAATGATGCTGGAGATTGCATGACAGAATTCTGGGAAATTAATGATTTGTTCATTTCAAATACCTTCTTAAGACAGAATAAGAGGCGATTATACACATGGACCTCATCAGCTGGAATACACAGAAATCAAATTGACTACATCTGTGGAAAGAGACCATGGAAAAGCTCCATATCATCAGTGAAAACAAGGCCAGGGGCAGACTGTGGGACAGACCATCAATTGTTCTTATGCAAATTCAAACTGAAGCTGAAGAAAATGAAAACAAGTCCACAAGAGCCAAAATATGACCTTGAGTATATCCCACCTGAAATTAGAGATCATCTGAAGAACAGATTTGACACATTAAACACTAAAGGCCAAAGACCAGAAGAGTTGTGGAATGACATCAAGAACATCATACATGAAGAAAGCAAAAAAGTCATTAAGAAGACAAGAAAGAAAAGATAAAAATTGATGTCAGAAGAGACTCAGAAACTTGCTCTCCAGTGTAGAGATGCTAAAGCAAATGGAAGAATTGAGGGGGTACAAGAGCTGAACAGAAAATTTCAAAGGTCAGCTCTAGAAGACAAAGTCAAATATTACAGCGCAATGTGCAAACATCTGGAGTCAGAAAACAAAAAGGGAAGAACACGCTTAGCATTTCCCAACCAGGGAGAAATGAAAAAATGCAAGCCTTGACATTCGTTATTGAAGGAGTCTCTCGGGGAGATTATTGAAAGATGCAGAAAGCATCACAGAGTCACTGTACCAAAAGGAAATGGTTAATGTTCAACCGTTTCAAGAGGTAGCATATGATCAAGAGCCAATGATATTGAAGGAAGAAATCCAAGGTGCATTGAAGGATTTATGAAGAAAAACATGGCATCAGAATTGGAGGAAGACTCATTAACAACCTGTAATATGCTGATGATACAACCTTGTTTGCTGAAAGTGCAGAGGACTTAAAACATTTCCTGATGAAGATCAAAGACCACAGCCTTCAGTAGGGATTGCATCTCAACGTAAAGAAAACACAGTTCCTCACTACTGGACCAATAAACAACATTCTTATCAACGGAGAAAAGATTGAAGTTATCAAGGTCTTTGTTCTTCTTGGGTCAGCTGTCAGCACTCATGGAAGCAGCAGTCAAGAAATCAAACGATGTATTACATTAGGCAAATCTGCTGCACAAGACCTTTTTAAAGTGTTGAAGAACAAAGCTGTCAGCTTGAGGAACAAAGTATGCCTGACCGAAACCACGGTATTTTCAATAACTTTTTATATATGCGAAATTTGTTCAGTAAATAAGGAAGAACATAGAAGAATTGATGCTTTTGAGTTATGGTGTTGGTAGAGAACATTGAAAGTGCCATAGGCTGCCAAAAGAACCAACGATCTGTGTTGGAAGAAGTGCAGCCAGAGTGCTCCTTGCAGGCCAGGATGGCCAAACTTCATCTCTCATACTTGGGACATATTGTCAGGAGGGACCAGTCGCTGGAGAACAGCTGGGGACCAGCCTCGACGAATTATTAGGAGACTCTTGAAAGAGGATGTGGAGTCGGTGAATGAAAAAACAAAAAAAAAAACCTCACAGAGTCAATGGGTCATTTTGAGTCTCAGGCAGATGATGGTAATGATGACTCTCTGACTGATTCACTGCTTTATTTCAAAATTGTTGCTTCTTATATCCCATTTAGAATATACTATGATCACACAATAGTCATGTACAAGAAGTTACAAATCAATCAAATATTATATTCTTACATCAAAAGTAAGCTTGAGGACTAGGGTGCGCCTGACCCAGGCCATTGTGTTTTCAATAGCCTCATATGGATGCTAAAGCTGGACAGTGAATAAAGAGGATCGTAGAAGAATTGATGCCTTTGAGTTGTGGTGTTGGAGGAGAATACTGAGGGTGCCATGGACTGCCAAAAGAACCAATAAATCTGTTTTGGAAGAAGTGCAGCCAGAGTGCTCCTTGGAGGCCAGGATGGCTAAGCTTCGTCTCTCCTACTTTGGACATGTAGTCCGGAGGAAACAATTGTTGGAGAAGGATGTCATGCTGGGTAGGGTGGAGGGTCAGAGAAAAAGAGGAAGACCTCCAACAAGATGGATCAGCCAGGTGGCATCATTGATGGACTCGGGGGTGGCAGCGGTGGTGAGGTTGGCCCAGGATCGAGCATTGTTTCGTTCTGCTGTGCATGGGGTCGCTATGAGTCGGTTCTGACTCGATGGCACCTGACAACAACAACAACATCAAAAGTACAAGAGGAACACAAGGTCACCAAACATTCCTGCGTCTCTATACTCCTTAATTACCTTGATAACGTCTGCCTTCTGTGAGCGACTCTGTTTCTCTCTAATCCTCCCTAAAATGTCTAGTTTAGCCTTGATTTGTTTTTCTCTAATCCTTTTTAAATGTCAGGTTAATTTTAAACAAAGTTCTACGTCTTAATTTCTAACTTTACCAACATCTATTACTTTCTATAGATTCATTAGTTATAGCTTACAATAAAAAACATAATTTTTACTATAACTGGTCATACATATAATTGATCAAACAATAAAAACAAGAAAGTAAAAGTACCCTAAAGTTTCATAGTTAAGAACAAAGCAGTAATTCTCTCATGCTAACAATTTCTCAAAACTTCTAATCAAATTCCTACCTCTGTGCCCAAGCTCTCACTGACCTTGACTATCTCCAAACTGCTTTCTAAAGGCCTTAATGTCCTTGACTAAAACCACCTGGAATGTTTCTTACAATCCCAAACTTGAATTACTAAAACCCTAGCTAGCAAGGTTATCTCTAATGTTAAAACTTATTGTTAATGTAAAAAACAAATTTTATAATTACATAAGATTGAATATGGTGTGAAAGTTAATATTAATGTGAAAGGCAACTATTATAACGTGAGGTTTGTTTAAAGGATCTAATGATTATGCAAGATTTTCTAAAACTTCTTATAAGGAAATCAGAAATAAACTATTTTTACAAAGGAAAACTAGAGACCGCGGGGCCCCTGCATAAATCATCCCTTGTGGCTTTGCCAACCAAGGGGACATTCATTGTCGCTTTGCTAAATGATGAACTTTTCATGCATAGGGCTTCTTGCTGTTCCATCCCTTGGCAGGATGGCATCCGCCAGAGAATGACATGTTTGGTAAGGTGGAGAGTCAGAGAAAAAGAGGAAGACCCACAGCAAGATGGATTGGCAAAGCGGCAGCATCAATGGGCTCAAGCGTGGCAACAATTGTGAGGTTTCCCAGGACTGGGCAGTGTTTCATTCTCTTGTGCATAAGGTCACTATGATTCGGTACCGATGCAGTGGCACCTAACAACAACAACATCAATGATTTATAGCCTTGGAAACCCTCTACAAGGTGGCTATGAGTCAGAACCAGCTTGATGACATATAGCCAGCAGCAGTACTTCATATTTTCTGATATTTTCTGTTTCATTTTGATCCATTTTGAAAAAGTGTCTCTCACCCGCTAATAGGTTAGGATTCTCAGTTTGACAAAGACCAACTTCGACATGCTGAAGGTCATTTTGCTAGAAGCATTGTTTGATTCTTGGAGTCTGAAAGTGTGTCCGTCCCTTCGTTTTATAGAAATAAACTCAATTCTGCAGCGGTGCATCAAGCCTGATGGCTCCTTGGTAGCCTAGTGAGTTATGTGAGTTGGGCTGCTAACCAGCACTCCACAGGAGAAAGATGAGGCTTTCTGCTCCCATGAAGACTTATAGCCTTGGGAAGCCTACACAGGGTTGCTGAGTTAGAATTGACTGCACAGCATAAACCCACCAGCCCATTAATTCTTGTGTGTATCAGACTGTTGCAGGGTGTTTTGGCATTACTGTGTGAAACACTTGCTCTCTCCCCTCTGAAATTCCGGGCCACCATGCATTGATGTAGCAACTGCAGTCTAGGAGCCTCTGATGCTCTGGAAGCAGCATGGCTGGTTGGCCTTCAGATGAAGTTTGGACACAATGTATTTCTAGAGTATTGGTTTTTCTTCCCACAGGTAATATCCCCAAAGCCTAAAAGAAGATGTTTATCTGCTTGATAGACAAGCAATTAACTTTGGGGGCGGAAGGAACTTAGAGGAAGTAAGGCACATCTGTTAGGATGCTGGAAATACACAGGGATTTCTGACAGGCACACATTAGCGTCTTGCATTTGTTATGCGGTAGCAATTGCTCTGTCAGCATTTTTATTATTAAAACCTCGGGGATTATCAGTCTGCAATACAACTCTTTCTGGATGGTGGCTGATTGAGATCCACAGCTTACTCAAAAAAGGGCCTTAGCATTCCTGCACGCAGGATACTGGATTTGTCTCTCGAAGTGAGAAAGGGGTCTGGGTGTGCCATATAGTTAGACAAATGGTTAGAAGATTGATTTCTTATCAGCTAGCCTACAGAGTCATGGAAGTATATTATTTCACAAAAAGGCAATGGAGAAAATGCTTCGACAGCCCCATTCCCAAGCATTGCTTAAGAGAGATGTTGGTTTCTGATGAGAGCACGGAGAAGGTTTCTGGTCGTCGTCAGAGAGCTCATCATTATCCACGAGTTGGTAAGATTGAATGCTTGCTTCCTGAGACCTTCTGCAGAGTGGCTGGTGGCTGTCTTCCATCACTATTCTAAAATGGGCCTCCAAACTTTTTGTTTTTGAGCGGTTGTAGTTTCAGAGAGAGAGAGGGACAGGACAGCATTTCATTTTTTATTTACGTGGAAACATTTGCAAAGGAAGCAATGGGGCTTTAGCACGAAGAGGATGGTCCACCCATCAGCTCTAGGTTCTGAAGCAACTTCTTTAAAGCTCTGAGTTCCTCCTGCATCCTAAATACTGATAATCACTGTGCTTGCAGAGGTGGGCGATTTTGAGGTTTAAATGTACTAATGCATAGAAAGCCCTCACAACATTGCCTGGACACAAGTTGTGTGCAATAGCTTTCAGGTACTATTATTACACCTGGTATCATCTGCAGGAAACATCAGTGGTTCAAACCCACCAGCTGCTCGTTGGACATCCTATACAGATGTGTCAGATACAGATCTACAGATACAGTATACAGATGTGTCAGAACCGACTCAAGTGTACTTTACAACCACAGTAGACGTCCTGGGTGATAAACACAGATGCTTGTCTCTGAACCTAAAGGGTGCTGCTTAGATCAACCCAGAAGTACCCCAGAAGAAATACCTGGCAATCTTCTGAAAAGTCATAGCCTGTGGAGTATAGTTTGACCCAGAAACACAGTGAGTCGGAATCGATACAATGGTTAAGATGAATGATAATGTTTTTAACAGTATGTAATTTTAAATTTCACCCTAGTATTGTAAGAAGAAATTTTCATTTGTAAGTTAAATCTCAAACTTATAATACTGTAGCATTGTTTAAAAATATATTCTTTTAGAACTTATTCAGAGGGCCTTGGTAGGTCCAACTGTTTACTGGTTTCTTATTGCTTAATCAGCTGCTACCTGTACACTGCCACTTAATAACTTCATAAAAGGCTCTAAAGCTCACAGACTAAACCCTCAATTTTCAAATGTGAGAATTCTGTCTTCCAATGAGCTTCCTTTAAGGCTTTAAGCCTTATTTCAGCTGAGATGGCTAACTTTACAAAAGCATTCCTCTATTACATTGTAATTCTGTTGTTTATGTTGTTAATTGCCATTGAGTTGGTTCTGACTCACAGCGACCCAGTATAGGGTTTCCAAGGAGTGGCTGGTAAGTTTGAACCACTGACCTTATGGTTCAAACCAACCTTGAGGTCCACTGCTTTATCCCAGAGCACAATAGCAGTAGTCCATTGGAATTATAACAAAAGAAAATGCTGCCACACGATGTATACACCAAGGTATATCACAGCCATGTTAGATTAGGAATACTCTCTCCTGCTTCAGTTCAAAGAAGTAGTGATTTTCTGCTATACAGATGAATTGAGAGAAAAGAGTAGAGACCATTTGATACTGTTACTCAGATGTGCTCAATTCCACCTGTATCTTATAGGAGGGCCCATTTCCAAAACTGTGTGGTGAGAATATTGTTAAGTTTGATTGGGTAGATTCAACTCATTACAACACCATAATGTCTTACAAAGTAGAATCACCTCCTCGGATTTCCTAGGCCACCGACTCCTCAGAATCCTTTACAAGGTCACTATGAATTGGAACTGATTTGATGGCATTTAACAACAACAATATCTTAGTGGAATACTAGTGTTGTTGTTGTTGTTGTCAGGTGCCATCAAGTCGGAACTGACTCATAGCGACCCCATGCACAGCAGAATGAAACAATGTTCGATCCTGGGCCAACCCCACCACCGCTGCCACACTTGACGCCATCAATGACACCACCTGGCTGATCCATCTTGTTGGGGGTCTTCCTCTTTCTCTCTTATCCTCCATCTTACCCAGCATGACATCCTTCTCCAGTGACTGTTTCCTCCTGACAACATGTCCAAAGTATGAGACACAATACTTAGCCATCCTGGCTTCCAAGGAGTACTCTGGCTGCACTTCTTCCAAAACAGATCTATTGGTTATTTTGGCAGTCCATGGCGCTTTCAGTATTCTCCTCCTACACCACAACTCAAAGGCATCAATTCTTCTACGATCTTCCTTATTCACTGTCCAGCTTTTGCATCCATATGAGGCTATTGAAAATACCATGGCTTGGGTCAGGCGCACCTTAGTCCTCAAGCTGACATCTCTGCTCTTCAATCCTTTAAAAAGTTCCTGTGCAGCAGATTTGCCCAGTGCAATACGTCGTCTGATCTCTTGACTGCTGCTTCCATGAGTGTTGATAGTTGATCCAAGAAGAAAGAAGTCCTTGACAATAGAATAAGCCCTAGACTGCTAATTATAAGGTCTGTGGTTCAGACCTCCAGCCATTTCTCAGAATCCCTATTTGTTGTTGTTGTTTGGTGCCATCGAGTCAGTACCAACTCATAGCGACTCTGTGCACAACAGAATGAAACACTGCCCAATCCTGGGCCAACCTCACTATTGGTGCCACGCTTGAGCCCATTGATGCTGCCACTTTGCCAATCCATCTCGCTGGGGGTCTTCCTCTTTTTCTCTGAATACCTAAACAGAGTTGCTATTATTTGAACTGACTGGACAGCACTTAACAACAACAATCTTTACTAGTGCAAATTACCTGGTCTTCCCCCTGGATCCATTGGGTGGATTTGAACCTCTAATCTTTCTGCTAGTAGCCCAGCACTTAACTGATGTGCCGTCAGGGGTCCAGTGCCTTCCCAGAGGGGCAGGTGTCTGTGTGTCGAATGCCACGGAAAATGTCCATACCTTCACTGGCAGACAGTCTAAGTGGTGAACCCCTGTTAATACTTAGGTGCATGGTGCTAGAGGAGGTCATGGCAGCACATACATGTGAATTTGGGGTAAATGTTACCCACATCACAGAGTCCTCTTATTTTTCACATGTTTAACCTCTGGGTGCTCTGAGGCAGACTGATTTAGGTGCAGGAGATGGGAATATGAATGCAGGATGCTTGCCCCTTGTCCTCAGAGACCCATTGTTGTTAAGTGCTATCGAGCTGGTTCTGACTCAGAGCAACCCTGTATATGGTTTCCGAGTCTGAAATCTTTCTGAGAGCTTCATTTTTCTTTCAGCTGGTGGACTTGAACGGCTGACACTGATCCCCAGTCCAGTGCTCGTCCTACAGAGCCACCACACTCCTTCAGAGGGCTTGCTGCCGACAGTTAACTCTTCCCTATATGATAGAAAGCTCTGGTACTGTGATGCATTATGAGCCAGGCTGCTAACCACAAGGTCAGCAGTTCAAATCTACCAGCTGCTCCACAGGAGAAAGATGAGGCTTTCTGCTTCCATAAATATTGGTAGCATCGGAAACCCTATACAAGTCGCTATGAGTTAGAACTGACTCCGTGGCACATTAACCACCACCTGTAGGTTGCATTTGACAAACAATATTGAAAGTACCATGGACTATCAGAAGAACAGATAAATCTGCCTTGGAAGTACAGCCAGAAGGCACCTTAGAAACAAAGATGGTGAAAATTCATATTTCATACCTTGTATGTTCTCCAGTCTCTGGAGAAGGCCATCATGCTTGGTAAAATGGAGGGTCAGCACAAAAGGGGACAAGTGGCAGTAGCGATGGCTGAAACTTAACAACAGTTTTGAGACTCGCACTGGGCTGGGCAGTGTTTTGTTCTCTTGCGCATAGGGTCGCTATGGGTCGGCACCAACTTAAAAAGACTTAATGGCCTCATGCAATTACCTAGAGAGCAAGGCCTTGTGAAGGTCATGAGTGACATCAGGATGCATGGGCTGATGGGTCTTAGATGGACACAAAGGAAAGAAAAAAGGATGAGCTAAGACACAGTCCAAGGTGGTGTTCTGTGTTGGGGTTTCCTGTTCTTGAATACACAGGTGTATAATCTCAGGTGGGCATGTTTATGTTTTCAAACTAGCAATTACAAATGGTATCTAAATAACAGAGCAATATCTTATTGTAGAACTGAAAAGTGATCAGCTTAATTGTTTTGGGAAGTTGCCATAGAGTTTGCATCGAGACCTTATGCATAAGAGTCCTACACTATCTTCATGATCGGTGGTACATTTGAGCTCTTAATGAATGCAACATCACTGCTCAGTCCTACACCGTCTTCATGATCAGTGGTATATTTGAACACATCGTTTTGGTTGTTACCCTAGTTCTTCTGATTGAGGGGTTCCCTCCTTTACGCTGAGCATTTTTACCAAACATGATGTCCTTTTGTAATCATTGGGACCACCTGCTTGTTGTTGTTAAGTTCCGTCAAGCCAGTTCTAACTCACAGCGACCCTGTGTCTAGGGCTTCTGAGGCTGTGTATCTTTTTCAGCAGCAGAAAGCTTCATTTTACTACCATGGAGCGGCTGGTGGGCTTGAGCCACCAGCTACAGTGCATGCTGGAGTCATTTAAAATTGTGAGTTTATGCTTAGATTGTATTGTTTTATAAAATATTATTTGGTCACAGTTTTTTTTTTTTTTTTTTTTTTTTTTAAATATAGACAGGCAAACAATAAAGTTAGAGACAAAAATAAATAAATAATGTACTCCTGTGATCCTTGTGTGATGCTTTAGAATAAGCACTGGGCTACCAGCTGCCAGGTGAGCGGCTCAAACCCACCAGCTACTGTTTGGAAACCTTATACTGGGTTAAGACTATGAGCCTTAACCAACTATGAGTCACAACCAACTCGGCATAACAACAACATACAACACTGTTACTTTGGAGATAATTACGGTCAGCAGCTCAAAACTACCAGGAGTTCCATGGGAGAAAGATGAGGCTTTCTGCTCCCGTAAAGATTTACAGTCTTGGAAACCCTATGCAGGATCACTATGAGTCGCAACCGACTCCACGGCACATAACAACAACAACATACTGTTGTTACTTGAGAAGTCCTGTTGTGATGCTGGAGAATCAACACTGGACTGCTAGCCACAAGGTCGGCGGTTCAAAACCAGCAACAGCTCCTTGGATACCCTATACAGGGTTACGATGAGTCAGTACTATGAGGTGGAACTGACTCGATGGCACTTAACAACATTGTTATTGAAGTGCTGGCAAGCCCTAGATTGTGAACAAGTTTCATTCATACATTTTGTCTGTGAGTAGACTTTGCAGATGAGGGGACAGTTAGGTCTGGTCTGTAGCTGTCATATCATGTCCATCTTAAAGTAGTGCACCTTTCTATGTATAACACAATGAAAGAAACACTTCCAGGTTCACTGAAGGATCCTTAGCATGAAAATACAGTAATAATAATGATAATGAATTAATGTGTGTCACATAGTAATGCCCACTTATCATTATGGACCTGGATTTATAATACAATAGGCTTCACGGAGTGGCGTCATAACTACCGGGTCCTATGTAAGTTAGATGTTCTTAACCTGGGGACTGCCTGCACATACTAACAGTTTTTAAGCAGCACATTTTCTTTTTTCTTTTTCAGTTTTTAATCATCTCATTAAGACATAATGGTCTTCTTCCAGCTGAGGTGTCTAATTACTGTCATATCCAATAGTTTGTTAATTGGGGAGGATAAAGCAAAGAGTCACCATGGGTATCTCTGGAGTGCATTCCCCTTGCATAGACATGGAGGCAGCACGGAGGAGCTGTTAATTACACTGCAGAGCATCTCTGGCTGTCTCTGTGCAGCTCCTTTACTTTTTCTCTTCCTGCAAAGACAGGCAAACCCTCAGAAGCATATGTTTGGCTCTCTGTGCTAGTTACCTTTAGGGTTTTAGATGACATGCTTGTGATTTCATCCATCATAGATTACAGATCTTAAAGACAGACACATTGTCTTCTTATTATTATTTTGTAAATTCTACTTTTGATATTCACAGCTCCAGGACAGACCCCCTCCCGTTAAAGGGGAGTACCTAACCTTTGCTCATGAACATGTATTTCATTTAGGCAAAGCTCTCCCTTCTGCCCTCAGACCAGGCTCAGGCATAAAACTACTTTTACGTTATAAAAATGTATGTGCATATTTGACAATTTTATGCTTGACGTGTAAATATGCATTTAAAGGCATACTCTAAATCTATTCAGAGTTTTAGGGACTTTAAAATTTTATGTGCACATGTATTAAAGCCCATATATAAATTAGCATATATGATATACGCCGTTTGACAAAGGCCATTAAAACATTTTTGGGAAGTGACACTAAATCCGCCTGAGAAGCAGAATCTGGGCCTTTCCTCGACGGTGCCCTGGGGAGGGGGGCACATGGTATCGAGTTCCCGCCCAAACAGGTTCAGCAGTTATTCATTTTTCATATGATCAAACATGCAATCAAGATGTATTTATCATTACTGGTGATTTGAATGCAAAGGTTGGGAACAAAGAGGAAGTATCAGTAGTAGGAAAATATGGCCTTGGTGATAGAAATGATGCTGGAGATGGCAGGATAGAATTCTGCAAAGCCAATGATTTGTTCATTTTAAATACTTTCTTTAGACAGCATAAGAGATGATTATACACATGGACCTCACCAGATAGAATACACAGAAATCAAATTGACTACATCTGTGGAAAGAGACGATGGAAAAGCTCCATAATCATCAGTCAAAACAAGGCCAGTGGCAGATTTGGAACAGACCATCAATTACTCATATACAAACTCAAACTGATGCTGAAGAAAACAAAAACAAGTCCACGAGAGCCAAAATATGACCTTGAATATATCCCACCTGAATTTAGAGATCATCTGAAGAAGAGATTTGATGCATTAAACACTAAAGACCAAAGACCAGAAGAGTTGTGGGATCATCAAGACATCAAGAACATCACACATGAAGAGAGCAAAAAGTCATTAAGAAGACAAGAAAGAAGGAAAAGGTTAAAGTGGATGTCAGAAGAGACCCTGAAACGTGCTCTCCAGCTTTGAGATGCTAAAACAAATGGAAGAAATGAGTAGGTACCAGAGCTAAACAGAAAATTTCAAAGATCAGCTCAGGAAGACAAAGTGAAATCTTACAACACAATGTTCAAAGATCTGGAATCAGAAAACCAAAAGGGAAGAATAAGCTCAACATTTCACAAGCTGTGGGAACTGAAGAAAAAAACTCAAGCCTCGACTTTTGTTATTGAAGGATTCTCTGAGCAAATTATTGAAGGATGCAGAAAGCATCAAGACAAGATGGAAGGAATACACAGTCACTGTACCACAAGGAAATGGCTGATGTTGAACCATTTCAAGAGGTATCATATGACCAAGAGCCAATGATACTGAAGGAAGAAGTTCAAGGTGCACTGAAGGAATTGGCAAAGAACAAGGCACCAGGAATTGATGGAATAAAAATTGAAATCTGTGGGCATACATCCCAGGAACTGGAGGTCAGGTGATGAGAACAGTGCAGGGCCTAGAAATACACCATGTTCTGGAAATGGAGGCCTGGTGTGGCGCTGTGGGTTAATGTACTAGATTGCAAGTTCAGTTCAGACCTCAAGGTCGGCGGTTTAGACCTACCAGTTGCTACTTGGAAACCTTATACTGGGTTGCTAAGGGTCAGAATCGACTCAATGACACTTAACAAAAACAACATTCTGGAACCATTCCAGGAGCCTCAGGGAAACCCCCTTTTCAAATGATTCTCAAATCAAAATAAACCACATCATAGAAAGTGATCATATCATGTGATGTTGTTGTTGTTGTTAGGTGCCATCGAGTCGGTACGGACCCATATCAACCTTATGCACAGCACAACGATTATGTGATAACATAGATTATATCACATCATGAAAAAATAGGTCCAGTGTCTGCCAAACTCCTAGGAATCATAGACAAGCCATTTTGGCATGTGGCG
Source organism: Chrysochloris asiatica (assembly GCF_000296735.1). NCBI lineage: Eukaryota > Metazoa > Chordata > Mammalia > Afrosoricida > Chrysochloridae > Chrysochloris > Chrysochloris asiatica. The sequence continues at coordinate 791,267 of NW_006408680.1, read as the reverse complement.
TTAAGTAGCTTGTGTCAAGTGGAGACATCGCACCCTCAGCGTGGCACACTTAGTCCTCATGGGGCATGATTTCAGACTCCGTCAGTCCTCTTTGACACGTCTCTAATGCTCTGTCCTCTAAAACTCTACCCGTTTAAATGTCCTGCTTGAAATGAGGTGTGCTGGAACTTCAGGTGTGAGGCTCTCCCATCTTCAGCTTTGTGTAGTCTCCGTGCTCTAGGGCCATGGACCCCGGAAGAAAGCATCCACTCCCTTTTGTTCACACTGTGTTGATATCCTGTGAAAGCCACTGTTATTTCATAACCACATTTCCTTCGCTCATGCATTTGTAAAGTTGGTTTTCTAAAGCTGGAGTATAGTTATTTCTGTTAAGCTAAAGTTTGATTACATCAGCAAATTGTACCAGATGAGCAGCATTTCGTATTCATCTCCTCTCACCCCAATTTAGAGATGTAACCCCCTCTCCATTGCTGCACAGGGAGGAGAAGGGTCACAGACGCCCCTAGCAGCACCCCATGCTTGCTCAGTATGTCTCTCCTTGTGAATTCCGTACACAGTCTCTGCAGTCATTGTCTAGATGATACTTATGAGGCATGCTAATAGTCCTTTTATCAATAGATAGCATTTCTCCCATGAGGCCTACCCTTCACAATTGATTTTGATTTTTAACAAATGTCTTTCTATGATGTGAAGTTAGTCATGATTGTAGTCTGTACCAAGCACCAACACTTTCTGCTTCTGTAAGGTGGATATCTGATTATAAATCATCCCAGGCTTTTCCCATTGGACCTATATGCATATCTTGGTTTCTTTACAATGTTACCTTGCACATGAATGAATTAAGCACTCCTATTATTGAGATGTAAATTGGACAGATTTGAATATAGATAGCCCTGTTCCTTAGGAAATAAAAGTGCTAAGATGAAATACTGCTACTCTGGATAGTAATGCCATCCATTAGGCAAGTTTACTATTGTTTTACAGCTACTGATTACATCCTAATTGTAAATTGAGAAAACCCTTTCTGTGTGGGCCTCACAGACCTCAGGGTACTTTTTCCACTCTGCAAACCCATCTTGCTTTGTTGCTATGGTTACTATTACACTACCGGAAATCCTTCATTTATGTAGAAATTGTTTTATAGCTTAAAGTTACTGGCGAATATTCTAAAATCCATGACCCTGCTGAGGAATTATAGTCAGAGCCAATTGCTTTGGGGTCTGAAATAGTGACCATTAGTGACATGGTTGTATTTAAGCAGCATAGGGACACAAGTATTACAGACTCTGAATCATATTTCTAGAGGTGCTTTTCTGGCACAGGAAGAACTGTGGCATCATGGTTAGGAGGTCGGGCACTGGGTGCCAGCTACCCAAGTTCAGATCCTGCCTCAACTACTGACCAACTGGGGGCCTTGGGCAAATTTCGTCTCGCTCCTCCTCTGCCTTGGGACTCCTGGTGTGGCACTGGGGGTTAATGTGCTGGACTGCAAGATCAGTGTGAACCGCAGGGTTGGTGGTTCTAGCTCACCAGCTGCTCCTTAGAAACCCTATACAGGTTTGCTATGGGTCAGGACTGACTCACTGACACTTAACAACAACCGTTCCTCTGCCTCAGTTGTGTCCTTATTATTTTTGTTACTGCTACTGCTGTTGAACTGGTTCTTGACTCATGTGATCCCATACACAAGGAAAAGAAATGCCCAGTCCTGCCCTAGCCTATGATGGCTTCCATTGGCTGATCTTTAGAAGTGGAGCTCCCCAGACCTTCCTTACTTGATTATTTTGGTGTGAGAACTCCACTGAAGCCTGTTTGGCATTATGGGAGCATACAAGCCTCCAATGGCAGACCAGTGGTGGTGGTACATGATCTTCACTGGCTGGGAATTCAACGTAGGTCCCCCTGTAGAGGACAAGCCTGCTAGTACTGAGCCACCCCCCACCCCCACCCCCGTTGTCACCGTTAGATTGGGACAGTGTCTACCTCACAAGAACTGAGAGAAATAAAAAACCAAACACCAAACCTACTGTCATTGAATCGATTCTGACTCATGGAGACCTTGTATACAGTTTCTAGAATGTAGACCTTTGCGAGGGAAGACAGCCTCATCTTTCTCCCATAGAGCAGCTGGTGGGTTTGAACTGCAGACCTTGCACTTAGAAGCCCAACCACTGACCCACTGTGGCACCAGGGCTGTTTGCTGTAAGGAGTGCCTGATTACTGTTTGCAAAGCATTTAGGTTAGTGTCAGGCACGAGATGAGTGCTGGGCCCTGGTGGTAAGGGTTAGGACTCTTTCCCTTCTGTGCCTCTGTGCCCAAGCTTCTCAGGAGCAATTTACATAGTAACAGTATTCAAAGCAGCAGTATGGAAAATGCAATTTCAGTTTTTGTGTGTATAATAATCTTCATGGAATTACCTGCACTAGAGCTAAGCTTGGTTTTATTTAATGTCTGTGTTGTGCATTTAAGACTATTCAGCCGGGCTACTTTAGGGTTTGTTATTAGGTGCCACTGAATTGGTTTCCACTCATAGTGACCTTATGTGTAAACAGAACCAAAGGTTACCTGCTCCTTCATCATTCTCACAGTCTTTGCATATTGTTAATCTCTTGGTTGATGATGGAGAGGTCAGCGGTTTGAACCCACCAGCTGTTCTGAGGGAGAAAGACCTGGCATTCTCGTCCCGTAAAGATGACATCTTTGAAAACACTGTGGGACAGACCTTTTCTGTCCTCTTGGATCACTCTGAGTTGGAAATGATGTGAAGGCATTGGGTTTGTTTATTTTAAGATGATGTAGAGATGTAGATATACCTTTTGTTTTGCTTTAAGATACTGCCAAAATGGCGGGTACTAACCTAGTGAGATAAGGAGCTCTGGTACTGTAGTGGTTATGAATTGGGCTGTGAAATGCAAGGTCAGCAGTTCGAAACTACCAGCTGCTCCACGGGAGAAAGATGAGGCTTTCTGCTCCTCCCGTAACAATTTACAGCCTCGGAAACCCTGTTCAGGGTCGCTTTGGGTCAGAACTGATTCGATGGCACTTAACAACAACAACAACAACCTAGTGAGATAGATTGCACAAAGATAAATAAGTTTACATGAAAGTCAAAGTGTTATCTCATGGCTGTGCTGTTTCAGTGAGTGTATTTGATTTATTTGTCTTGAAGTTTTAAATAAAGATAGTGAGTTTTACAAGATAATAGTCATCAGGAATAGCATCAATAAATGACAAAGAACAGAGAGATTCAGATATCATCACTGCTCACATTGAAGTTGGGATAAATGTTGTTCCAGCCCTGTTGTAGACAAGTTGCTTTCTCTACATGCAAATCTGAGGCCCCTGGTAGCTCAGTGGGTTAGGCAGTGGGACCTCAAGGTGAGCAATCCAAACCCACCAATCCCTGTGTAAGAAAGATGGGGCTGGCTACTCCCTAATGTTTACAGTCTCAGAAACCCAAAGTGCCCCTCCCGCTGTCCTACAGAGCCACTCTGAGTCTGGAGAGACTCCATGGGTGGCAGGGGTTTTACATGCAAATCGGCTCTTCGATAGAGACCCTGGTGCACAGCTTTGGACTCTAAACATCACAACAAAGTCCGGGATCTACAAATTTGAAATTGATGACATTATGGTACTTTATGTAAGATTTCTGCCCACTGCACATAAGCACACTTTTTTATGAGAAAATGCACTTTCGAGTCTACATAATTGGCTATTCCCAAGCTTTGGTCTACTTTTATTTCTGGTTGTAGAAACTTAAAATGTCTACATTTGATGTTGTACTGTATTTGTACAAGGCAATGTAGTTTGAATATATCATTTTGACATATTTGTTTTCTTTTGAGCTGTTCATTTCCTGGTTGACTATAACAAATCTTGGTTTGAGTGCTCACATATATGTGTGTATGTGTTTACGGATAAATATTTCTTGCCAAAAAAAAACCCTTTTTCAAACACTACTTCTTTAAGGTAACCTCTGTCTCTGGTAATTATTTTTATAAATGAGTTATATCCACTTGTGATTAGTGAATTGGACAGCTTATTTCATTACTTTTAAATTTTAAGCTAGGCTGTTTTGATGTAACTGACAAGGTGAGTCAGAGTTGTAAATGAACTTTTTAAAATCTTACTGTTGTTGTAACAAGGATCCCTGGCAGTGCTGTAGGATAAGCACTGGATAAGCTAACCACAGGTCTTAAGTTCAAACCCACTAGTCACTCCACAGAAGAAGGATGCGGCTTTCTGCTCCTATAAAGATTTACAACCTCGGAACCCCACCCCATGCAGGCTCCCTGTGTCAGAATGGACTCCAGGGTAGTGGGTTTAGGGGCTGTTGTTGCTAGCTGCCATTGAGTCAGCTCCTACTTTTAGTGACTGGTGTACAATACGAGTGGTTGTCCTGACTTGACTCTGGGTTTTCTGGGTTTACACTGCTCACACCTAGTTGGTATTCATAAAATTCCATGTTTCCAATGAAATGCAGGCCAGTGAAATTGTCAGTAACCAGTCCCTTGGGTTTGGGGTAAAACAATATAATGGGAAGAGAGATGAATGAGTAAATGATCAAATATCCATGTATTTGGTGGTGGCTGTGTGCCGTGGAGTCGGTTCCGACTCATAACAACCCTGTACAGTTTCTGAGGCTGTAAATCTTTATGGAAGCAGAACACCTCACCTTTCTCCCATGGAACAGCTGAGATAGTTTTGAACTGCTAACCTTGAGGTCCACAGCCCAATTCGTAACCACTACGCTACCAGAGCTCCTTTAGTGCCTGGAAATAATTCAGCTAATCTTGTCTGTCCCATCAAAACTGTTGCCATGTCTGAATTTTTTTTTTTTTTTTTTAAGCTCTTATGTATATTGAGTAAGTGAGTAAGTGAAGGCTTACAGGACAGATCATCAGTTTTACATTCAGCAATTCAATGTAATGATTACAATCCCTCTGTGTACCCTAGCCAACAGCATAATATGATGAAACCTCTGTTATCTTTTTTAGTTTTGATGTACACATAACACATTGAAAATATATATTCATTTAGCAAGCCAGCCTCCTGCCTGCCAGCACACTGCCTTTCTCAGTCCCTGGGCCTACAGTCCTCTGCTGTTCGCCTCTGCCACCATCTCTGTTGTTGCTGCTTTTCTGGTTAGAATCTCTAGCTCCTTTCATGTTCTTTCCTCATGGTGGTCCTAGGGTCCTCTGTTGCTAAAATGATAGATTAACTGCTCCCCCTTTAGTTACCACTTGTCTACATTTACAATTGTGACAGTCACCATCAGACCTGAAAACAGTTACTCACAATTGAATCATAAAATATGTTGTCTGCAATTTTACCATCGGTTCCAGGGTTAGAAACTTCCGTTTTCTTTCTAACCCTTTACCTAGTGGTGTAGTTAAGTGCCATCAAGTTGGTTCCAACACACAGCGACCCTGTCTAGGATTCCAAGGAGTGGCTGGTGGGTTTGAACCGACAACCTTGCATCTGGCAGTCCAATGCTTACCTGACAGTGCCATCCCAGGACTCCAGCCTGCACTTGGCCTTGCGCAGAATGGCTCAGTAGAGAGGTCAAGGGCCTGAAGGCCTTTGAAAGCCATCATTCCATCACAGTGTACAAGTATGGACAATGATTTGGGAGTCAAAATTCTAATTTTGCCCCCATTCCTAAAAAACTTAGAAACCCACCTGTCATGTGACTGACATGGAGACATAAATTGGATCCTGCATTCTTGCAGAACGAGGTGGGCTCCACATCCATCCTCGAGAGAGGATACATCCTGCTCAGTTGCACACTGACTGCAGGCTAACAAATAGTGGGGCTTGCAATCAATTTCACTATTGATCTGAAAGATAATCCTTTTTGTGACAATCTTGTCCTGTTTTTTTCTGTCACAGGTGACAAAGAATGTCAAGGTCTGAGTACAGAGAAGGGCTACGGGAGGTTCTGGGCCCCCAGGAAAGGGCATTAGTGTCTGCCTCCAGGGAGCCAACACACGCGTCTGGATGGGGGGTCTTGTGGGTGGGGCCGCAAAGGGAGGGGATAGGACATCTGCCCAGAGATTTGATTTCATTTCCCTCCAGAACTCTTGTACTTGACAATGTAAGCACATATTATGGGTGGGGGCCGAAAGCTTCATTGGGTTTGACCAGCTTTACAAAAGGCCCGTAGGGTCTCTCTTCATGCTGGCTTGGTCCTGGAAGGGAAGCCATGGGGAAAGCAAAGGTCTGGACTGTCCTATGCCTATTCAGTAAAGACTGTGGAACAGAGGAGGACCGCCACACGTGCCTTAGAGATTCACAGCCCCCACCAGTGAGGGCTGCATGCCTGGCAGGACTGTGCAATTCTTTAGCAATAGCAATTAAGAGCAGTACACTCCTTCGTTGCTTGAGTAATTACAGCTAGACTTTCAGTGTGTGGGAGGGGGCCACAAACCTTTACTACTGAAGGGGACAAGAGGCTTGGGATGTGCTCTGTGAGATTCAGGAGCGTCTGTGCTGTCAGAGGGAGGGTCCAATTTCCAAAGGACGCCCCTCAAAAGTACGTGTGTGGCCCAGCTTTATGTCCTCACCTTATAAGACCTGATTCCTTTCTTCTATTTAATGCATCATGAAGCATTTCTCTGATCTTCTCATCCTCTTAAATCTCAGTCAGCCGGTGGGAATGGAGGGCTTTCCTTTAAGTGCTACCTAACAGGCTAATTAGCCCACCTAGGATCCCTTTCGGAAGAGATAGCCCTTCCCATCTGCTAAAGGCACATGCTGCGGTTGTCAGTGGTTTCCACATTCTCGGGGTTGCCTGAGATTGTACATCCAAGTAAAACAAAGACACTGGAGGTAATTTAGGGGGGAGCCTGTTAGCCTTTTTTCTGCTTTTGTGATATCGATGTCTCCACCGTTTTAAATATTCTTTTAATTCCATGAGGAGAGCATCAGAAGACCCTGGGGATACAACCAGATGACATACTTGGCTGCTACCCAAAAGGCGGATGGTTTGAGTCCACGCAGAGCCATCTCCTGAAGAAGGGACTGGCCATCTCCTTCCTGAAAAGCAGGTTTTGGAAACTGCGGAGCACAATTAGGTTTTGACCCACAAGGGATCACCATGAGTTGAAGTCGACTCCATGGCAACTGGAACTGGTTTTAGAAAGCAGGAGTTTTTCATTGTTACATTTCAGCTTCACCTTAGAGCAAGTGCCATTATCATTACTTCTACAGGTAAATATTCTTGGCTCTGTGGGTCGTAAGGTCTCTGTCACAAATACTCATTTCTGCTATTGTAAAAATAGTCATGAAGAATCCGTACATGAGTGGTTATGTAAAAATAGTCATGGAGAATCCATATATGAGTGGCTATGTAAAAATCATCATGGAGAATCCTATACATGAGTGGCTATGTAAAAATCATCATGGAGAATCC
>NW_006408680.1:756933-783713 GCF_000296735.1 Chrysochloris asiatica | reverse complement strand
TCATGGAGAATCCTATACATGAGTGGCTATGTAAAAATCGTCTGGAGAATCCATACATGAGTGGATATGTAAAAAATCATCATGGAGAATCCATACATGAGTGGCTATATAAAAATAGTCATGAGACTCCTTACATGAGTGGCTATGTAAAAATAGTCATGGAGACTCCATACATGAGTGGCTATGTAAAAATCGTCATGGAGAATCCATACATGAGTGACTATGTAAAAAATCATCATGGAGAATCCATACATGTGTGACTATGTAAAAATCATCATGGAGAATCCATACATGAGTGACTATGTAAAAATAGTCATGGAGAATCCTTACATGAGTGGCAATGTAAAAGAATGAACGAGGTTGTGTGCCAGTAAAACTTGATTACAAAAACAGGTAGCTGACTAGATTTGGTTCACAGACGATAGTTTGCCAGCCCTTGACTTAGACGGAAATCTGAGGGTCAAATGAATGTGTGTCCCATTCAGATTTCCCAGGAAATAAAGCTGGAAGACTTGATCTAGCTGATATTATTTGGTAGCAAAATATGGAGCAACCCAGGAATAGTTACATTCTTGGTACTACTTTTGATTGTTTATCTCTCCATCCTCAGTAAACCACAGCTAACAGCTCCCTCTGTCAGCAGTTCTATCCATGGATAGGGATGTTGCCCTGCAATTCTTATGGTCAGTTTATAAGAAACACCCCATGAGCCAACAAGCAAAACACTTTGTTTCCTGGGAAATGGAAAATTGGATGTAGCAACGGTTGTCCATTGGGGCTTCAGCAAACACAGTTGTCAGAATGAGGTTCTGAGACAGCGCTGGAGTGTGGTAGCTCAACCGAGCTGTGGTCAGTGCAGTAATGGGCGATGGTAACTGTGGGTCCACCAAGCGTCGAGACCTGGGTCTCCTGCGCTCCTGTGTTGTTGGAAACAGAGCACCATATTGGTGTGAACACTGCTTCCCTGTCCCTTGCAAAACGGCTTGTCTCGGCCTTTGAGAACCGCTATGGCTTCAAGGCTGCACTCTATGCTTTGAGATGAGAGGTAAAGGCCTAAGTTATTTTCCTCTGTTGGTGAATTCTACAGTGGCACTGTCAGATAAGTATTTGACTGCAAGGTTGGTTTGAACCAAAAATCTCACCAGCCACTCCTTAGAAACCCCATACAGGGTCGCTATGCTTCGGAACCGACTCGATGGCAATTAACAACAAAAACAAATGTAGCTTCTAACCTACATCTACAACCAAAGTTTGAGACTGTTGTCCTAGTGATAGACTGTTGTTGTAACAGACCAACCACAAGTGGATGGCATTGTTTGTTGTTGTTGTTAGGTAACATCAAGTCAGTTTCAACTTATAGCAACCCTATGCACAACACACTGAAACAATGCCTGGTCTTGGACCAGCTTTACATGTATTGCTACTTTTGAGCTCATTGCTGCTGCTACTGTGTTAATCCATGTCCTTGGGGGTCTTTCCTGTTTTGTTGACCCTCCATTTTACCAGTCATGATGCCCTTCTCCAGAGTATGTCTGAATACTCTGTATTCAGTGGGAGATGAAGTCTCACTATCCTGGCTTCTAAGGAGCATTCGGGCTATACTTCCTCCAACACAGATTTGTTTCTTATGCCAGTCCATGATACTTTTCATATTCTACTCCAACACTATAATTGAAATGCATCAATTCTTCTAAGGTCTTCCTTATTCATTGTCCAACTTTCACTTTCATTGAAAATCCTATGGGTTAGGTTAGGGACACCTTAGTCTTCAAACTGACATCTTTTCTCTTGAAATTGTAAAGAGGTTGTGCAGCAGATTTGCCTAATGCAATACGCCATTTGATTTCTTGACTGCTGCTTCCATGAGTATTGATTGTGGAGCCAAGCAAAATGGAGTCCTTGACAACTACCATCCCCCCTCCCCCATTTTTTATCCTGTTATTGATTGGTCCAGTGGTGCGGATCTTTGTTTCTTTACATTAAGGTGCAATCCATACGGAAGCCTGTAGTCTTCAATTTTCATCAATAAGTATTTCAAGTCCTCTTTGTTTCTAGTAAGCAAGCTTGTAGCAGCTGCATGTTGCAGGTTGTTAATGAATATTCCTCAAATCTTGATGCCACGTTCTTCATATAATCTAGCTTCTCAGATTATTTGCTCAGCATACAGATTGAATAAGTATGGTGAAAGAATGTAACCTGGGCTCATATATTTTCTGATTTCAAACCAAGAGCTAGCCCCTTGTTTTTAACAGCTGCCTCTTGGTCTATGTATAGGTTCCTCATGAGCACAATTAAGTGCTTGAGAATACTTTTTCTTTACGTTGTTATCTATAGTTTTTTATGGTTCACACATCTGAAAGTGTTTCCACAGTCAATGAAGCACAAACAAACATCATTCTGGTATATTTTATGCTTTTGGCTTATAGCCAACTGAAGTTAGCAATGATATCCCTAGTTTTATGTCTTCTCCTGGATGCAGCTTGTATTTCTGGCAGTTCCCTGTCAATGCAAACCTTTTAAAATGATCTTCAGCAAATGTTTACTTCTGTGTGATATTAATGATACTGTTTGATGATTTCTGTATTCCATTGGGTTACATCTCTTTGGAATGTGTACATATATGGATCTGTTCCAATCAGCTGGGCAGTAGCTGTCTTCCAAATTTCTTGGCATAGATGAGTGAGTGCCTCCAGTGCTACATGTTTGTTGAAATTTCAGTGTGTGCTCTTGTTATTTGCCAGTGCCTTCAGTGCACCTTGGATTTCTTCCTAAGTATCATTGACCGTTGATCATAAGTTGCCTCTTGAAATGGTTGAACATCAACCATTTCTTATTGGTAGAGTGACTCTGTGTATTCCTTCCGTCTTCTTTTGATACTTTCTGCATCATTTAACATTTTACCCAAAGAATCCTTCAATATATAAAGTTGAGGCTTGAATTTTTGCTTCAGTTCCTTCAGTTGGAGAAATGCTGAACGTGTTCTTTTCTTTTGGTTTTCTAACTCCAGATCTTTCCACAGTTCAATATTTGATGTTGTCTTCTCAAGCTTTCCTTTGAAATTTTATGTTCAGCTCTTTTACCTCCTCATTCGTCCCATTTGCTTTAGCATCTCTACACTGAGAAGCAAGTTTCAGTGTCTCTTCTGACATCCATTTTGCTATTTTCTTTCTCTCCTATCTTTTCAGTGACCTTTTGCTGTCTTCATGGAAGATAGTCTTGATGTCATCCCACAGCTCTTTTGGTCTGCAGTCAATGGTGTCTAATGCATTAACTCTGTTCTTGAGGTGTTCTCCAAATTCAGTTGGGATATAGTCAAGGTCATATTTTGGTGCTCTGCATGAACTTGTATATGAACAATTGATGATCAGTTCCACAGTCTGCCTCTGGTCTTGTTTGGCTGATGGTACTGAGCTCTTTGACTGTCTTTTCCCACAGATGTAGACAATTTTATTCCTATGCATTCTGTCTGATGAGGTCCAGGTGTATGGCTGCCTTTTATGTTGCTGAAAACAGGTATTTGCAATGAATAATTCATTGGGCTTGCAAAGTTTTATCAAGGTGATATTTTCCTACTAATGATCCTTTTACTTGGTTTCCTACTTTCATTTTCCAATCATCAGTAGTTATCAGTGCCCTTTGATTCATGTTTGATCAATTTCTGAGTGAAGAATTTGATAGAGTTCCTTAATTTTTTCATCGCTGGCTTTAGTGGTTGCTGTGTGAATTTGGATAATAGTGGTAGTAACCGATCTTACTTGTTGTTGTTGTTGTTGTTAAGTGCTGTCAAGTTGCTTCTGACCCATATTGACCCTATATATGGTTTCCGACGATCAGCTGGTGAGCTTGAACTGCTGACCTTGCAGTTCAAACGACTTTGCAGTCTGGTGCATTAACTCACAGAGCCACACCAGGACTCTGCTCTTCCTTGTAGAGATATCGATATTATCCTATCACAGACAGCGTTTTACTTCAAGACAGATCTTGAAATGTTCTTGCTGATAATGAGTGTGATAACATTCCTCTTCAATTTGTCATTACGGCATAGTAAACTATATGATTTTCAGATTCAAAATGGTCAATACCAGCCCATTTTAGCTCACTAATGCTTAGGATATCAGTCTTTATGTATTTCATTTCATTCTTAACTGCTTCCAATTTTCCTAGCTTCATACCTTGTACATTCCATATTACGATTATTAATGGATGTTTGCAGCAGTTTCTCCTCATTTTGAGTTGTGCCTCATTAGCAAATGAAGGTCCTGAAAACTTTACACCATACATATCATCACAGTCAACTCTCCTTTGAGGAGGTAGCTCTTTCCAGTTATATTTTGAGTGCCTTCCAACATGTGGGGCTCATCTTCCAGTGCTGTATCTGACGATTTTCTGTTGCTCTTAGTCATCTTGTCATTTTCAGTTATTCTATCTGACAGTGTTCCACAGCTATTAATAAGCTTTTCAGTGGCTGACCATTCAGATAGCCCACGTCTCCTTCTAACTATACTGTCTGAGTTGAATCTCTGCTGAAACCTGTCCACCATGGGTCACCCTGCTGGTATTTAAAATTATTGCTGGCATAGCGTCCAGCATCATAGCAACATGCAAGCACCACAGTACAACAAACTGCCAGACAAGTGTTGGGTGGATGGCATTAATGAACAGAGAGTCAGAGCCGTCCCCTAAAGCCAAAGCCTGAATTTAGATTTCTTGCCACCTAAACCTGTGCATCAAAGAGCACAGCCTTCGGTATGAATTACATCGCAGTGTAAAGAAAATAAAAATCCTCACCACGGGACCAATAAACAATATTCTTATCAACAGAGAAAAGATTGAAGTTGTCAAGGACATCATTCTTCTTGGATCAACTATCAACATTCACGGAAGCAGCAGAGAAGAGATCAGACGACTTATTGCATTAGGTAAATCTGCTGCACGAGACCTCTTTAGAGTGTTGAAGAGCAAAGATGTCAGCTTGAGGACTAAGGTGTGCCTGACCCAAGCCATGGTATTTTCAATAACATATGCATGCGAAAGCTGGACAGTGAATAAGGAAGACCACAGAAGAATTGATGCCTTTGAGTTATGGTGTTGGAGGAGAATATTGAAAGTGCCATGGGCTGCCAAAAGAACCACAGATCTGTTTTGGAAGAAGTGCAGCCAGAGTGCTCCTTGGAGGCCAAGATGGCCAAACTTCATCTCTCATACTTCGGACATATTGTCAGGAGGGACCAGTCACTGGAAAAGGACATCATGTTTGGTAAAGTGGAGGGTCAGAGAAAAAGAGGAAGGCCCTCAATGAAATGGATTGGCCAAGTGGCAGCATCGATGGACTCAAGCGTGGCAACAGTAGTGAGGTTGTACCAGGACCGGGCAGTGTTTCGTTCTGCTGTGGATAGGGTTGCTATGAGTCAGTACTGACTCGGTGGCACCTAACAACAACAACAAACCTGTGCAGGGTCACTATGAGTCAGAACCGACTCCACGGAACATAACCATCACCACCAAACCAGAATAAATTTCTGTTCATTAGTGGATGGCATTTATGAACAGGAATTTATTCCAGTTTAGAATACAAGAAATATAAATTTAAGGCTCTGCTGTTAGGAGAAGGCTTTCTTTCCTGTGGGCTCTGGGGAATAGCTCCTTTGTGCTATTCATGTGGCCTGGTATTTGTCTTTTCCCATCTCTGCCTGTTTGCTTAATCTGCCTTTATAAATGAAAAGAGATTGATTTAAAACAGACCGTATACAGCTTTTCCACCCCTTCCCCCCTCCCCCTGAGCATTGCCATCATGATCATCTACCGGGACGTCATCAGCCATGATGAGATGTTCCCCGACATTTACAAGATCTGGGAGATCGCAGATGGGATGTGCCTGGAGGTGGAGGGGAAGATGGTCAGCAGGACAGAGGACCACATTGATGAAACACTCATCGGTGGAAATGCCTCCTTGAAGGCACTGATGGTGAAGGCACCTACAAAAATACAGTAGTCCCAGTTGTTGGCATTGTTACGAACCATCACCTGCAGGAAACCAGCTTCACAAGAAGTACATCAAAGAATACATGAAATCAATCAAAGGTAAACTTGAAGTAAAAAACCCAGAAAGAATAAAACCATTGCTGAGCAAATCAAGCAAGCACATCCTGGTGAATTTTACAAAGTCCCAGTTCTTTCTTGGTGAAACAGGAATCCTGATGGGATGACTGTTCTGCTGGACTGTCGTGAAGATGGTGTAACCCAAGATATGCTTTTCTTTAAAGATGGTTTAGAAAGGGAAAATGCTAACAAATTTGGCAGTTATTTGGACCTGTCACCTGTCATCCTAGCTGGCTGCTGCTCTTCATCTACACAATGCCAGGACTTGGACAAAATGTGACTGTTGTCATCTTGAGACCTTGATTTATTTGAAGTAGAGACATATATATTTTTTTAAGGGAAAAAAAAAACAAAACCAAAAAACCAAAACAAAGCATGTAGGTTATCTAAAACTAAAAATGCATTTGAAGTCATTTGAGAATGCCTCTCAGTTGAATATGTAAATTCATCCTGTAGTGCCCCTGGAGAGGCTGGACCCAGCTGTAGGTCAGTGCAACGCTGTGACGTGAGAGTCTGCAGATCACTTCCACAGTGAAAACCACCTGTGTGGGATTGGAGACTAAAAACGACAGTCAAAAGTCTTGACTCTTGATTGAAATAAAGGGAGAGACTATGGTCCTAGCAATGCCAACCTGTCACCCAGCTGCCTTGCTGCCACCTTCAATTCTACACTCCAGCAGTACTGAGCTTCAAGCTTCTTCCTGCTCCAGCTTTTTATGTATGAAGTTGTATTAGTGTCACAGACTGGACATTCTTTATTTCAACCCCTTGCTCTTAGCTTCTCCCGGCTCCCCTCTCAGTGACCCTTCATCAGGCTCAGCCTTAGGACCCAGGGTGTTTTCCAGAGACTCTTCCTCTCAGAAGTTGTGCCAGCCTGCTTAGGACTCAGGCACCTTCTCTGTCTGATCCCATTGGATTGATGCCTGTCCCTGAATATATCACACCTGCTTTATTAGCTCCATCTCCCCACAACTATTAGAGTGCCAAGTGTGTGTTGTGTTTCATGCACATCCAGTGTTGACACAAAATAGATATTCAATAAATGTTGTTGTTGTTAAGTGCTGTCAAGTCAGTTCCGCCCCATAGTGACCCTGCACAGGGTTTCCAAGGAGCAGCTGGGGAGCTTGAACCAATGACTTTGCAGTTCAAGCCAACTTTGCAGTCCAGCACATTAGCCCACAGCACCACAAATAGGTGATGAGAAAATTGGTTCTCCAGATGAGACTACACATGATAGATTGGGACATTGCTTCATTGAATGAATACACTTGGCATTTATTGAAGAAATTATAGGTTTATAAGTCACATAGGTGGACTCACAGTTCTCTGGAACTCTGCTAAGCTTGAAGTAGGCAAAATATAATCGCAGCATGTCTCATTAACTTTTTCTGAATATTCTTCTTTTAAATGCACTCCTCAGGTATACACAGAAAATTGTGCTTGTGTGACATCAGAGTGTAGCTATGCTCTTGTTGTGTACCATCGAGTTGGTACCGACTCATACCAACCCTATGGGCAGCAGAATGAAATACTTCCAGGTCTCCTATGCTAATTTTATAATCGTTGCTAAACCTGAGCGCATTGTGTCACTGCATCAATCCATCTTATTGGGGGTCTTCCTCTTTTTCTCTAATCCTCCACTTTACTAACATAATGTCCTTCTCCAGGGACTGGTCCCTCCTGATAATATGTTCAGAGTATAAGAGACAATGACTGGCCATCTTGTCTTCTAAGGAACATTCTGATTGTACTTATTCCAACACAGATTTGTTTGTTCTTTTGGCAGCCCATGGCACTTTCAATATTCTCCTCCAATGCCATAACTCAAATGCATCAATTCTTCTACAGTCTTTGTTATTCAGTGCCCAATTTTCACATGTGTATGAGGTTATAGAAAATAACATGGTTTGAGTCAGGCACACGTTTGTCCTCAAACTAACATCTTTGCTCTTGCACACCTTAAATAGGTCTTATTCAGTGATACTTCACACAAAAAACTTTAAATTAATGTGTGTATTTTATGAGCAATAATTTGCAAGGGTACTACAAGAAGGCATGTATTGTTCTTCTCTGTTGCTCAAGAGAGATAAAAGCACAGATCCCCAAAAGTACCTGCACAAGAATGTCCATCCACAACCACGTAGAGGAGGGAAGGACTGATGCAGCACCTCATGCATCTCAGGAATCACTGGGGAGTGGAGGAGGCCTCCTACAGGGATTTTGTTTTTAAGTGCCGTTGAGTTGATTCCATCCCATAGCGACTATGTATAGGGTTTCCAAGGAGCGGCTGTGAGCTTGAACCACCGATCTTGCAGTTTCAAATGACTTTGTAGTCTGATGCTTTAGCCCACAGTGCCACACCAGGACTCCAGGATTTAGTTATGTCTTGATTCCATACAGATAGGTTTCTACAAGAAGCTTAAGTCATGTATAGAAAACAGAAAGTCAGAAAACACTGCTTGTGGATGAACTGAATGGGAAGAAGTTCTGGGAGATGGTGTAATTCTATGTCTTGATTTGGTTTGGTTAGATCATCCATGTACTTATCAAATTGTATTAAATGATACACTGAAGATTTGTATATTTACCAAAAATAAGTAAATTGTAGACAAAGCCCTGGACTGCCAACGGCTCCTCAGAAACCCTACACAGGGTCACTGTGAGTCAGAACCTACTTGCTGACAGTTAACGGCACATTGTTAATGATATGCATTAAGATGCGCCGTGATGAAAAATGAGCTTATCATGGGCTGTAGCTCTCAGCAGTAAATTGATGTTACCCAGTGGAGCCCTGGTGTGGCACTGTGGGTTCATGCGCTGCACTGCAAAGCTGTTTAAACTTCAAGGTCAGTGGTTCAAGTTTATCAGCTGCTCCTTGGAAACCCTATACAGGGGCTTAATGGGTATTGGTGTAAAGCTGTAGGAGCCAAGTGCTGGACTGCTAAATGTAAGTCTGGCATTGGGAACCCTTGTATAATCAGTTTGAAGGCACTTAACAACAAATGTTGTTTTCTGAGCTTTGATGAGGGCAAGTAAAAAAACGTATTGCCACTAGGGGTTCCAGTTCATTCAGGCAGGAGTTTGTTCCATAAAAATGTGTTTATACATGTCTCTACAATCACTGGGTAGCTGCAGACAATTTCTCTTAGCATTAAATTTAGTCTCATTTGTTGCTGTTGTTGTTAGGTGCCATTGAGTCGGTACTGACCCATAGTGACCCTATGCACAGCAGAATGAAACACAGCCCGATCCTGGGCCAACCTCACTATTACTGCCACGCTTGAGTCCATCGATGTTGCCACTTGGCCAATCCACCTCGTTGGGGGTCTTCCTCTTTTTCTCTGACCCTCCATCTTACCCAGCATGATATCCTTCTCCAGCGACTGCTCCTGACAACATGCCCAAAGTATGAGAGACGAAGCTTAGCCATCCTGGCCTCCAAGGAGCACTCTGGCTGCACTTCTTCCAAAATGGATCTATTGGTTCTTTTGGCATCCCATGGCACTTTCAATATTCTCCTCCAACACCATAATTCAAAGACATCAATTCTTCTACGGTCTTCCTTAATCACTGTCCAGCTTTTGAATGCATATGAGGTTACTGAAAATACCATGGCTTGGGTCAGGCGCACCTTAGTCCTCAAGCTGACATCTTTGCTCTTTAACAGTTTAAACAAAGGTCTTGTGTAGCAGATTTGCTTAATGCGATACAGCGTTTCATCTCTTGACTGCTGCTTCCATGAGTATTGATAGTTGATCCAAGAAGAATGAAGTCCTTGACAACTTCAATCTTTTCTCCATTGATTAGAATGTTGTTTATTGGTCCAGTGGTGAACATTTTTGTTTTCTTGACATTGAGATGTAATCCATACCGAAGGCTGTGCTCTTTGATGTTCATCAGCAAATGTTTTAAGTCCTCTTCACTTTCAGCAAGCCAGGTTGTATCATCTGCATATCGCAGGTTGTTAATGACTTGCATTTAGCAGTCCAGTGCTTATCCTACAGCTCCACACCAATAGCAACTCATTGGAAACATTGGAAAGCAAAGTTGCTTTCTCCTTGGGCTAGTTCCCTAACTGAACAGCCATTACAGCACTCAGGCGTTCCAGGGTAGGAGACTGGCAGAGTCCTAGGCTACTTCCCACTATACCTGTATGGCTGTTGATGTTTGAAAATAAGTGTGAATGTCTGGACCTGGGTTCCTTTCACAGGGACATTTACAGGGCCCGGTTCATCTGCATCACACCTAACATTTTCTTGTGAATTATGATATGGACAGCTGTACAGGCTAACCTTGAAATTAGACAATTATCTGCATTTGTGTTCTGTCTTCAGGAAGCCCACGCAGTCTTTGCTGACAGGATATTTCTCCAGGATGGTTTTTCACTTGTGTCTGCTCATAACATTACTGCTTGAGACCGCTTTATTTTCCACATCATCCTGTCTGTTTGGGGGCACTTGGATCTGAAAATGTCTAAATTTGATTCCTCGTGTGTTCTTTATAGAGATGTTTTCCCCCTCACAATCTGGTATGTATGCAACTTTGCTTTCCTGTGAGTTGCTGTTGACGCCATGACATTGGGTATTCGGTGTCTGGGGCTGGGGGTAACTGGGTCACTGGTGGGACCTCACTGGTTCACCATCAGGCACAGGACCTTTTTGAGGGAAGGCAAGTTTCACTTCTCTAAGTCATGGATACACCTCACAGCATCCTCCCTGACCCCAAAGGGCTTTGGATCCCTAAGATCCATGTGGTCCTCTGGGGTCAGGGTCGTCCTTTAGACCCGCTCATTTCAACCGGAGTCCTGGTATGGATAAGTATGGTAGGATAAGCACTGGACTCCTAACCACAAGGTCATTGGTTCAAACCTGCCAGCCGCTCCTCAGAAACCCTACACAGGGTGACTATGAGTGGGAGCCCAACTTGATGACAATTAACAATAACATTTCTTAAAACCCTGGGACTTCCTTTGTCAACATATGAAGAAATAATGATTGTGATCTTTGCATCAGTATTTCTTGATGGTTTCTAACAGGAGGGATTACAGTTTACTTCCTACGTCATACATCTAGAAATGGCAGCTGAAAAGAAAAAATGATTTTCAGGTTGTCAACTGATATCTCAAAAAATGAAGGATGTCCAACTTGCTAATCTGTGCAAGTAAGAAGTAGAAAAGGGACAAGTCACATCTTTATTCTTGGACACCCCGTGATTTTGCCTTGATGACAAGTGCTCCTGGATTTTCTATCAGGTGGTATCTGATCGCTGTGGAAGGGCCTTATCTTTCAACTTCAAGAATTCCCTCCCAGTTTTGTGCTTTAGGCTTTATAATACTTACAGACTTAGTGATGAAACCCCTCAGCTACCTTTTACATACTCGGGTGCTTGTTACTCATTATTGTTATTAGAACTATTAACGTTTCAGCATCCCATTGAGAAGACATCCTCCATGGAGAGGAAACTTCTCTGTATTTTTCACTTCTGTTTCCATAAGGAGTCCTGGTGTGGTGCTCTGGGATAAAGCACTGGACCACAAGGTTGGTTTGAACCACAAGGTTGGTGGTTCAAATTCACCATCCTGTTCTTGGAACTCTATTCAGGGTCACTATGAGTTGGAACCAATTTGACGACACTTAGCAACAACTTAATGTCCATGATGGTCATCACCTGGGAAATAATTGTTAAATCACATTAAATATTATTGAATGATTGCTTCAAATAATAAATATGTTGTTATTGTTAGGTGTGGTCATGTAGATTCTGACTCTGAGCAACCCTGTATAGGAATTCTGGGGCTGTAAATCTTTATGGGAACAGAAACCATGATCTTTCTCCTGAGGAGCAGATGGTGGGTTTGAACTGCCAGTCTTGTGGCTTAGCAGCCTAGTGCTTAGCCTACATAAGTGACTAACATTTAGGAAACTCAAGATTTGTTCTTTCCACTAATTTAAGAAATGAAAGTTTGCATATTAACCTATGGCTGAGGAGACCAGTATACTTATTGTTTTAAATAGTAGATTTCCATGTCATAACAGTGCTAACTTCTGATGTCCTTGTGGTTGTTGTTAGGTGCCATCATGTTGGTATCAACTCATAGTGACCCTGTGTACAACAAAACGAAACATGGCCTGGTCTAGTGACAACCTCACAATTGTAGACATGCTTGAGCCCATTGATGCTACCTACCACTTTGCCAATCTATCTCGCTGGGAGTCTTCCTCTTTTTCTCTGACCGTACACCTTACCAAACATGATATCCTTCTCCAGTGACTGGTCCCTCCTGACAATATGTCCAAATTATGAGAGACGAAGTTTGGCCATCCTGGCCTCTAAGGAGCACTCTGGCTGCACTGCTTCCAAAACAGATCTGTTGGTTCTTTTGTCAGCCCATGGTACTTTCAATATTCTCCTCCAACACCAAAACTCAAAAGCATCGATTCTTCTTCAGTCTTCCATATTTACTGTCCAATTTTTGCATGCATATAAGGCTTTTGAAAATACCGTGACTTGTGTCAGGTGTACCTTAGTCCTCAAGCTGACATCTTTGCTCTTCAGCACTTTAAAAAGGTCTTATGCAGCAGATTTGCCTAATGCAATACGTCGTTTGATTTCTTGGCTGCTGCTTCCATAAGTGTTGATGGTTGGTCCAGGCAAAATGAAGTCCTTGACAACTTCAATCTTTTCTCCATTGATAAGAACAATGTTTATTGGTCCAGTGGTGAGGATTTTTGTTTTCTTTACATTGAGATGCAATCCATTCTGAAGGTCTTTAATTTTCATTAGTATTTTAAGTCCTTAAAATTTAAGTATTTTATGTCCTTGTTGTTAAGTGCCGTCGAGTCAGTTCCGATCCATAGCAACCCTGTACAAAGGTTTGTGAGGAGCAATTGGTGAGCTTGAACCACCGACCTTGCAGTTCAAACCCCTTTCGGTCTGGCACATTAACCCACTGCGCCACACCAGGACTCCATTATGTCCTTTGACATTATTATTATGTCCTTACACAATAATGGAAAAACAAACAAATCCACTACCACTGAGTTGATTATGACTGCTAGAAATCCGGTCTAGGGTTTCTAATACTGAAAATCTTTATGGGAACAGAAACCTTAGTTTTCTCTTGCAGAATGGCTGGTGATTTTGAACTGCCAACCATCTGGTTAGCAACTCATTGCCTATTCCACAGTGCCATTAGGACTCTGTGAGTTTAGACAGTAGCCAATATTAAAAACAAAATCACTGATGCATCATTACTTGTGTAACACAAATAGTGGTTTTGGTCTCAGGGGATGTTGATTAATTATTAGTGAAATGAATTTAATTACAACATGATTGTATTTTAATTCATATGACAACTTGTTTTGTGTAAAATACCAGGGAAAATGTGCAATGCATTGTAAGTCTAGATTAATATTATATAAGAGGGTTGAAAATTTCGTGGATAATTCCATGATCTTTTAATTCCATTTATTCCATGAACTTTTTGAAGCCCCCTCATATGTGGACAAAGAGAGATAGTTGCAATTTAACATTGGTGGTGGTGGTGGTGTGCCTTGGAGTTGGTTCCCACTCATACCAACCCTACATAGGATTTCTGAGGCTTTAAATCTTTGTGGAAACAGAAAGCCTCATCTTTCTTCCACAGAATGTCTGGTAGTCTCTAATTGTTAACCTTGAGGTTAGCAGCTTGACTCATAACCAGTATGCTATCAGAGCTCCTAATTTACAACCAGTAGTTAAATATGCATGGATGAATTTTATTGAAGATTATTTTGAAGTATACTGATAGGATAAATGAAGGCTCATGTCTCCCAAACACCGAACCGGAGAGACACAGTGGCTACCTAGCCCTGTTTTTTTTCTATGAAGTGTTATATTGCCCGTATTACTAAGTAGTCATTCAAGATTTCACACATTAATATTTTATGAGGGAACTTAAAAAAGTTCATGGAAAAATGAAAAGAGAATGGGATTTTTCTATAAACTTTTTGAGGTCCTCTCATATGTGATACAAGCTCATTCTATAGCTGCTTTACCCTGGTACAGTCAAAATTGGACTATCCTCTCAAAATAGTCAGACACTTTGTCAAGAACATCAACCATGGGCAAGTAGACCAAGTGGACAGTGCATTTAGACCAAATCCATTGCCATATAGATGTACAACAAGAAAAACCCAGAGAGGTTTCATCTCAGCAAAATCAGTCCTGTGCCGCAGAGTAATCAGTGGGTGTGTGATTGAACATTTCACAGTGGAGCTGGTAAAAGGATGCAAGAAGCTGAAACAATGGTGCCACCTCCTCCCACACATGGTTTTAATCCCACCTGCTATGAGGATGTAAAGGAGCCCTGATGTAGTGCCGCGGGCTAATGCACTGGAGTGCAAGGTTGGGTTGAACTGCAAGGTCTGAGGTTCAAGCTCACCAGCTGCTCCTCTGGAACCCTATAAAGGATTTCTGTGAGTCAGAACTGACTAGATGGTACTTAACAGTAACAACAAAAAAAGTGTGTAAAAGGCAGTAGAAATGTCTATTAAATTATCCTAAAGAACAGGAAAATAGGATCTCCGCATGGGTTAGTCCAGGAGGCCAGAAGGCTTGGGAGCCATCATTATTGTTCTAAGACATGTCAGGAAGCTCTGTTGGCTTTTGCCCTCTACCAGATGTCAAGAGAGAAAACCAGGTTTAAATGTCAACATAAATAATATCATTGCATAAAAGGAAGTATGTCTTAATAGCTCATTTCCAGTGGTTGTGAGAATCAATGCACTACTTTTTCTAAAGTGTTGTTGTTGTGAAGTGCCGTTGTGTCGATTCCTACCCATAGCAACCCTGTATAAGGTTTCCAAGGAGCAGCTGGTGAGCTTGAACCACCGACCTTGCAAAGTGTAGGTTTCAGATATCTATTAGAACTCAGACAGGAAATTCCATTTATTAAAGGCCATATATGTCTTGTCCCTCGAATAAGAATCCTGTACAGCTTCTTAGGGCCCTTTGTCTATAGAGAGTGATAAGAAGAGATTACCTCAGCTGTTTCCTCAGAATGGAAGGCCCCTTGCTGGACCTCTGACCTTGATCACTGTCCACTCCACCATGCACCAGAGAGCATCTATAGTCTCTCCATTTTCACAATATATGCCTCAAATGTGTCCATATGTGCCACAGCATGTACTGTCTCGGATCACTTCTCAGTTCTCTCAGCTACGAATAGAAAGTGTGGAAATTCTCTCCAAGGATAGATAATTTATAAGATATCTACATTAGCATTAATCAGATTTTAATTTCTAAAAGAGATGAGTTATTATGCCAGAAAAGGTACTTAATTGCTTTATTTCAGTAGTAGATAAGTTATTGTCTCTGCATGTCCCTATCCCCAGCACTGATTTTGTAAACTTCATGGCAGCATTTGAAAGACGATATTGATCTTCTTACACACTATTGCTGTTATTGTTGTGGTTAAGTGCTGTTGAGTCAGTTCCAACTCAAAGCAACCCTGTACAGGGTTTCTAAGAAGTGGCTGGTGAGTTTGAACTGCCTATCTTGCAGTTCAATCCAACCTTATAATAGAGTGCTTTTCCTACAGCACCACACCTGGACTCCTTACAAGTTATGGCAGATATAATGTAGGAAATACCATATTTTAATAATCACTGCCTTTCATTCACTAGATAAGACTAAAAGAAATAATAATTATTATCTGCACCCTGCCTATGACGTCAGAGCCCTGGTGGCACATTGGTTAAGCACTCGCTGTTAACCAATAGGTCCACTGTTGGTTTGGTCCCACCAGTGGCTCTGCACGAGGAAAGGTCTGGCAGTCTGGTCCCATGTAGATTTCAGCTAGGACTCTCTAGGGGCAGTTCTCTGTCAGATACTTTCACTGTGAGTGGGAGTTGAAGGGCCAGTGAGTGACCATCACCTTACAAGTACTGAAACACAATTATGAAACAGTTATGTGTCACTGAGTAACTGGCAGAAAATTTCACCAAAAAAAGAAAATGCAATAATCCGCTTATTTCTTC
The DNA here is from genome assembly GCF_000296735.1 of Chrysochloris asiatica. Classification (NCBI taxonomy): domain Eukaryota; kingdom Metazoa; phylum Chordata; class Mammalia; order Afrosoricida; family Chrysochloridae; genus Chrysochloris; species Chrysochloris asiatica. The sequence continues at coordinate 767,595 of NW_006408680.1, read as the reverse complement.
ATGGCAGTGATAGTTCTATAGGCGGCTGGATGTTACTATTTTTTTTTTTTTTTTTAAAGACAAGTTGGAGCATTTAGAATTCTACAAATTAATCTTTAGAGCCATTTAATACGTTGCTATTTTAATTGCTGTTGAGTTACCTCTGGTCTTGACTCATTGATGCATTTGTGGGTCCACACTGATTATTATCTATAGCAGTGCTAGGGCATTACGTTTGGGGTTTTATTTTTTCCTTTCCCAAATGTATGTATTGAGTTTCTATAATACGTTTCTCAGAAATCTTGGAGGCAGTTTGGATTATACTAGAAGTTATACATTTTAGGATTTGATTCCCTACTCACTAGAGAAACACTGTTGACTACACTTACTTCCTTGCTATGAAATCTGTTTGCAAACTCTTTATTCATTGACACCCACACGTGTAACTGAAGTGGAGCCTCTTCCTTATACAAGAGAAGACTTGAGGGTCAAAGTATTAAGACTGTGTTATGAGCTTGAACGAAGCTGCAGCCTCAGCTCCTCCTTTTTCAATCATTTTAAAACTTACTTGTATTTACTTTTGAATCAGTATAGAAAATACTCTCCCATTTCAAATTCTACTTTAAAATTATTCAAGTATAGTAGTACCAAAGATATAAAAATACAACTCCCACAATTATTAGAGTTAAATCCTAAGAAAAATCAAGTTCTTTACCAGGCTTGCCTTTAAATGAAACAGTACACAAAATTAAAGCTACTACCGGCTTTTTCGTTAAGGAGCTCTGGTAGTGTAGTGGTTACGAATTGGTCTGCAAACCTCAAGGTCAGCAGTTCGAAACTACCAGCTGTTCCGTGGGAGAAAGATGAGGCTTTCTGCTCCTGTAAAGATTTACAGCCTCGGAAACTCTGTACAGGGTCGCTATGGGTCAGAACCGACTCCACGGCACAGAACCACCACCAGCAGCAGCTTTTTTGTTAGAATAAGTTTAATTATGAACACAGTTTTTGTTGTAGGGTCTCTTAGATTCGCATTTCACATACTTCTGTGAAAGGGTCTTTAAGGAGTGAAAACAAACTGTAGAAAGTGAAGTTCTTAACAAGACCCCAGAAGGGAGATGGAAGTGTCCCCAAGTTGTTGCTGATGTACTGTGCAGTGCCTTTGAGATGGTTCCGGTTCACAGTGACTCCAAGCACGAGAGAACGGAACTCTGCCGGCTCTGCGCCAGCCTCACAATTGTCATTGTTACGGCCACCATGTCAGTCCATCTTACCAAGGCTCTTCCTCTTTTCCCTTGACCCTCTGCTTTACCAGCATGAGTCTCCAAGCCCAGAGTAAGTCATGGGAACAGGCTGCTACACTGCACACATCTGGGAGGTGTCCACAGGCCCTGTGTAAACCGTGCCTCACCCGAGCTGGCTGACTGAGAACCTCTTTATTAACCAGATCCTCAGATGACTTGTTTGCCCATCATAATTTAGAACAGCTTGGCTCCAAAACTGTCTTCACGTGAGGCACACACACCCTGACGGTACTCTGCAACCCTTGAATCCATTTCCATTTACTCAATTCCATGTGGACTCAGGAAACATTGGTCTGCCAGGGCCGTGTCTGTGGTCTGGGTGTTTTTGCACAGTGAACACGAAAAGGAGATGAGAGTCTGTCTCCGTAAGAGGGTGAGCTTGGGAGCCCTGGGGCACTGTTCAATGCCCCCTCGGGTCCATGTGAGTCTGAGTCCAGTAACTACAATGGGCTTTTCACAAAGGACAGGCCCAGTCCCTAGTACCTCCTGTGATGCCACAAAGCACACAATATGGGAATTCACAGGGTCTTTCTGCTTTTCTAACTGTTTCTGAGCATTCAGGTTAGAGAAGGTGCTTTTAGGTGAAAGAGTACCATATAATTAATATTAACTTGATCATTTATAGAAGATGTGGATGAATGAGCCTGACAAATCTTTTCCCAAATCAGCATTTCTAATAATTTAGGCAAATTTTAGAGAATTGTCCAGTGATAAACAAAACAAACCCACTACTGTCTAGCAGATTCGGACTCATAGCGACCCAACAGGGCAGACTAGAACCGCTCCCTTGGGTTGCCGAGGCTGTAAATCAGGGAGGATGGGTTTGAACTACTGACCTTGCATTTAGCAGCCCAATTCTTAATCCACCTTGGTCGGATGATAAGACCCTGTGTAGGGTTTCTGAAGCTGTAAATCTTTGTGAAAGCAGAAGGCCTCATCTTCTCTGAGGAGCTAGAGGTGAAGTCAGACTGCTGACCATGTGGTTAGCAAGCCCAACACGTAATCCACTAAGTCATCAGACTTCATGATATGAAAGATGACGAAAATAAATTTAAATTGTTGTTGTTGCAGTTGTTAAGTGCCGTCGAGTCGGTTCCGACCCATAGCGACCCTGTACAGGGTTTCCGAAGGTGTAAATCCTTACGGGAGTAGAAAGCCTCATCTTTCTTCCGCGGAGCAGCTGATAGTTTTGAACCGCTGACCTTAAGTTTCGCAGCCCAATTCGTAACCACTACGCTACCAGAGCTCCTATAAATTTTAATAAGCGATGACTAATGTTCAGCATATTCCTAAATAGAGGTTTGTTTATTTTAAATGAGTGTTATTATAATGAGTAAAACCCCTTCTTTCTGATAACCCTGTGTCAGTGGGCTTTATGACTGTCGATAAACAAGGGAGGTCGATTATCGTCCATGCTGTGCCTGTCTCTCTATAGCAAGAGGCAATGCTGGTTCATGGTTCCGTGGGCTAATAAAAAAATCCCTTCTGTCTCAGTAAAAGATAGATGTTCAAATTTTGCTTTTGTGTGCAATAATGATGAACATGTTTGTCGACGCTGTTTTAGCCAGTTTTGCTCAGGTTCACCCCCACAGTAATCCAGTCCAAAGCAGAAGTTAGTCATCATACCCAGAAGTCAGTCATCATACCCGGAAGCCTTCCATTCCAGGCAATTTAAGAATCAGATTTCCTTTTGCATCCATTCTTGATTGCTATACAAAGTTGTACAGACTGATCAGTAGACACCTTCAAAGCATAGATATGTATGTATTACAAAAAATATTCAGTGGAACAGACATCACAGAGAAAGAAGGATGTACATTTCCCCAACTGTTCAAGTAGAACTTGTTCATATACTTTTTTTTCCTTTTGATCATTATTTATCTTTTATTCCTTTTAATGTTTTATTGTGAATTATGTGATAGTTTACATGGGAGAACATTAGCTTTACATTCATCCTATCGTATATCATTTCATTGCCATGGTTAAAATCTCCATGCATGAAAAACCAACCAAAGGGTATACTCTGCAAGCCTGCCCCCTGGTCATCAGCACACAGCTCCTCTCCCTCTCTGGATCTAAAGTCCCCAGCTGCTCCATCTCTCCATATCATCATCTCTGCCTCCATCTCTGACGTTACTGCTTCACTGGGTAGGGTCCGCTCTCCATTCTTCTCCCTTCATAGTCCCAGGGACCTCCGTTCCTAGACTGCAAAGTTAATCACTCCCCTCCTTGCTACAAAATGTCTACCTTTACATTTCCAACCCTTACAATCAGTTCTGATAACAATTTCCACTATTGTACCACAAGAGACCTATCATCATATCCTTTCATCAGCTCCGCCCAGACAGATTGGATACTACTCAGTGGAGATTCTACCTTTGTTCATATACTTCTAAAATGAAGATTAGTGAGTATCATCATATCAATATGATATTAAGATTTTATTTTTTAATAAAATAGTGTCTCTGAAACCCTATATACACTGTCACTATGAGTGGGATCCAACTCAGCAGCACTTGATACCAACAATAACATTGACAAAAAATGAGTGTAACAAATGATTTGGACTTTCCAGTCTTTGCAGTGCTTCAAGACTATATTCTTTGTAGTTATTTAAACTTAAGGTAAAAAACCACAAAATTACAGATGTGTATTTAAAGTGTGGACTCATGTTGTGGCACTATAGCATTAGCACTGGACTTTGAACCCTAAGTTCAGCAGATCAAACCCACCCACTGCTCCTCGGACACCTATATAGGGTCGCTATGAGTCGGAACCGACTTGACAGCCTTTAACAACAACAACAACAGCGATTTAAACTACGTGAAGAAAGTATACAGTTTTCTCGTAATTATTTTCAGAGGTATTTGAAGGAAAGAGTTGAGAAATTCCTGTTGTTATGAAAAAAAAACACAAGTCAGTTACTTAAAGTTGACTCATTCTCTTGGTGACTCTCTGTGTGTCTTATCTGAACTGTGTTCCACAGGCTTTCCAGTGCATGTGATCTTTCCAAATGGATCACCGGGTTTTTCTCCCAAAAAGTCTCCCAAAAAGTTCAACTTCTAACCTTTCAGTTAGCAGTCGAGTGCCTTTTCTGTTTGCCTCTCCCTAAAGGCTGACTTGATTCTTCTAGGATAAATGACCTAGAAACAAAATCAATGGAATTATTGTGAGACTCTTTGGGAGAGTGCTGTGGCTCTGTAGGATACACACTGGTTGGCAGTTTGAGGCCACCAGTCGCTCCTTGGGATAAAGGTGAGGGTTTCTGCTCCTATGAAGATTTATAGCCTTGGAAACCCTATTCAGGGTCACTATGAGTAAGAACTGACTCAATGGCACTTAACAATCACAACAACTAAAAGGTCACTTTCTGTGCTAAAAGCTGGTCCTGCTCCAGATGCACGTACATCCCCCCTGACTGTGCACTTTCTCTCATCCTGTGTACACACCGTGATAGCATCCTGGTCTATTCTGCAGGAAGGCAGAGCATGTGGGATACGTTTTTGTACGTCTGTCCCCTGTCCCTCAAGCAGACTCATGGTTGCTGTGAGTTACTGTTGAGTAGATTCTAATGTGTGATGCCCGCATATTTGCAGAGTAGAACTGTGTGCTCCAAAGGGGTTTTAAGACTCAAGTTTGGAAGTATATCATCATCCAGTCTCTTAAAGCTCTTCTGGATGAATTTGAACCACCATCCTTTCCATTACTAGCTGAGTACCAGCTGGGACTCCTTCTAAGCAAAGTGTGCTTGTGTTTGTTGTTGTGGGTTCTGACTCATCATGCCCACCATGCATGAAAGGACAGAATGCGGTCCCGTCCTGCACCATCTGCACAGTCATTACCTCTGTGGCTGTCTCTGTGTCAGAGTAGGTGTTCTGGAAGCATCCGCTAAACCGTCGGCACTTCTATTGTAAGGGTGCATCAGGGAAGTCCAGAGAGATGGTCCCGAGTTTCACATGAGGAGTCTCTAACGTCTACAGATCACAATGGACACATTCTTGATTGATTGATTCCCCAATTTGTATCAGTTCACAAATAGGTACCTAGATGTTTTATTGAAAATACAGACTGCCATCCAACTGCATATATTGTTGTTGATTTGATTTCATCCTTCCCTACTGACTTTACCTCGGGATCCAAACACTGAACCCTGTTTCTTGATACTGTTTTGGGGAGCTGGCCCAATGCAAAATGGAACCAAACACTGCCCATCCAGTGAGGGCTTCTGATCCACACATATTTCATTGGTTGATGCTCAGAAGTGGATTGCCAGGTCTGTCTTCCAACTTCAGCCTGGTCTGAAAGCTTTGCTGAAACATACTGCACATCTTATTGACTCTTAGACCTCCACTGACATATGGGTGCTGGCTGTGTGTGAGGTACCCTGGCTGGGATTCAAACCCAGGTCTCCTATGTAGAAGGTGAAGGTTCTGTCCCTACATCATATCGCCCCCCTTGTAGCCCACAACCACCCACATATCCTTATGGAGAGGAATCTAACATAGTCACCAGAAGAGAACGTTCCTGAACCAAATACCCACAAAATATGCAATGAGTGTAGTACTAGCTTGCTTTTGCTATTGTTTTCAGTATGGGTTGCACCTCAATATGAAGAAAACAAAAAATCCTCACCACTGGATCAATAAGTAACATCACATAAACGGAGGGAATATTGAAGTTGTCAAAGACTTCATTTTGCTTGGATCAACCGTCAGCACTCAGGGAAGCAGCAGTCAAGAAATCAAAGGATGGAGGTTTTGGGGTTTCCATCGTTTTCCCCGCTTGTGGTCCTGAATCTGGCTTACTCAGAGACAGCAGAGCTTGAGGTCCTTGCTGGTGTGAAATGACTGAGTGCAAACTGGTGGTGGTTGGAGCAGGTGGTGTAGGGAAAAGTGCACTGACAGCCCAGCTAATCCAGAACCACTTCATAGATGAGTGTGATCCCACCACACAGGACTCATATTAGAAACAGGTGGTGATAGATAGGGAAAGCTGTCTGTTGGGCATACTGGGTACAGCTAGACAAGAGTACAGTGCTGTGAGAGACCAATACATGAGGACAGGTGAAGGCTTCCTCTGTGTGCTTACCATCAATAATAGCAAATCATTTTTAGATATTAACCTTTACAAGGAACAGATTAAACTAGTAAACAACTCAGATGACGTATGTATGGGGCTAGTAGGAGACAAATGTTATTTACCAACAAGAACAGTTGATACAAGACAAGCACATGAATTGGCCAAGAGTTGTGGGATTCCATTTACTGGAACTTCAGCGAAGACCAGACAGGGCATTGAAGATGCCTTTTATACACTGGTAACAGAAATACGTCAGTACCAAATGAAAAACTCAACGGCAGTGATGGTGGAACTCAAGGTTGTATGGGGTTGCCATGTGTGGTGTTGTAACAAGGTATTAATAAAGTTCTGTCATCAGAAAAGAGCCTTAAGCTGCACTGATGCCTGGTCCTGACTTCCTGGGAGGAGAAGTATTCTTGTTGCTATCCTCAGTCTCATGGAGACACTCCTGTACTTTCCAGCTCTCACTAGATCAGTGAATTATTCTCTATTTGAGAAGTTCTTCGAAGACTGCCTCCTCACACCCTTGTCTGACTAGAAAAATGCACCTCTGATTACTGCCCAGTGTTTTCTCTCCCCTCACACACATACACCTCTGCCATCCCAGGGTTTCCATACGAAAAGAAAATCATGCTCTGAAATGGAACCAAACTAGACATGAAATTCTATTGAAAACAGTGTCTTGAACTCTAAAATAGCAACTGCTGGTGATTTTTTTTTTCTTAACTGTTGAACTTGGAATTATGTTGAATTTTGGTGAAATGTCATAAATGACTATCTGCAGAGAATATAGTTCATGTTGTATTTCGTTTGTTTGTAGTGTCACTGGCTGCATTCTGTAAACTGGCATTTGCTCTGTATTCATAAATACAAAGTGAATATTGACCTTTGAGCCCATCCTAGTCTTCTTGAATCTCATGAAAAAGTACCTTTCTTCAGTGATCTCAAGAACCATTACATATGAAAATAAATATGTGAGAGAAGTCTGTAATCTCTCAACTTTAGAGGAAAAGATATATGTATGTAATAGCAGATGTCATTTCTTACACAGATCAGGTTGCTTTTCCAGAGATCTGTTGTTTTGGGAGTCAAGAAATCCAACAATCTGCTGCACAAGACCTCTTTAAAGTGTTGAAGAGCAAAGATGTCAGCTTGAGGACTAATGTGCGCCTGACCTAAGCCATGGCATTTTCAATAAACTCGTATGCATTTGAAAGCTGCACAGTGAATAAGGAAGACTGTAGAAGAAATGATGCTTTTGCATTATGGCATTGGAGGAGAATATTGAAAGTGCCATGGGCTTCCAAAAGAACCAACAGATCTGTGTTGGAAGAAGTGCAGCCAGAGTGCTCCTTGGAGGCCTATGTGGCCAAACTTCGTCTCTCATACTTCGGACATATTGTCAGGAGGGACCAGTCGCTGGAGAAGGATATCATGTTTGGTAAGGTGAAGGGTCAGAAAAAAAGAGGAAGACCCCAGTGAGATGGATTGGCAAAGTGGCAGCATCAGTGGGCTCAAGCGTGGCAACGATAGTGAGGTTGGCCCAAGATCGGGCAGTGTTTTGTTCTGCTGTGATAAGGTCGCTATGAGTCGGTACCGACTTGATTGTACCTAACAACAACAACAAGGCAAAGATGAAACTGGAAATAGTTATCAATAATTTCACTCACTTTTTACCTAACCTTCACATTTTTTTGTAGGTTGCTACCTAGAAAAAATATATGTGATTTGTTTCCTATAGCTTATTGATAAGCTAATATCCAGTAAACTTCCAGTTACATTCAAATTTGGGTCAAAGGAAGCAACTCTACATTTGTAGGTATTCAAATATTATAAACATTTATACTTAATAGCTATAATCCATGATTTTGAAGCCTCAAATACAGTATATTAATAGACGTACTCCAGCTTCATTGTCTACTGTGATATCTTAGCTATGCATAATAATTCTTACCCGCAGTCCTTTCTTACACCATCTCCTGCCCCTCAGGCCCCAGCAATGGGACTTGATTATTTCACTTGGGTAAGTCTGGTGCTAACTGACCAGGGTCACAGTTTCAAAACGTAAGTGAACCCGTTAGCATCACACAGAGTAAAATGCTTTCACATTTGCACACGGCACTAATGACTTCAGTGAGTGTTTTTGCCAGTTGCATGTTATTGGCCCTGTAAGGAAAGAAGAGATCAGTTAGCACCTATCTTTCACCATGACTGGAGAGGAGAGTCTTTGTGTTCTATGGAGGGTCAGTTTACTAGTGTTTATAAAGAAAGTATTTTGCCTGTTTTTTTAACTTCTTGAGACTAAATTAAGCCAATATGTTTTCTCATTAAATATGTTGAGAATGAAACACTAAAAAGTTTTTCCTTTATACTTAATATTTTATCAAAGATTTAAAAATAGGATTAAACATAATAATAATAATCCATGCAATGCATACCAGATAACCAGAGCTGATGTGTTTGTTCAAGACAGAAGCATTCTTTGAATTCAAATGGCAGTTTGGAAAAGGAATAGAAAATATAGTTCATCATTAGTTATAGGAATTTGGAAGCTTGGTTTTCACCTTTGCAGATAATACCCTGACAATTCTAGTTAAAAATACAACTGAATAACTTTGGTAAAATAATAATTGCAAAACAGTCACTTTGTGTTCTGCTCTTTCAATGTCTAAATACTTATTAAGGTCCACCATCTTCTAGTATGAATGTTCATTTATTAGGCAGAATCCACGTTACATTGAAAGGCATTCGTGAGGGCAACAACCATCGCATGCCCACATAAACCCAGAAACGTGTGCTCTGAAGTGTGACTTTGGGAGCTTTCCCAGTGCTGTCATCTCCTGTCAACGAGCTCTCCCGCCACCATGTTTTTGTTCCTGTGGAACATTGCTCTGTCATGTTTCTGAGGCTATGCTGAGGTCTATCACCTCACCCCATCATAATTTCCTAGAATTTATTTAAAGTGTCTGTGATTGGCAGCATGACTCTTCCTAAAAAGTCTATTAAATTTAACGTTACATTAAGTGTAAAAAGAAAGAAGAAAGAAATCTAAGGATGTATTGCATTGTGCAAATCTTCAGCACAAGGATTCTTTAAAGTGTTGAAGAGCATAGATTTCAGCTTGAGGACTAAGGTGCACCTGACCCAACCCATGGTATTTTCAGTAACCTCATATGGATGCGAAAGTTGGACAGTGAATAAGGAGGACCATAGAAGAACTGATGCATTTGAGCTATGGTGTTGGAGGAGACTATTAAAAGTACCATGGACTCCCAAAAGAACATATGAATCTGTCACAATAAGTACAGCCAGAAAGCTCCTTGAAAACCAGACTGGCCAGAATTTATCTCTCATAATATGGACATATTGTTAGGAGGGTCCAGTCCCTGGAGAAGGATATACTTTCTGGTAAAGTGGAAGATCAGAGAAAAGGAGAAAGACCCCCAACGAGATGGATTGGCAAAGTGGCAGCATCAGTGGGCTGAAGCATGGCAACATTTGTGAGGTTGGCCCAGGCCCGGGCAGTGTTTCATTGTGTTATACATAGGGTCACTATGAGTCAGTATCAACTTGATGGCAGCTAGCAACGACAACATTGCACAGAGCAGCTCTGAGGATTAAATGAGCTCCTCGCTGTGAAAACTTTTTTGTGAACTGTGAAATTTACACAGATGTTTGTTACAATTGGAAGCTCAACCTTCTCCTACCATGCCTGTATATTTGGTTTGTTTATTTGTTGTTGTTTTACATACCTGAACAACTTCTTTATTGCAGTTCAAGAGCTGTAAATAAGAATGTGGCCCAAAAACAATCACTAATTTTGGTTATTACTAAAAAGAGAATGTTGTTGGTGGTGTTGTTGTTAGGTGCCATTGAGTCAGTACCGACTCATAGCTATCCTATGCACAACAGAGTGAGAGACTGCCCGGTCCTGAGCCAACCTCACTATTGTTGCCACACTTGAGCCCATTGATGCTGCCATTTTTCCAATCCATCTTGCTGGAGGTCTTCCTCTTTTATTTGACCTTCCAGCTTACCAAGCATGATCTCCTTCTCTAGTGACTGGTCCTTCTTGACAATATGTCCAAAGTATGAGAGATGAAGTATGGCCATCCTGACCTCCAAGGTGCACTCTGGATGCACTTCTTCCAGCATAGATCTGTTTGTTCTTTTGGTAGCCCATGAAACTTTCAATATTCTCCTTCAACACCGTAACTCAAAAGCATCAATTCTTCAACGGTCTTCCTTATTCACTGTCCAGCTTTTGCATGCGTATGAGTGTATTGAAAATACCATGGCTTGG
>NW_006408680.1:748116-756210 GCF_000296735.1 Chrysochloris asiatica | reverse complement strand
CTTAGTAAAACAAAACACAATATAATTATCAAAATTGTTTTTCTTCACTGAAGAAAAAGCTTTAAATTACCGCTAGATTTGCCAAATTAAATTTTAATTTAAATCCTTAATTCTTACACTCCCAAAGTGTAACCCTTAAACCCTGCTCCCATATTAATAATTTGAGGAGCAGGGGGGAACCAAAAAACTTTTCAGTAATAATTGTTTTTAGTTGATAATTGGTAATAACATTTTCAGAGTTCATAGAAGTAAACATAAATACAGTAGAATCTTGTCTCCAGTAGGTTGTCTTGTGTCACTTGTCATTTAAATATTGCACAGTTGTCCCTGTGTATTTCTGGCCAGGTTACCTGTGGTGGTGGTATTATGCTATTATGTCAGTTCCGTCTCATAGTGACTGGGGTTTCTCAGGCCGTAAATCTCTGTGAGAGTAGAAATCCTCACCTTTCTCCTGCTGAGTGACTGGTAGATTTGAACTGCTGACCTTGTGGTTGGCAGCCCAGCTCATAATCCACTGTGCTTCATGCTACCTGGATGTGTCCCTTACAAACAGGAGAGGTTTGCAGTGACTTCCTGAGTAGCCATTTGGAGCGGGCCAGACTCAGCATGGGCTGTGTCAGGCTGGGCCAGATGTAGGTCACGGACTATATCTGTGGGTTGCTAGGTGGAGCAAATCATTCAAGAGTTTGACTACTCACATGCAGCTTGTCATTCCGACCCACCTGGAGACCCCTCAGGAGCCAGGCTTGGTGACTTCTGACTCCGTTCATCTCTGCACACCTGGGGTCACTGGGTGTCGGAATGGCCCCAACAACAATCAACAACCACAATACTAGAACACAGGTCTTGCCACATAATTCATAACTCATGCTAATATCTGCCTACTAAGGGACCCTGCTGGTGCAGCGGGTTAGGCATTGGGCTGCTAACTGCAAGGTGAGCAGTTCAAGCCCCCCAGCTGTGGGAGAAGTAAGTTATTTGCCCGGTAAAGGATTAGTCTCGGGAATGCTATGTAAGGTTGCTATGCGTCGGAGTTCACTTGATGGCTGTTGTTTTGTTTTGGGTTTTAGAATAGCAATGAGATAGGAGCCCTAGTGGCACTGTGGGTTAGGCGCTAAGCTACTGACCTCAAGGTTGGCTGTTCAAACTCATCCAGGGTTCTTTGAGGAAAACTAAGACTGTTCCCATGAAAATTTACAGTCTCAGAAACCCTACATTGTGCCTCTATGAGTGGTAACCGACTCAGTGGTGGTGGGGTTTGGGTTTGGGGGTGGCTACCTAGACTATCAAGTTCAAAACTGTTTGAACTGCAAGGCCGGTGGTTCAAGCTCACCAGCCACTCCTCGGAAACCCTATGCAGGGTCACTATGCGTCGGAATTGACTTGACCGCACTTAACAACAATAACAACCTAGACTGTCTAGCAAAACTTGGGTGATGGGAGTGGCTAACACACTGAGCTGCTAACCAGGAGGTTGGAAGTTCATATCCACTCAGATACACTTCAGTATAAAATCCTAGTGATCTACTTTCAAAGTCAGCCTTTGACAACCCCCTGGAGCAAAGTTCTGCACTGACCCACACGGCGCCATGAGTCAGTCTCCAGATAGCAGCTAGTCTTGCTATGAGGGGCCAGCTGCTCAGGAGCCTGTGCTGGGACCATGCAGACACATGCCCTCTACTTTACTCTGACCCATCTGGTGACTGGAATAGGGAAGCTGTGGGCTGGGTCAGGTGAGACCCTGGGCAGGTACACCTGGTGGAGACCTCCTCATGTTGTCAGATTGATAACTGCCGATGCTGGGGATGCTTCCAAGGCAAGGATGCATCTGAGCCATCTCAGCAAAGAGAGTGGAGTTTTCTGTGTCCCTGTTTCCCCCTTCACTCGTAACAACACAGTTCTCAGAAGCGCTTTTTAAAGCTTGATCCGTCTGTAGGTTATGTCGATGTCTCATCAGCTTCATTGTGGATTTCACGACTCTTCATTAGAGCCCTGCGTTGGTGCTCAATGGCCTGACTCGGGCTGTAGCCCCACGCAGTGCTGGTGGCCCGAAGATCCAGATGAAAAGTGGCAAGGAAGCCTGTGAGATCAATGCACGCTGCGCGGTATGTTGTGCTAACCTTGCGTTACTCTCCTTGCGGGTCCTCTTTCGTAATACAACAAGAAAGCAGGCTGTCTCTCCAGATGGATTAAGGTTGACATCAACTTGGACTGAAGATCATTACTTTCTCTTTTCATTTAGCGGATTGATCAGCAGACATTTAAATATCTCATCCCGAACACTGCTTTTTCTTTTGGAGTACTCATCTGGATGGCATTTTTACACTTTCTGAAGGTTAATATTATTTCTAAAGTATATGACTTTTAGACATGGGCAATGAAGAAGCCTTTTTTCTTCTCTGTATGTAGAACAGATTCCCTAATGACCATTTATTACTTCACAATGAGAAAGATGTCTGCATACATCTTTTATTTTAAAGGCAAAGAGAAGAAAGGTAATTACTCTGACACAAAGCCGTCTGGGGTTTGTGGAGATGGCCTCATATACCCTCACACACACACATATTATATGAAAATGTTACCAAGACCGAGTGCACTTCCAAAGACTGCTCTTACTTGATATTTTATTCACACACTACTTAATCCTTAAAGGACTGCTATACCTCGTAATTAAAATCTTTCTGTTGTTTGTTGTAAGATGTTCTCGTGTCAGCTCCCATTCCTAGTGGCCCTATGTTCAAAAGAACTAAACACTGACCAGTCGTGTCCCATCCTCACAATCGTTGCTAGATCTGAGCCCATTCTGCTAACCGCTGTCTCTAGCCATCTTGTTGAGGTCTTCCTCTTTTTCACTGACCCTGTACTTTATCAAGCATGATGATCCACTCCTGGAGCTACTCCTTCCTGTCAGTATGTCCACAGTGCTGTTGTTGTTAGGGGCCATTGAGTCAGTTCCAACACATCATGACCCTATGCTCAACAGAATGAGATGTTGCGATGTTCTGTACCACCCTTACACTTGTCATTGCATTTGAGCCCACTCTACTGTTACTGTGTCGTGACATGAAAGTATGTAACCATGAAATCTCTCTAAACGGGTCCAACTTTTGAAGTGTTTATTCAATGTCTCCTATGTGCTACACACTGTTAAATGTATGTAGTTGTTGTCGAGTGGGATCCAACTCACAGCGACCTTATTCGCAACAGAACTAAAAATTGCCCAGTCCTGTGCCAACCTCACAATCGTTAGGTTTGAGCTCATTGCTGCTGCCACTGTGCCAATCCATCTCATCGGGGGTCTTCCTCCTTTCTGTAATCCCCCACTTTACCAAGTATGATGTCCTTCTCCAGAGTCTGGTCCCTGCTGACAATATGGCCAAAGTATGAAAGATGAAGTCTCACCATCTTGACCTCTTAGGACCACTCTGGCTTCACTTTCTACAACACAGATTTGTTTAATCTTGTAGCAGACCTTAGTAACTTTAATATTCTTCTCCAACACCATAACTCAAATGCATCAATTCTTCTATGGTCTTCCTTAGTCACTGTACAGCTTTCACATGTATATGAAGTGATTGAAAATACCATGGCTTAGGTCAAGTGCACTTTAGTCCTCAAAGTGACATCTTTGCTCTTTGATACTTTAAAGAGTCTTCTGCAGCAGATTTGCCTAATGCAGTGCATCATTTGATTTCTTGACTGCTGCTTCCATGAGTGTTGATAGTGGATCCAAGCAAAATGAAGTCTTGGAGGACTTCAATCTTTTCCTCATTTATATGGATGTTATTTACTGGTCAAGTGGTGAGGACTTTTGTTTTCTTTTCGTTGGCATGCAACCCACACTGAAATCTATGAATTTTTATCTTCATCAGTGAGTATTTTAAGTCCTCTTTGCTTTCAGCAAACAATGTTGTGTCATCCGCATTTTACAAGTTGCTAATGAGACTTCCTCCAATTCTGATGCCATGTTCTTCACATAATCCAGCTTCTTCGATTATTTGCTCAGTTTACAGATTGAATAGCTGTGGTGAAATAACACAACCCTGGTGTGTACCTTTCTAATTTTAAGCCATTCAGTGTCTCCTTGTTGTGTTCAAATGACTGCCTCTTGGTCTATGAGCAGGTTCCCCAAGAGCACATTTATTGTTGTTGTTAAGTGCTATCGAGTCAATTCTGACCCATAGTGACCCTGTATAGGGTTTCCAAGGAGCAGCTGGTGAGTTTAAACCACTGACCTTGCATTTCAAATGACTTTGCAGTCTGACGCATTAGCCCACAGTGCCACCCCAGGACTCCAAGAGTACAATTAAGTGTTCCAAAATACTCATTCTCCATAATGTTGTCCATGGCAGGTCATGAGCCACACAGTCAAAAGTCTCTGCATAGTCAGTAAAGCATAGGTTAACATCTTTCTGTTATTTCATCTTTCAGCCCAAATCCATCTGACATTAGCAATGATCTCCATCTTTCCATATTGTCATCTGAATCTGGCTCTGTCGCTATGAGGACTAAGGTGCGCCTAACTCAAGCTGTGGTATTTTCAGTCATCTTGTACATTTGTGAATACTGTACAATGAATAAGGAAGCCTGAAGAAGAATCGATGACTTTGAGTTATGGCATTGGCATCAAATATTGACTGTACAATGGAATGCCAGAAGAATGCACAAGTCAGTCTTGGAAGAAATACTGCCAGAATGCTACTTAGAGTATGGTGAGACTTTGTCTTGCTTACTCTGAAGAAGTTTATCAGGCGGGGACAGTCCCTGGGGAAGCACATCACGCTTTATAAAGTAGAAGGTTAGAGAAGAAGAGCAGAACCCTCAAGAAGATGCACTAACACAGTGGCTCCAATGATGGGCTCAAACAGGGCCATGAATATGACGTTGCCATAGGGCTAGGCTGTGGGTGACTATGAAGTGGCACCCATTCCATGGCACCTATTAACAACAGTGTTCATGAGAAGAAGGACTCTACTATCATAAAGAAAAAGGGGTCTTGCGGAGAGCAAAGTGACACCAAGACCTGTGCCCAACTACCTGGAGAATGTCCTGAAGGCCTTATCTTCTTGGGCAGCATGGTTGCTTTAAAGTCTTAGCTTGATTGTGTTTTTTGTTGTTGTTGTTGCCAGTTTTTGGTAGTTCCTTCCCATCATCTTAGTCTTTCTGGAGGAAATGACCATTGCTTCACCTTAACGTCTAGGATGATTCACTTTCTACCTTATTACTGCTTCGCCTTTCTCTTGGAAAAACTCATTTAACACAAATAAATTCATGTTGCTACATCATTCTTTTCTTCCAGAGATGATATGAGCAGTTTCCATTTATTTGTGGTATTGAGAGCAAAAGTTCTAAGAGAGATGGTTTCATCCCCTTGCCAAATAGATAATTGTTGTTTTACCTCCCATTGTTCTTCTTTTTCCTGCGTAATGATTCAAGCGAGTAAGGGCTTCATTTTACTTGTCATGATGGCTGTATTTCTTCTACTTTTCTATAAGGCGAGTTGTCTTGTGATTGACAAGGAGAATTCTTCTGAAATCCTTAAAGTTAAATCCTGGCATGGCATGGTGTGTGGTGTGTGCAGTGCACTGCACTGCAAGGTTGGTTTGCACCCCAAGATCAGTGGCTTAGGCTTATCAGCCACTCCTCGGAAACCCTGTACAGAGTCGCTGAGTCAGAACGACTGGACAGCAGCTAACAACAACAACAACAAAGATAAGTCATTGGAACCCTAATTACATAACATTTAATAATGATCAGATAAATCCTTTCCTGGCATCATTGTACAATGCTATGTTCACTGTTCTTACTGTAAGTACTTTGCCACCTAGGTCCCTAGATTCACAGAATGTTTGTTTTGTACAGCCAACCTACAGCTTAAGGCGTCCTGGTAGCGTAGTAGGTTACGAGTTGGCCTGCTAACCTCAAGGTTAGCAGTTCGAACTACCAGTTGCTGCTACGTGGGAAAAAGATGAAGTTTTCTGCTCCCATAACATTTTACAGCTCCAGAATCTATATACAGGGTTGTTGTGAGTTAGAACTGACTCCATGGCACACAACCACTATCAACAACAACTTAAAGATTGACAGCCAAACCTACCAACAGTGCTCTGGAGACAGTGCCTGGCGATACACTTCTATGAAGAAGAAAACCCTATGGGGCTGCTCTGCACTACAATCATTAGGGTCGTCATGAGTTGGAATTGGCTCATTGGCAATGTTTTTTATGATGTGTTATTGCCATAGTTATGCATGGCTGTGCATGGTAGAAGAACCCATTTTTGCCTGAGTCTTGAAGCTTCGACTTGTGGTAATTGCTACCCAACGAGTAAGTCTGTATTCAGGAACAACTATAGCCTCAGAGTTTAATGTATGTCCCTGTGTGCTTGCTCCATGCTTCCTATTAAAACCTGCCTCTCTATTAAAATATCATAATGAATAAATCCCACCCTTCTTCCATTTGGCTATAGTGGTTTTAATGCTGCTATCACTGTGCACATCTGACCTTCCATAGGACAGTAAGCACTGGGATTGGGGTGGCATCTTGACCATTGCATCCTAGGAGACAGTCAAGCCCATACAGCCAAACCCACTGCCTTCAAGTTGGTTCTGGCTCATCACAGCCCTGTAGGAGACAGTAGAAGTGCTCCACGGGGTTTCAGAGATCATTATGGGAGCTTGTGCTGTGGAGAAGCTGGTGGGTTTCAGTTGTTGACCTTGAAGTTAGCAGCCCAATATCTAAACCTCTGTACCCCCAGGGCTCTTCTAGCAGGCTCCCAGTGAATGGCTATTGAACCAAGCTCCATCCTTTTTGTCATCAAGAGCTGTTCTTTTCATTGCAGGCCTTGACATTTCAGCTTGCAGGCCCTGTCCCCTCTCTCTTTCTCTCCTCTTCTCTGTCTCTCTCTGCCTTCAAACTCATCTTACTGTTACCATGCTTCTCTTCCTGTTTCAGGGAACTGGCATCCACTGCCTTGATTAGAGATAACGTTTGCCTCTTGATCGTTGATTTAATATGCAGAAGCTATAAAGTGAAAACCCTCTTGGTGGGTTCCTAGTCCCTGTAGCTGTGGCTTCATCCCTTCACACATCACTCCATTGGAAAGGGTCACATGGGACCTCTTTCTCCTGGAGGCTCCCAGCCTGAATATGAGGGTGACGGGGTGACCATGTGACTCATCGGTAGCATTGCGTCTGGCTAACATCCTTCTTCCTCTACAAGTGTAGGTCTGTCTGTTCTGTGAATATCCAAGCACAGCTTTTTTACAACCCGAGCTCATTTTTAAATACATGGTTACTGAGGTTTCTCGCAGACTATCACTTTGGAAATGCTGACGTCAGGATTTACTTGGATGTGAGTTACTTGTAAGGCTTCATCTCCCAGCTTCAAGAGTAAAGCTTTGCATCACTATGATTATAGATGTTGTTAAGTGCCATCAAGTTGGTTCCAACTCGTAGCAACACTGTAGGGTTTCCAAGGAGTGGCTGGTGAGTTTGAATCACCGACCTTGCAGTTCAAACTGGCTTTGAGGTCGAGCACTTTTCCGATGGCTCTACACCAGCACTTCCTGAACTGATATGCAGTGCCTCCTTTTCTCTCCTTACCTGAAGGATCCAGCAACCTGGGAGTGAGTCCTGACTTCTCTATTCCATCCCTATGCAACGTCTATGGTTGGTTAGTCATGTCACTTTGACAAGCCACTGCTATTGATACCGGAGATGACGAACTTACAAGTCTGATGTGGTCTTTGAATCACTTAAAACTTACAGAAACATGACTCCAAAAAAGAAAAGAAATATGCTCACATTTATGAACATTTGTTATATGCTATTATCATTTATTTATATGCACTTAAAGAATTGCTAAAAAGAATTAAAGGACTTCATTCTTCTTGGATCAACTGTCAATACTCGTGGAAGCAGCAGTCAAGAGATCAGACGACGTATTGCATTAGGCAAATCTGCTGCACAGGAACTTTTTAAAGTGTTGAAGAGCAAATATGTCAGCTTAAAGACTAAGGTGCACCTGACCCAAGCCATGGTATTTTCAATAACCTCATATGGATGTGAAAGCTGGACAGTGAATAAGGAAGACCG
>NW_006408680.1:744678-747171 GCF_000296735.1 Chrysochloris asiatica | reverse complement strand
CATCTCTGCCTCCATCTCTGGTATTGCTGCTTCTCTGGGTCGGTTCCCACATTCTGCTTGATGCTCTTCTTCTCTGATGGTCCTAGGGTCCTCTGTTTCTGGACTGTAAAATTAACCACTCCCCTGTTTTTGTTACAAAACTTCTACTTTTACAATTGTGACATTCGCAATTAGTCATGATAACAACTACTCACTATTGAATGATAAGAATCTTATCCCCATCTCTTTTCACCAGACGCATCTAGACAAGATGAAAACTATTCAGTAGGGACTCTATCTTCCTCCACATACTCTTAAACTAAACTCCCTCTTGCAACATTGTAAGCCAGTCACTTCGTGCCTTTATCACCCATTCATTTTAGGTAGCTGAAGTCTGAGTTGCCCATCCCTATCTGTAGTTGGTTGTTTTGATGTTGTTAGGAACCATCAGGTTGGGTCTGACTCATAGTGACACTTTATAGGGTTTCCAAGAAGCAGCTGGTTCAAACCAACTTGCGGTCCAGTGCGTTATCTTGTAACACTGCCACACCAGGACTCCTAGCTAGTTGGTGGGGAACCGCAAACCCAACCCACTGCCATCAGGTTGGTTCCTATTCATAGCAATCTCTTTAGGACAGAATAGAACTTCTCCTTTTGAGTTTCTGAGACTCTAAATCTTTATGGGAGTAGACAGCCTCATTGTCCTCTCATGGAGTGGTTGTTGGATTTGAATGACCAAACTTAACGTTACAGCCCGATGCTTAAGCCATGGTGTTGCAAGGGCTCCCCAGTTGTTGGAGACCACCCACCCACATCTTCACAGCTGTTTTGGACAGGGTGAAGTATTCACTGCAATTGGATATCACACTTGGTTCTCAGTGTCCTCTCCCTATGAGCAGTTACATAGTCTTATCTATTTTAAAAATCAAACACAACTGATGATGCAGAGGAAGGAAGTCTTCATGGCATGGGTCTTTAAAAGCAAAAATGGAACACACAGACAGTATTTCCAACCACTTCTTAGAGCAAATCCCTCACCCTCATCGTATGGCTGACTTTGCTTTTTTCTGTAGTCATTGATGGGAATTTGAATAGAATGTTATTCAGACATGAATTGTTTAGATTTTTTACTTGTGATTCACTTTTTAATTTCTGGATTCAGGACCAAGGGAGAGGGCTCTAATTAATTTGTCCTGGCTGATTTCTCAGGAACTCTTTTCCCAGCCAGTACTATATTGAAACACTTTTTAGAGGCCAGGACCAGAGTCATGTGTTCGGAATCCATACAGTGCTCATCTTATTGTCTGAAACTGACAGAGGACTACTTAATACATGGTCTTTCTATTTGTAAAGGTGTCCTGGTGTGGCTCTGTAAGCCACAGTGCACTGGACTGCTAACCACAAGTTTGGCAGTTCTAACCCTCCAGCTATCTCTTGGAAACCCTATAAGGGGTCACTATGAGTTGGAACCAACTCAAAGACACTTAACAACAGCAGCAATGTTTGTGAGAACGTACCGTAGAGCTAAGTGTTCAGTGCCATCAAACCAAGTCCACTCATAGCGACTCTATGCGACAGGGAAGAACTGCCCCATTGGATTTTCTAGGCTGTCGTCTTTAAGGGAGGCACTGACCAGGGCTTTCTCTCAAGGGGCGCCTGAGTAGGATCCAGCTGCCCACCTTTTAGTTAGCAGCCAAGTGCTTAATTGTTGATCATATACTTTAAAGGTATATCAGCTATTAGGTTGAATCCATTATTCTGTGTTCTTTGTCCAGGCAGACCTGGACTCGGTCAGCCACAGGACTGCACTAAAGCTCCAAGCCCTCTGATAGGATAGCCGAGATTTCTAATGATGCGGAGTCTTTTGATTGCGTATGACTTTTGAAAGGTGCTTTTGTTTTCTTCTTGAATTTTCAGATCCCTCTCTAGGATAACTTGTTTAATTGGTCGCCACAACAACATTTCATTTGAGTAGTATCAGCCCTTAATTGCATTCACAGAGCATCATGGATCTAGCTGTGTGCAGGGAGGGTAACTCTTTATAACGGCTGCCCCCTGGGAGAGGCAAGACTTCAACAGAGAGATTTGGAGTGATGGAGCATTGCTGAATCCACACATCAATCTTGAGAATAATTGTGGGATTTGTCAGTGAAAAACGATTATGCCACTTGAAGAAACCCCCACAGAATGGTCAGATGGAATCATCGTGTTTTCCTAGACATGATATTGCCCTATTGCTAGGATGTGTGGCAAAATACAAATGTAAATTGTTCTTTGTCTTGTTGCTGAATTTAATACCATGTGTGACCATGGTATCGTGCTTTTGTTGTTGTGAACTGCTGTCAAGTGACTTCCAACTCATGTTGTTGTTGTTGTTGTTAACAGGTGCCATCAAGACGGAATTGACTCATAGCAACCCCATGCACAGCAGAACAAAACAATGTCCGATCCTGGGCCAACCTCACTACCGCTGCCACACTTGATGCCATCAATGATGCCACCTGGCCAATCCAT
>NW_006408680.1:722440-743448 GCF_000296735.1 Chrysochloris asiatica | reverse complement strand
CACAAATATTGATCTCTTCTAATCAGTTGGCCAGATAGTTGTCATCCAAATTTCTTGGCAGAAATAAGTGAGTGCCTCCTGTGTTGCATCATTTACTTGAAGGATTTCAATTTTCATTCCAACTCGTAGTCACTCTGTATAGGAGTTTCCAAGGAGCAACAGGTGAGTTTGAACTGCCAACCTTATGACTAGTAGCCCAGAGCTTATTCTGTAGTGCCAACACCAGAAGTCCATTTTCTCTTGTAGGGATGTACTACTTAAAAAGAGAGTGCACAGAAACCAACCAATGAGCTTCTGAGACCCACTATAGTATGTCCTCCGTGGTATTAAAAAGCTTAAGATTAAAATAATAATAGCCATCAGCTTTAGACTCAGTTCATTAAAATGCCCAGAAGGCTGAAGGTATGAGCACGTGAGTTCAAACCCACCAGCCCCTCTGAGTGAGGAAGGTGAAGCTGTCTGCTTCTGTAAAGATTACCATCTAGGCAACCCCATAGGCCCCTTCTCCTCGGCCCTAGAGACCTGCAGTGAGTTGGAATCGACTGGATGGCTTGGTTTTTGGTCTGGTGCCCTTCAACCTTGACTGTTTTACTATTCATTTTAAGTTAAATCATCTTCTAAAATCACTCCTCAAAAGCAAATCGTGTAGGAATCTAACCATCTTCTTTGCCCTTCACTTGACCTCTTGTGTCTCCGCGCTTGATATTCGTAGGTGGAAAGAAAATCAGGTTTCTATTAGTCTCATTTCTCTTTTTAATACATTTAATCTTCTTATTAGCCTCTGTGGCACCGTCTTCATTTAGTAATGACACCCTTATTGAGTCTGCTAATGCTCAGGTTCTATCTCTGAGAAGAGCTATTTCTGGCCTTGATTCCATCCTTGTACCTAAGGACATGGAATATTAGAGTTTTCTCCACGCAGCCAGCACATTTGGCCTTCCGCTCTGTAACTCCTGCCCACTCCTGAACAACATGTGTCATAGACCCTGATTTCGGGCTGATTTCGGGCTCCCGGCAGCTAGAAAGGACTCTGTGCTCACAAACTCTCGGGAATGGGCTGCAGGTGTGAACACGGACCCAGGACTTGTTCAAGTTCAGAGAGATGAGTTTGTTGAGACCCTTTATTTTTCTCTTTGCTATTTTTTCCTCCCAAATATGAACCCTAAGGGTAGCCTACAGGTTTCTGTCGGCCCGGTGCCTGGCCTATGAGCCTAGGTGGCACAAACGGTTTGCACTTGGCAATGGAACTGTGAGAGGATGGTGTGCTAATCTATTGCCCTAAATAGTTACAGTCAAATGGGCCCAAGGAGCTATGCCACTGTAAGACACATGGGAATCAGCTCAACAACAGTGACAGATATATGACCTAATACAACGCCATTGACCTTTGTAGAAACACACATGGATTCAAAAACAGTTTATTTTTTGCCATTTCTTAACATGTCTTGTGGGGCAACTTTCCGATTTTCCCCTTCTCTCTCTACAGTTGTCCACACCCTACTACGGAATCTTGTCAACCCGACTAGCTTGTTCCCAATTCCTAGCCCCTCTTTGATATCACTCTCAAACATTCCATGGCATCATTTGGTCATGATGGTTTCCCTGACCATCACACGGAGGTCACTTTCCTGACAAAGCATACTTAGCCCATTCAGAGAAACTTTATGCAATATTCAAAGAAGTTTCAAACAGTTTGTGGGGAAATTCCGTTATCTTTTCATTCCATTTCCCCACATTTTTGAAGCCCCCTTGTAGAGTGTCCAATTGTATATGCTAACCAGGAGAACATATGCAGTGTGCCTGGATCAGGGAGGTACTGGTTAAATGCAGACACAATGCGGCATATCATCAAGGCGCTTAGAATTTGATAGGGAGTGAAGACATAAGAAACTACTTTGTAAGAAGCAAATAATTGTGTGAGCTTGGAAAATAATGTGGACACATACTCTAGGACTAGGGACACTGGGAAAGAGATGATTAGATTAAGAACTGATGGACTCCAAATTGAAACAATTCAACAAACTGAGGCAGCACTAGAGGCACTCAGACAGTTATTCCAAGAAATTCGGAAGAAAGCTACCTGGTCAGCTGACTGGGAGAGAGCCATATTTGTGCCCATTCTCTAGAGCAGTGACCCAATGGTAATCATCGGACAATATCATTAATATCATGCGCAAGTAAAATGTTACTCAAGATAGTTAATAAATGGCTGCAACATTACATCGAGAGGGAGCTGCTATAGGTTCAAGCCAGATTCAGATGAGAACATGAAACAAGGGCTATTACTGCTGCCATCAGATGGATCTTGGCTGAAAGCAGAGAATGCCAGAAAAATGACTGCTTATGCTTTATTGACTATGCAAAGATTTTGACTGCGTGGATCATGACAGGCTATAAAACACATTATGGAGTATGAATATTTAAAAATACTTAATTGTGTTCATGAGGAACTTGTACACAGACCAAGAGGCAGTCATTTGCACAGAACAAGGGGACACCAAATGGTTTAAAATCAAGAAAGGTGTGTGCCAGGGTTGTATTCTTTTATCATACTTACTCTATCTGTATGCTGAGCAAATTATCAGAGAAACTGAATTATATGAAGAAGAACATGACTTCAGGATTGGTGGTAGACTCATTAACAAACTGTAATATGCAGATGATGCAACCTTGCTTGCTGAAAGCCAAGAGGACCTAAAATACTTACTGATGAAGATCAAAGACCACAGCCTTTGGTATGGGTTGCACCTCATTGTAAAGAAATCAAAAATCCTCACTACTGGATAAACATCCATATGAAGGGAGAAAAGATTGAAGTTGTCAAAGATTTCATTTTGCTTGGATCAATTATCAACACTCATGGAAGCAGTAGTCAGAAATCAAATGACATATTGCATTCGGCAAATCTGCTGCACAAGCCCTGTTTAAAATGTTCAAGATATTGTCAGTTTGAGGACTAAGACATGCCTGACCCAAACCCTGGTATTTTCAATAACCTCATATGCATGTGAAAGTTGGACAGTGAATAGGAAAACCATAGAAGAATTGATGCATTTGACTTATGGTGTTGGAGGAGAATATGAAAAGTATCATGGACTGCTAGAAGAATAAACCGATCTGTGTTGGAGAAAGTACAGCCAGGATGCTCCATGGAAGCCAGGGTGGTGAGACTTTATCTCTTATACTTCAGGCATATTATCAGGAGGGACCAGTCCATTGAGAAGGATAACATGCAAAGTAAAATGAAGTCAGTGAAAATGAGGCAGATCCCTAATGAGATGGATTGGCACAGTGGCAGCAGCAATAGACTGGAGCTTAACAGTGCTTGTGATGAAGGCTCAGGAGCAGACTGTATTTCCTTCTGTTGTGCACAAGGTTGCTATGAGTTAGAATTCACTTGATGGCCCCTAACGCACAATGAAGGACAACTAAGGACTTGCTAAGCTTGGTAGATTTGGAACGCCATTCTATGAAAAGGCATCAGTGTATTTACTATCAGAGTCTTAAAGCTAAGTGCTATATGATGGAACTGGAATTACAAGATTGGAGAAAGAGAGGAGGGGATGAGGAAAGGAGGAGAGGAGGGTTTGGTTCCTGGTGTACGATGGGAAAGAGTTTTAGGGCCAGGAGCTTGTCCTGAAAGAGAGAGTTGAGAACATGAAGTTGAGTGTTCTCTTATACAGTTCAGCTCCTGAGAGCCCTCTGGTCAGTGTTAGAAACAAACAAGACCAGAATCGATTCATCAGACCCCAAAGCCTGAGATGGAACAGCAGGATCCTGAGCCAGGAGGGATGTTGAGGGAACCGTGTTAGTACCAATACAAAGAGCAGGAGCAGCTGAGTTGATTCTAACTCTTGATCACCCCAACTATGTCCGAGTACAAGTGCTGCATTGCGTGTTCAGTGGCTGGTATTTCAGAAGCAGTGTCTCGTTGTGTGCTGACCATTGGTACCCTCCATGGCTTCAGGTCAGCAGATACTGAGAACTGGGATGCAGTATTGGGACTAGGGTGCAGGTGAATCATAACATGGTAGTGTAGGGTGACCATCGGAATCACTGTATAGAGTGGGGTGCTTGGTAAGTGGAAGGGGGAAGTATTAGTAGCTATACCAAGGTAATTATGAGCATTATAATTCTTGTGGGTCTGCCCCAGACCAAGATGCAGGGTCACTCTGTAGAAAGGGGACAGCTGAAATTACTCCAGGCATTTGCAAGCTACATTGTGGTTGGTGTTGTCAAGTGATGTCAACTTGGTTCTGACTCATAGTGACCGTGTATAGGATTTTCAGGGAGCAGCTGGTGAGTTTGAACTGCCAACCTTGTGGCTGAAACAGACCTTGTGGTCCAGTGCTTTGTCCCATAGCACCACACTAGGACTCCACAATGTACATTAGTAGCAGGGAATTAGCAAGTCCTTCATTTGAGCCCACCTCTGAGACTAACACATAATTTCTTTAGGTGGGCCTGGGCACACAGTGGAGTTGTAGATATGCATGCAGAAGCTCCCAACACTTTTTTCCTTACCTGTGTGCTTGCTCAACTTTGAAAACACTGTTTCCTAGGGAATCCACCGCCCTTCATTCCTGTGTAACAAAGTTAAACGGGATCTGCATCTCTAAATGCTGATAGAGCGCTGACTTGGGAAAGGCACTTGGACTGATAAGCTCTTTGAATAAGAACTGAAGGCCAGAATGTCTGCCAGTCTCTCGGTACTTAAGTTACTTCTATACCAGCTGGACACTTTGGGAGTTTAAGTTCATTTACTTCTGGTCAAATTTGTTTTCCTTTTTCTAAGAAAATTAGGACATAAATTAGACATAAATGGTTTTTTGGAGATAAAATAGCTCTTAGGAATTTTGCATTTTGATGAGATGAGTTTAAATGAACCAAATACAACCAAATGAACAGCCCTTAAAATATACTATGTGTGAAAAATCAAATCAAGAATGCTTAGAGCAAAACATTTTAAGGTTTTATTACACTGAAACCATTTGAAAGAAAATAGATTTGGAATGATGAACAAATAGAATATGTGAACAGGCTGTATAATTTAAAATTACCTTCTTCCCTTTTCCATATATTGTTGTGTTAAATGTGTATATATGTGTGTGTGTTGTTGTTAAGTGCTGTTGAGTTGGTTCCGACCCACAGTGATCCTGTATAGGGTTTCTGAGGAGCCGCTGTATATATGGTAATATGTACAGAGAGAGGGAGAGAGTCCTGGTATGGAGCTGTGGGATGAGTTCTCGACCACAAAGTGAGTTTGAACCACAAGATTGGCATTTCAAATCTAACTGCCGTTCCTCAAAAACCCTATACAGGGCCGACTCAATGGCACTTAGCAAATATATATATATAGCTTATTATATATATATATAGTTAGATAGATGATAGATAGATAGATAGATAGATAGATAGATAGATAGATAGATAGATAGATAGATAAATGGAAAAGGGAAGAAAGTAATTTTAAATTACATACGTGTATATGGAGGAGATAGTACTATGTATATTTATATGATAAGCACTGGACTGTGAACCACAAGGTCAGCAGTTCTAGCCCACCAGTCTCTCTATGGGAGAAAGAAGAGGCTTTCTGCTCCTGTAAAGATTTACAGCATCAGAAACCCTATACAGAACTCAAAAACACACAACAACAACAACATTTTATAACAGGATAAACACCAGACCACAAGGCCAGTAGTTCAAACTCACCAGCTGTTCTTTGGAAACCCTATGCTGTGTCTCTGTGAGTCAGAATAGACTAGATGGCACTTAACAACAACAAAGTTGTTGTTGTTAGGTGCTATCGAGTCAGTACCAACCCATAGAGACCTTATGCACAGCAGAACGAAACACTGCCTGATCCTGAGCCAACCTCACTACTGTTGCCACAACATATATATAATATATTGTTGTTATTGATAAGTGCCGTGGAGTCGGTTCTAACTCATAGCTACCCTGTACAGGGTTTCCGAGGCTGTAAATCTTAACGGGAGCAGAACGCCTCATCTTTCTCCCACAGAACAGCTGATAGTTTCGAACTGTTGACCGTGAGATTAGCAGTCCGATTCAGTCCCACTACGCTATATAATACATGTTGTTGTTGTTATGTGCCATGGAGTTGGTTCTGACTCATAGTGACCCTGCACAGGGTTTCTGAGGCTGTAAATCTTCACGGGAGCAGAAAGCCTCGTCTTTCTCCCTTGGAATGGCTGCTGATAGTTTCGAATTGCTGACTCTGAGGTTCGCAGCCCGATTCATAACCACTACGCTACCAGAACTCCTTATATAATATATGTTGTTGTTGTTGTTGTTAAGTGCCATCAAGTCAATTCCGGCCCATAATGACCCTGTATAGGGTTTCCAAGGAGCAGCTGGTGAGCTTGAACCACCGACCTTGCAGTTCAAACTGACTTTGCAGTCTGACCCATTAGCCCACAGCACCACAGTCCTCTCTTATTCTTTATGTAATTCCCAAAATGCCTGGAATCTGCTACAGTGTTCGCAAAATTAAGGAATTATTTTTAAAATAGTGTTGCAATTCTGATTATAAAAATTTATACTCTTGTTTTAAAGTGTTTTAAGGTATAAAAAGAAACATTAAAGGCACACATGAATCTGTCTCCAAGAGATACCAACTGTTAACTTTTTCTTACAAATTTTGGGGGACCATTTTTGGCATGTATGAATGAATTCAAACACTTAAAAATCTATCAGTCTATCGATCTATCTAGCTGTCCATCTACTTACCTATCCATGTACCTACCTGTATTTTGTTTTGTACTCATAGCAGATTTACAGTTAGTATTTAGATTCTGACTTTTGGTGGCTAGTTAGTATTTTATTTATTGGTCCAATTATGTCCTCTGGGTACATCCCTGTTAGCTGAATTCATGTTCCAAAGGCCTTACAGACTTCAAATGTTGACAGCTCTTGCCATAGTGTCCCCCAGATTGGTTTTCATTTCCACAAATATGAGGGGACTTCAAAACTTTCATGGAAACATTCTGTATTTCTAAAAATTCCATTTTCCTATGATCCCTTTGAAGTCCTCTTATTATACTATGGTTTGCCCTATACATGCATACTCATGATAAAGCTTGATTTATACGTTAGGTAGACTAAGAGATTAACAGCAATAACTAATGAGTGGATATTGTATACAGCATAGATTCACTGGACAAAGGGTTCATTCCTTCCCTGAGCAGAACTGGGCAGGAAAACGTGAGATGTCTTCATGATACTCACTCCACATTTTAGGATTGTGCTTGACCACAGGTGAAGCCATGGATCGGGGGGATTGCTGCACAGTGGTCACATTGTCTTCCAAATGTGCAATTCCTTTGCTTACTTTTCAGTGTTTCTAGAGAGCAAAACTTTGATGTTTTGGCTTGTATTCACACAGATGCATGACTCATGAAGCATTCTGGGATGGACTCACCATTGTGTTGTATTTTCTGATAGTATCTGCCAGGGGAACCACATAGGTGATGAGTAGAGATGAGAGAGAACATTGTATATGGGGCAAGTAGGCATTAGCTAGGCTATGGTTATTGCAGAGAGACAAAAGGATGTAGAATGAGAAGGGAGGCTGAAGAAGCAAGTAGGGTTCAAGGTCTGAATGGTCTTGGGAGCCTGGTGCTGTCAGCTGCTGTGGAGTCCTGCTCCAAGTCCTATTGACGTCATATACAACAGCATTGGACACTTGTGGTCCAGAGGATTTTGACTAGCTGATTTTTTTTTTTTTTGGCAACATCAAGAAAGTACATTTATTTTAATAAACTGAGACATAAAAAAAGAAGCCTGAAATGTACCAATTAAATGTACTAACCGACAACAAGACATTGTTGACTCTTCAGGACAAAGCACAGACTGGGAGCCTGCAGCCTGTTTTCACTCTTATGAATATAGGCAAGACATTCTCTTGGTCACTCTAGGAAGAAGTCTTCATTACGATGTTAGACTTTCTTTCCTTTTAAAATCATTTTCCTTAAATGTTGATTTATTAATGCCATTATTTATAATAGACAAGGATTGTTTTCTAGAAAGATATTCTATTGGAAACATGTCACATTGCATTATTTTTATTCTTCTTTAGCAATGTTGTTGGTAAGTGTCATCCAGTCGGTTCCAACTCATAGTGACCCTTGCATAGAGTTTTTGAGAAGTGGCTTGTAAGCTTGAATCGTGGACCTTGCTGTTCAAACTGAACTTGCAGTCCATCACATCAACCCACAGTTCATCACATCAACCTAAGACTCAGAGGTATGAATCTGCATATGTGAGCACAGGATTCAGGCAAGATATTAAGTAGGAAACCATTTAGGTTTATAGCTTATTATCAAATTGGACATTGGACAGTTCCTATACAATCAATATTCATGCCATGACCTTACTTTTTTTTTTTTTTTTTTAATGTTTCATTGTGAATTGTGTGATAGTCTACATGGGAGAACATCAGCTTTACATTCATTCCATCATCCATCATTTCATTGGCATAGTTATCATCCTGTCCATGCATCCTCACCCAACCAAGGGGTGTACCCTGTAAACCTGCACCCCCCCACCACAGTCTTCAGCCCCTTTCCATCTCCTGATCCCGAGCCCCCAGCCCCACCATCTCTTGACGTTGTCTTCTCTGCCTCCATCCCAGGCCTCACTGCCTCTCTGGGTAGGATTCCGCTCTTCGCTCTTCTCCATTGATGGTCCCAGGGTCCTCCGTTCCTAGACTGATAAATTAATGACTACCCTCTTTGTTACAAAATGTCCATCTTTAGATTTCCAACCCTCACAATCAGTCCTGATAACAATTATTCACCATTGCATCACAAGAGACCCATCTGTATTTCATTTCATCAGCCCTTCCTGGACAGGCTGGACACTATTCATTGGAGACTCTACCTTCCTCCATGCCCTCTGGATCTAGGTTCCCTCTTGAAAGCTTGTAAGCCAGTCACTTCTTGCCTTTGTATCCCTCCCCCCATTTTGGGTAGCCAATGTCCAAGCTGCCCATCCCTGTCTACCCTTTGTGTGGTGGGGGTGGGAGTAGTTCTTGCAGCAGGGATTTGTTTCCTCTTTTGAGCTACTGCATTTATAGGTGTAGGTCATGTTTATTGAATTGTATCAGATGACGCTTGTTTCCCTCTTCTTTCTTCTTAGGGTTGAGCTCTGTTTATCCAGTTATTGAAGTCCAGTCAAATGGGCATCATCTGCAAGTGTGGGTGTTCTTACGTCTCTCTGGCCTCTTTTTATTGGCTGGCCACCCCGCTCTCCTCTCTAGACCTCTGTGGCTGTGTCACTGACCCTGAGCCCATGAGTCCCCAGATGTTGCCTCGCTACTGGCTGACCAGGTCTCCATCCGGGTTCACAGTAGTTTGCTGAACGATGTAGGGCTTTAGCTCGCCCCTTCGTTGATGTTCTTCGGCCACTTCCCCTTCTGGGTGATGTGCGTGGTTGTCAAAGTGTATATTTCTCTTGTGTCTTAGTCTTGGAAGAGAATTTGCCCTGAGAGGATCCGATCACTTGCCTTAATATCTCCTGGGCAGGCCACCTGTATGGACTAGCTGATTTTTGGAAGTCCCATGCCAGGCATGTATTCCTAGACTGTCTTTGTCTGGAAGATTAACAGAAACTTGTTGTACATCACAACCACACACAGTGCACCACTGGTGCATGGGTGATAGTACACAGTGAAACACTGGCCCAAAGTCAAAGCCACATCTCCCAAGTGCAAGGCAAGAATAACCTGGAAGCACAACTGCCTTCAATGTAAAACTGATGGGCGGTGGTGTTCCATTTCTTCTAAGAGTAAGGCTTTTATAAAGGGAGGCGGTGTCTTCAAGAGGCATCACATCAGCTTTCTAATCTAGATGGAGAAAAGAGGCAGTGAGGAGGTCTGTTAAAGGCTTATAGCCCTTTGTGTTGCAATAGAGTATCATGAATCTAGAGGGCACAGATTGTACTATGTTTGCTGCTGTAGAATTTGTACTGACTTGTGATCCTGTGCACAACAGAAGGACGCACTGCTCAGTCCTCCACTTTCCTCATCATTGTTGCCATGTTTGAGTTCATTGCATTGTTGTTGTTGCCGTGTCAACCCATCCTATAAAGACCTTTATCTTCTTCATTGACCTTCTACTTGACTAAGCATGGTTTCCTTCTCCAGGCTCTGGGCTTTCCTGATAACACGTCCAAAATACGTGAGCCAGCGTCTCTCCCTCCTTGATTCTAAGGAGCATTCTGGCTGTATTTCATC
Organism: Chrysochloris asiatica; assembly: GCF_000296735.1. Lineage (NCBI taxonomy): Eukaryota > Metazoa > Chordata > Mammalia > Afrosoricida > Chrysochloridae > Chrysochloris > Chrysochloris asiatica. Next base: position 733,190 of record NW_006408680.1, on the reverse strand, counting down.
AAATACAGATTTGTTTGCCCTGGTCTTCTTTATTCATTGTCCAGTTTCATATAAATATGAGGCAATTGAAGATCCCTTGGCTTGGATCAGTAACACTTTAGACCCCAAAGTTACATCTTTGCTCTTCAACACTTCAAACACTATCTTTTGTAGCAGATTTGATCATTGCAATACAATTCTTGATTTCTTTACTGCTGCTTCCCTGTTATTGATTGTGGATGAAAGGAAATGAAACCCTTGACACCTTATGTCTTTTCTAAGTGTATTGTGATAATGTTTTTTGGTCCGTTTTTGAGGATTGCTGTTTTCTATAGATGGCTTTGTAATCCACACTGGTGGCATTGTCTGATCATCAGTAAATGCTTCCAGTCCTCTTCACATTCAGCAAGCTAAGCTGTGTCATCTGTATATGACAGGTTGTTAATGAGCCTTCCTCCAATCCTGGTGCCAACTTCCTCTCATGTTATTTTCGCAGTGTACAGATTGAGTAAGTCTGGTGAAAGCATACATTTTCTGATTGTCGACCAGGCAGTATCCCTTGTTTGTTAAAATGACTGCTTCTTGATCTGTGTACTGAATCCACATGAGCAAAAGTTTATGTGTTTTGGAATCACCATTCTTCACAATGTCATGCATAATTTGTTATAATCGGCACAGTTGAAAGCCTTTGTGTAGTTAATAAAACATCGATAAGCATCATTCTGGTATTTTCTGCTTTCTGCCAAGATCTGCCTAACATCAGCAATGGCATCTTTCATTCACAAAGTCTTCTGGTTTTGGTTTGAATTTCTGCTACTACTCTGTCAATGTGTGCCTACAGACATTGAAAAATTATTTTGACTCATGTACCTTGGACATATTTTTAGAAGGGAGTGGTCCCTGGAAAAGAGCATCATGCTTTTTGCCCATGGAATCTTTTACTATGGAAACTTGACACTTGACTTTTGTCTTCAGTTCTTTCTGCTTGAGAAGTTCTGAGCGTGTTCTTCCCTTTAGGTTTTCTAACTCTAGGTCTCTGCGCACTTCATTATAATATATTACTTGTCTTCTTGAGGCATTGATTCAGTGGCCATCTTGAAAATTTTTGAGGTACATAATCCATTGATGTCTTGTCAAATTTATTTAACATTATTGTTTTTTTTTAAAAAAAAAACCTTAGGGTTTCACATAAATTGGAATGAAGAAATATTAAACAACAGTTGTGATGATCCAAGAGAAAGCTGATTAGCATGAAAAGCAAATAAGTAGCAGAAGAGATAAATAATTGGGAAATATATGATCATGGTCAGATCAGGCGCCATTGAGTCATCTGTAACACAGAGCGACCCATGTGCGACAGAACGAAATAGTACCTGGTCCTGAGCCATCCTCATGATTGTGTTGTTGTTGTTGAGCTTATTTTTACAGCCATTGTGTCAGTTCCTCTTGTTAAGGGTCATTAACCCTTAACTTTACCATGCATTGTGTTCTGTTCTAGGGATCATTCCCTCCTGACGACATGTCTAATATAAGCGACAGGGAACCTCACTATCCTCTCTTCTAATAAGCATTCTGGCTGTACTTCCTCAAATACACATTTGTTCATGTTTCTGGTAGTCTATTCATTCTTCTGGTAGTCTATTCAATGTAATTCTAATGCATCAACTCTTCTCCAGTCTTGCTTTTTCATTGTCAACTGTTCACTCACCACACAGGAAGTGATCAGAAAGTCTCCATGGCTTGGATCAGGTACACCTTGGTCCTCAAAATGTCACCCTTGCATTTTAACACTTTAGAGAGGTCTTTTGCAGCAGATTTGCCCAATGCAATACTCCTCTGCCGCTTGGTCTCTTGACTGTTGCTTCTATGTGCGTTAGTTGTAGATGCACAGAAAACAATGATTCAGGAGAAATCAGTGAAGACGGTAAGGGTTATGACCTGGGGACTAGTATGTGGCAGTTGCCATTCTCCTAGACACCAATTATGTGATGAAGATGGCACACACGGGTCGTTTTGGACATTATGGTCAATGTCAAACTGGCATATAAAGATTGACTTAGAGCTGAGAGATCTGGGCTTGCAATGGCGAACAAAGCCCTGGTGTCAAGTCTATGTGTCTCTGCATTTAGACTGAATTTCAGCTTCCAGGAGTTACGAGATTCCCAAGAAGACTGCATTAACTATAGGAAAAGGAGTAGTGACAAAAGGCTATCAAGGAAACTGAACTGTAATTGTTGGTTGGAGATAGAGGAGGGGAGCCAGGAGGTATTTGGGAATTTAAAGCATGGGAGAATATGAAATAGTCAGAAGTATCACATGTTGTTTGAAATGAGCAAGAAAGATAAGTCAAGAGTTTACTGTATTTAGCCATCTGGTGGTCATCTACAATCGTTTGTCTGAAAAAAGACACAAAAAAATGAAGAGATGACAAACACAGTACACACTTTACTTTTTCACCTCCTATTTTTTTCTCCATGATTTTGACAAATAAGGGTACATGTAGGTATGTGTGCAGAGCCCAAGTCACTGAGTGACTGTCCACTCATAGTGAATTACAAGACAGAGAAGGACTACCCATAGGGTTTCCAAGACTGCAGATCTTTATTGAAGCAGACCGTTACTTACATATTTCTCCCAAGGAGCGACTGGTGGGTTCAAACCACCGAACTTTCAACCTGAGCACATTGCTGCTGCTGTTATGCCAATCCATCTCATTGGGGGTCTTCCTCTTTTTCTCTCACCCTCCACTTTACCAAACACGGCATCCTTCTCCAGGAACTGGTCTCTCTTGACAATACGTCCAAAATAGGAGAGATACAATTGCCATTCTGGCTTCCAGGAAACGTTTTGGCTGTACTTCTTCCAATACGGATTGGCTTGCTCTTCTAGCAGTCTATGGTACTTTTTCTACTGAAACACCATAACTCAACTGTGTCAAGTCTTCTACGGTCCTCCTTATTCACTGTCCAACTTTCACATGCATATAAGATTATTGAAAATACCATGACTTGGGTCGAGTGCACATTAATCCTCAAACTGATATCTTCTCTCTTGAACACTTTAAAGGAGTCTTGTTCAGCAGATTTGCCTAATGCACTATTTTATGTAATTTCTTGAGTGCTGCTTCCATGAGTGTTAATGGTTGATCCTAGCAAAATGAAGTCTGACAACTTTAATTATTTTTCAGTTTACTTTGATATTTTTTGTTGGTTCGATAGTGAGGATTTTTGTTTTCTTACATTGGGATGTAATCTGTACCGAGGGCTGTACTCTTTGATCTTCATCAGTAAGTATTTCAAGGCCTTTTCGTTTTCAGCAAGCCTCTGTAGTAGCCTATCAGGAGTCTCTTTGCTTTCCAAAACCTGAGAATTGGGTACATGTTTTATGATATGAAGGAGTATTGGTTCTCATCCAGCTGCTAACCAATAGGTTAGTGATGTCATCTTTTGTCATACAAAGCCGCTGTGAGTTGGAGTTGGCTCAATGGCAAGCAGCAAGGCCACTATGATATCACTTCAGCAGTTAGCCAGTGTCTGCCATGCTCCTCACTTTAACAAACTGACCGCAGCCAGCCCTCAGAGACCAGGGCCCAGTAGTTCAGCCTATCAACAGGTGCACATGGGCTGGTCAGTACTCATACACAGCATCCCAGTGTGTGCTGTTAGCAGCCTGCCCCTGCACATTGCCAATGACAGTGGGGCTACTCTCTCTGCCTAAGCTTTACCTCTGATGCTCAGAGCTGTCCTCATGCTTTCTGTCCAGGTTGATCAGCACTAACATCTATCTGTAGGGGGGTGGACACTGGCCTTTTGTGGTGACAGTTCACTAAATATGAGGAGGCTTCAAAACACTCAAGAAAAAATTCTATAATCTTTTCATTCCATTTTTCTACCAACTTTTGGAAGCACTTGTGTATATGCAAGGAAGGGCTGACTAGCCAACTCTGGGGAATTTGGGAGAACCCCATCCTAGAAGGGCCCTAGGCACCTTCACCTCAATATGAATAGTATGAGTGGGCTTCCAAAAGTTCATGGAAGAATGCAATGGAAAGACAATGGAATTTTCCCACGAACTTTGGATGTCCCATCGTATATATTGATAAAATAAGTTTTTGAATTTTCCATATCGTTTTCAGTGAAATATCAGACAATTTAGTCAGGAGAAATTGGGAGTGCCATTTATTGTTTCCATTTTGTAACATCTTTGCACAAAATGCACTCTGCCTGTTATATTATTGGACTTGTAATAAACAATATCCATATAAATGGAGAAAAGATTGAAGCTATCAATTACTTCATTTTGTTCAGATCAACCGTGAACACTCATGGAAGCAGCAGTCAAGAAATCAAACAGCGTATTCAATTAGCAAATCTGCTGCACAAGACCCCTTTAAAATGTTCAAGACCAAAGATATCAGTTTGAAGACTAAGGTGCATCTGACCCAAGCTATGTTATTTTCAGTAACCTCATTTGCATGTGAAATTTGGGCAGTGAATAAGGAAGGCTATAGAAGAATTCATGCATTTGAGTTATGGTGTTACAAGAGAATATTAAAATATCATAAACTGCCAAAAGAACAAACAGATTTGTTCTGGAAGAAGTGCAGCCAGAATGCTCCTTGGAAGGAAGTCAGGATTGCCAGACTTTGTCTCTCACACTTTGGACATGTCATCAGGAACTGCCTGAGCCTGGAGAAGGATAGCATGTTTGTAAAGTGGAGAGTAGGAGAGAAAGAGGAAGACCCCAACAAGATGGAATGGCACAGTGGCAGCAGCTATGAGCTCAGATTTAACAATGATTTTGAGGTTGACATCAGACTGGGAAGTGTTTCGTTCTATTGTGCATAGGGTCGCAATGAGTCAATACAGACTCGATGACAACTAACAACAACAACAACAACAAACTATGCTTGGAATTCTGGTGTGGCAATGTAGGATAAGCACTAGACTACAAGTTCAGTTTGAAAGACAAGATTGGCAGTTCAGACTCTCCAGTCTCTCCTCAGAAACTCTATGCAAGGTCACTATGAGTAGGAACCGACTCCATGGCATTTAACAGCAACAACAATGAATATCAGGGAGTCTTGGTGTGGTGCTGTAGGATCAGCACCGGACTGCTAGCCACAAGGTTGGTGCTTCGAACCCACCAGCCACTCCTTGGAAATCCTATGCAGGTTCGCTGTGAGTCAGATCCGACTCGACGACAATGACAACAACAGAAGTGATATAAATTCTCTACACACAAACACATATAAATTATTGAGGAACAGCTCTTTAGGGTGGTGGGGAATTATGATAGCATGTCATAGATTTTGGTTTTGAGTTATGTATGTGGGAAAAGACTTTTATAATCTTGCCCAGTTAATTGAAGCGCTTACTCATCGCCATTAGAAACTGTACAGGTGCAGAATTGCATGTCAGAGACCGTGTTTCTCTGTGTAGATGTTGACAGGGGTTTTCTTCGGTTGCTGGAGGAACTTAGCTGACAAGCAATTAAGCTGTGATCCGAGCCGTCTGCATTTTTCTTATTCAGCCTGATGTTTAATGTGTCGCACTGAGACTCCTGGAATCTAAGTGGAAAATAAAGGAAAGGGATCCTATTTCTCAGGTATTCTGTGATAGAAATCCCCAACTTGATGCTGATTGAGCTCTTCATATATTTATTTATTTTTCCTTTAGACAAAGAGGCTGTAGATGCAATAGAAGGGTGAATTGATGAGGAGAATTTCAAACAAATCAATTCTGGTACAGGCAAAATGGATGGAAAATTGGTATTATCAGTGGGCTGACCATCTATGAAACATTGTTGGCCTGTTTTCCGAATGGTAATGCACCCACGGGTCTTCTTTCTTAGCTGAGATGAGAATTACAGAATCCTAATTTTCCTGGGAGAAATGTTTTCCGTTAGAAACAAAGATACAACAAAACATCCTCTAAGAAGTGCTCCATGTGTCAATTCTGATTAATAAAATAAAACTCCTTACATCTGGAAAGACTCAACAGATATACATTGTGCAGCACTGGCCACAGCCCCGCATTTAAGTAATTGGCCGTCACCTTCATCTGTCCCCGGGTTTCCATTCTGGCTGAAGCTCCTATTCAGAATTAAGCTGATCTGTCTTCATGTTTCCTCCTCAGCATTACTGTAATGGGCTTGGCAGCCGGCCACACTGCAGCCCAGACTGCCGCCTGTTCCCTAACGTGACTGGTGGCCGAAGTGTCGCATCTCAGCCACTGTCCTGTGCTTTTTATCAGTAAATAACACCCATGTCACTGGGCATGAGGACACGGAAGTAGAAAGCTCTGTCTTCTTCATGCTCTTTCCCCTACCTAGGGAAAAATGACTAGAAACAATCCAGGCTGCATCTGCCTGTAATGACCCCTCCTGCTGAAGACAGCGCTGGTGGAAGTCCAACAACAGTCCTGCTTCTTCCATTCCACCTTCCCTTTAAAGAGCACCATGCCATGCTCCATAGATCAGGTTACAGGCACTGGCTTTTCACAGGTGTCCTATTCTGGGTCTGAGCAGCATTGCTAACTCAGTGCATTTCCATACCACACTGTGTAGCAAGCCTTGTATTGCCCTCTGTTGCCAGTCAGAAACACTGTTGAGATTTGATGTGCAGGGATCGCCTTAAAGTTTTGTTGGCCTGGGATACAGGGTTGGCCCAGGTCTAGCTTTGGCTTTCAAAATGACATGTTACTGTTATTCAATGAACTCTGATGTGAGACAGAGATTCAGTTGGATATGACGATGCGAAACACGTCACCAATCATCACTGTAGTGGCCACACAAAACTCAGACACCCTACTCATAGTTAAGGGCTGTTTTCGGGAAGTAAGTACCTTATAGTTCATGGTGAGAAATATTCAGGGCACTGATCTTCCAGTCTGCACAGCTTCTCTTATGTCCTCTGACCTGCTCCAGCAATCAACATCCATGTAGAGACCTCCCAAGTTGCAGCTGATGGGTTTGAACTGCCGACCTAGTTGTTCAAGCCAACCTTGCAGTCTAGTGCTTTATCCCACAGCACCACACTAGGACTAGAATAGACATTCATTAATTCATTGCATCACATACTATATTAATGTTGTTGTTGTTGTTGTTAAGTGCTGTCGAATCGATTCTGACCCATAACAACTCTGAACAGGGTTTCCGAAGCTATAAATCTTTACGGAAGCAGAAAGCCTCATCTTTCTCCTGCAGAGCAGCTGGTAGTTTCGAACTGCTGACCTTGCGGTTCACAGCACGATTCGTAATCACTACGCTACCACAGCTCCTTACTATATTTATAGCAGTATCTAAATATCACTATAGTTGCACCCACTAGGCATTTGGGAGTAATATATTTTAGGAAGAGGATCTACAGATGTGGATCTAAGCAAGAGAGAAAAGCTAGCCCAGGAATAAATCATACAGTGATTCTTGATAACTTGTTCTTTTTTCACACTGATACAAGTATCCCTATGTTGTTGTTAACTTCTGTCAAATCAGTCATGATGCAAGGCAACAGAACAAAACACTGGCTGGTCCTATACTGTCTTCATGATCTCTGGTCAGCTCAAACCCATTTCCGTGGTCACTGAATATGGTAGATGCCTTCCAACCTAGGGGGCTCATCTTCCAGCACTCTACCAGACAGTGTTCTGTTGTGAGCCATAGGGTTTCCGTTGACTAATTTGGAAGTAGAACACTGGGCCTTTTTTCCTAGAATGTCTTAGACTAGAAGTTCGCTTGAAACCCGTTCACTGTAGGGACACCCTGCTGGTATTTGAAATACTGGTGGCATAACTTATAGTGTCACATAAACTACCATAGGACAACACATTGACAGATGGGTGGTGGAAGTATCCCTAGAAATATAACACCCCACGTATATGCAAGAGATAATAGCCCTCAGAAAACTACAGTAGTAGATATGGACATTTCTACCACAGGTACAGACTAGAAGAGGGGAAGGAATGGTGTTTACAGGAGATGGCAGAGAACTAGGGGAAGGGAAGGAGTATGAGAACTCATCTATCCCCAACACGCTGTCTTATTCCAGGAAGGGTTGTGTTTAACTGGGAGACTAAAAGTCCCAGAAACAGGGGGATATACGTAAGATTACAAAGGGTGGAGATATGTGATGGAGGGGAGGTTAGGAGTTTGATGGGTAGGTTCTAAGAATGGTCCTATCACAGTCAACAATGGGGGAGGTAGAGGGGCAGTGTGGGCTTTATAGTAGGGAGAAACTCCAAACATGAAGACCATTGTGCTAGGTGAGGGGAGATGAGAACACACATTAAACTGGTAAGATGCTGAGATGCGGACTTGGAAGAAGGCGACGGATATATAGTATCATGTGGATGAAATCCATTGTCTTGGCAACTTAGAATGTGTGGAGGTGAAAGATGGCGCTTACACAGGAAACATAGGGTGCAGTAGTAAGTGCCCCTGAAATATCAGGACATACTCTGTAGGCATCGTAGGGGAGTGTGGGACTGCAGATATGCCTGATGGGCCAAGAGGAAAAAATTTTCGTGCATTGATTAGCTACCGTGTGTCAGATACTTTGGTACTTGATATTCTTAAAAGTTCCCTGGGTGAATCTAACATGCCGCAAGCATGGCGACATGACTGTAACCAAATCCTTAATAACATTAGGTCAGGCTATTGGAGCAGGACAGTAGAACTTTTCTAGGGCATGTGTGAGAATCTTTTTAAAGTAACTTTTAGAAATAGAGAAATAGCAAATATAATTTCTAAAAAACAAAAAACAACAACATGCAATTCTCATTGGTCAACAAACAGATTCTCTAAATGTTCTGTAAATAATATTGAGGTTGTTGTTGTTGTTAGGTACCATTGAGTGGGTACTGCCTCATAGTGACCCTATGCACAACAGAATGAAACACTGCCCGGTCCTGAGCCAACCCCACAATTGTTGCCATGCTTGATTGAGCTCATTGATGCTGCCACTTTGCCAATCCATCTCGCTGGGCGTCATCCTTTTTATCTCTGACTCTCCACCTTACCAAACATAATATCCTTCTCCAGCAAATGGTCCCTCCTGACAATGTGTCGGAAGTGTGAGACACGAAATTTAGCCATCCTTACCTCGAGGGAGCACTCTGGCTGCACTTCTTCCAGCATACATCTGTTGGTTCTTTTGCAGCCCATGGCTCTTTCAATATTCTCCTCCAACACCATAACTCAAATGCATCAATTCTGCTATGGTCTTGTTTATTCACTGTCAGCTTTTGCATGTATATGATGAAAATACCATGGCTTGGGTCAGGTGCACCTTAGTCCACAAGCTGACATCGTTGTTGTTAAACACTTTTTTAAAAAGGTCTTGTGGAGCAGATTTGCCTAATACAATACATCTTTAATTTCTTGACTGCTGCTTCCACGTGTTTTGATGGTTATTCCAAGAAGAATGTAATCCTTGTCAACTTCAATATTTTCTCTATTGATAAGAATGTTGATTACTGGTCCACTGGTGAGAATTTTTGTTTTCTTTACATTGAGATGCAATCTATACTGAAGGCTGTGGTCTTTGATCTTCATCAGTAAATGTTTTAAGACCTCTTCACTTTCAGCAAGCAAGGTTGTATCATCTGCATATTGCAGGTTGTTAATGAGTCTTCCTCTAATCCTGATGCCACGTTTTTCTTCATAGAACCCAGTTTTTCAGATTATTTGCTGAGCACACAGGTTGAGTAAGTATGATGAAAGAATTCCACCTTGTCGCACACAAGCCTGTCTTAATTTTAAACCGTTCAGAGTTCCCATATTCTGTTCAAACAACTGCCTGTTCAAACAATTGGTCCATGTACATGTACAGATGCCTCATGAGCACAATTATGTGTTCTGGCATACTCATACTTTGTAATATTGTCCATAGCTTGTAATGATCAACACAAATGAAAGCCTTTGCGTAGTCAATAAAGAACAGGTAAACATCTTTCTAATATTCTCTGCTTTCAGCCAAGCTCCATGGGACATCAGCAATGATGTCCCTTGTCCCACATCCTCTTCTGAATCCGCTTGAACCCCTGGAAGTTCTTTGTCAACGTATGCTTGCAGCCGTGTCTGTATTACCTTTAGCAAAACTTTACTCGCACGGGATATCCAAGAGATTGTCTGTTGATTTCCACATTCTGTTGGGTCACCTCTTTGGAATGGGCACAAATATGGATCTCGTCCAATCAGTTGGCCAGATATTTGTCTTCCAAATGTTTTGGCATAGATGAGTGAGTGCCTCCAGTGCCGCCTCACTTTCTTAAAAGATTTCAAATTTTATTCCATTAATTCCTGGTGTCTTGTTCTATGCCAATTCCTTCAGTGTACCTTGGATTTCATCCTTCAGTATCATCAGCTCTTGATTATATGCTACGTCTCGAAATGGTTGAAAAGCAACCATTTCTTTTTGGTACCGTGACTCTGTGTATTCCTTACATCTTCTTTTGATGCTTTCTGCGTCATTCAGTAATTTGCGCAGAGAATCCTTCAATAATGAAAGTCAAGGCTTGAGTTTTTCCTTCATTTCCCCCAGCTTGAGAAATGCTGAGTGTGTTCTTCCCTTTTGGTTTTCTGACTCCAGATCTTTGCACATATCGTAATATTTGACTCCATCTTCTTGAGCTAACCTTTGAAATTTTCTGTTCAACTCTTGTACCTCCTAATTCCGTTTGCTTTAGCATCTCTATGCTGGAGAGCAAGTTTCAGTGTCTCTTCTGACATCCATTGTGATCTTTTCCTTCTTTCTTCTCTTTTCAATTACTTT
>NW_006408680.1:721144-722340 GCF_000296735.1 Chrysochloris asiatica | reverse complement strand
CAGAGAATCCTTCAATAAGAAAGTCAAGGCTTGAGTTTTTCCTTCATTTCCCCCAGCTTGAGAAATGCTAAGTGTGTTCTTCCCTTTTGGTTTTCTGACTCCAGATCTTTGCACATATCGTAATATTTGACTCCATCTTCTTGGGCTAACCTTTGAAATTTTCTGTTCAACTCTTGTACCTCCTAATTCCGTTTGCTTTAGCATCTCTATGCTGGAGAGCAAGTTTCAGTGTCTCTTCTGACATCCATTGTGATCTTTTCCTTCTTTCTTCTCTTTTCAATTACTTTTTGTTTTTTTCATGTATGATGTTCTTGATGTCATCCCACAACTCTTCTGGTCTTTAGTCTTTAGTGTTTAATGTATCAAATCTGTTCTTCAGATGGTGTCTAAATTCACGTGGGATATATTCAAGGTCATATTTTGGCTCTTGTGGGCTTGTTTTTATTTTCTTCAGCTTCAGTCTAAATTTGCATATGAGCAATTGATGGTCTGTTCCACAGTCTGTCCTTGGCCTTGTTTTGACTGATGATATGGAGCTTTTCCATCGTCTCTCTCCACAGATGTAGTCAATTTGATTTCTGTGTATTCCATCTGGTGAGGTCCATTTGTACAATCATCTCTTATGCTGTCTAGAGAACGTATTTGAAATGAACAAAGCATTGGTTTTGCAAAAGTCTATCATGCGATTTCTAGCATCATTTCTATCACCAAGGCCATATTTTCCAACTACTGATCCTTCCTCTTTTTTTCCAACCTTTACATTCCAATCACCAGTAATAATTAATACATCTTGATTGCATGCTTGATCAATTTTAGATTGAAAGAGTTGGTAGAAATCTTCTGTTTCATCATCACTGGCTTTAGTGATTGGTGTGTCAATTTGAATAATAATAGTATTAACTGGTCTTCCCTGTAGGCACATGGATATTATCCTATCACAGAGAGCATTGTACCTCATGACTGATCTTGATACGTTCTTTTTGATGATGAATGCCACACCATTCCTCTTCAATTCGTCATTCCTGGCATAGTAAACCATGTGGTTGTCAGATTCAAAATGGTCAATATCATCCATTTCAGCTCGCTAGTGCCTAAGATATCAATGTTTATGTGTTCCATTTCATTTTTGACACTTTCCAATTTTCCTAGATTCATACTGTGTATATTCCATGTGCCAATTATTAATAGATGTTTAT
>NW_006408680.1:717499-719839 GCF_000296735.1 Chrysochloris asiatica | reverse complement strand
TTTTTTTTTTTTTTTAATGTGACCTTTCTTAACATTTTAAAGCATTTTTAGCAAAAAGTGTGTTTTTTTGCATAGTAAAGTTAAAGTGCTTAGAAACATGAGTCCCATTTCAGTTGACTCTGGACCACCTTGAAAATCCAAAGTAATGCCTGTTTTGAGGATATGTTTAAGCAACATGTGGCTATCTACCATGAAAAGTGGTTCCAGACTTTTCTGATTGCCACCGGGCAAATAGGGCTTCCAGTTGGCCTTGAATTGGTCTGTCTGGGCAGCAGAGAGTATCCTCTTCAAGCAGACTGTCTGACAAGGAGTCTGGACACAGGCATGGATCTGGCCAGCGTCCCAGTGTGGCTGCGCTGAAACGCAGTTGCAGGAAATGTAACATGATGGAATGAGAGCCACGTACGTGAGCCGGGAAGGAGACCCGTCAGGAGCTGCTGCAGGAAGCTTTGCTTTTCATAGGAGGTTACATCTATTGTCCTTTCCAAGAGGAAGGAAGGACAGAGGGAAAGAGGACAAAAAATAGTAAAAAAAATACCAGCCCTTCCTGCCACAACTCTATCATTCAGTTGGGTTGGACAACCCATTGCAATGACCACACACAAGTCAGACACCACACTCACAGTTCTGAGGTAAATTGGGGAAGTTAACAGGTTACAGTATAGGATTAGAAAAGGTTCTGCTGCTGCTGCTGTGTGTCGTGGAGTCGGTTCCGACTCATAGCGACCCTGTACAGGGTTTCCGAGGCTGTAAATCTTTACGGGAGCAGAAAGCCTCATCTTTCTCCCGTGGAACAGCTGGTAGTTTTGAACTGCTGACCTTAAGCTTCCGATTCGTAACCACTATGCTACCAGAGCTCCTTCGAAAAGGGCTCAAAGCATCTTTATTCCAGCCAACTGCTGATAAATGCCTCAGGACACACCACTCCCCCCTAAGCCTCAGCCTGAAGGCTCTCAGCTCCTGCTCTGTGTGTCAGCAAACCTGACTTCCCCACCTAAGTGCCTGGAGCTTCCTACCTAAAGTCAGCTGTCCTTGCTCCGGGCACTGGGAATCCAGTGCTCTGCCTTGGACTTTGTTTCTTTTTTCTGCTGCTGTCCTCTGCCACTGCTCCGTGTGACTGCATTCTGTTCCTGGCTCTTTCTCCTGACAGGACTGAGTTACACCTCCTGTTTCTGAAATGGCTTATTTTACACCCATACCGGAAGTCCAAGTTTTTACAATGATAGTGAACTCTGTTAACATCCACAGCTGAATCATGCCATCCTGTCATATCTTCACCCTCCTTCTCTTCCCCAGACCCAGCAGGGCAGGAATGCTGTTTTGGTGGTAGTTACAGGTTGTGGATAGAACACACATTAGATAATTCACAACATGTGACCTAACTGTATAGCTCAGAGCTAAGATGATACTGGGTACCCAAAGGAACTGGAAAGGTTATGAAATAGAAGATTACAGTGGTCTGCCTAGAACCCTTTCAGAGGCACAACCAAAGGGATTTCCTTTTGTTTGGAAATCTTTAAACTGGAAAAGAATGCTATTGGCTATGTGCATGCATCTAGATATCAACAACAGCATGCATCTAGATGGTGGTGGTGGTTCTGTGCCGTGGAGTCGGTTCCAACCCACAGCGACCCTGTACACAGTTTCTGAAACTGTAAATCTTTACAGGAGCAGAAAGCTTCATCTTTCTTCCATGGAACAGCTGGTAGTTTTGAACTGCTGACCTAGCGGTTCACAGCCCAATTCATAACCACTATGCTACCAGAGCTCCTAGATACACAAATAGAATACTGGTGTGGTACTGATAAGCACTAGACTGCTAACGGCAAGGTCAGTGATTCAAACCTACCAGCTATTCCTCGGAAAATATAATACAGTGTCGCTATGAGTCGGAACCAGCCCCACGGCACACCACCACCACCAGTCAGCTATCAGAACCATCCTTGGTGGGTCTGGCCCTCGTCCTGATGTGTATACAACACTGCTGAGGTGAGACACAGAGTTTGAGGGAGAAATCTCAAAGCATGAGACCAGCATCCCCCAGCACTGCGTGGGATTTTCTCTCAGATACGAGAACACCAGGGGAATACTGTGTGTATATGGGTGATGTGAGGCGTTAGGAGACAGTGTTATGAGGTAGAGCTGTGTGTATCTGATGCGTGTGTGTGTGTGTACAATAAAGCCTATGAAAACCAGAACCTGTGAAAAGTGTCACTCTGTCCCCTGAGAGAGTGACAATGTGAGAGACCCAGAAACGTAAGGCCACCCACAGAAGTTCTGGCTCTCGGGTTCCACTGTATGTGAGCATACAAGGGGGCTTCAGAACATCAGTTGAAAAAT
>NW_006408680.1:715254-716714 GCF_000296735.1 Chrysochloris asiatica | reverse complement strand
GAGCTGGGTAATCTGAAGGGATCTGAATCACAAAGTAACAGCCACCTATCAAGGCAGACAGATGGGGAGATGGGCCCTGGAGCAACAGCCCCACCCATTGATCAGTGGTCCACATACTTCCCTTGGGGTTCCTGGAAGGCTGGGTGGGGTCATTTGGGGACTCTTAGCATAGCAGTGTCTCGCCGACAGTTGTGAGAAGTTGTGAACCCTATTCTTTATTGTGATCAATTCTAGTAGCCGTGTCAGGATTTTATAAAGACCTTGGACACCCTGAGTGTCCCTTAGGCCTAGCACTTGCATTTCCCAGTATCCAGAGGAATAGAGCAGAGTTGGGGAGTGGGGTGGGACGGGGAGAGTATGAGGACAAGCAGTGTCCCTAAACAAAACTGCCTCTCCACGGCTTCATGACAAATGTCATGAAGAAGACCAGTGGGACACTGAGCCTGTAGGTCTAGATGGAGTTTAGGAATTGGGACCTCATCTGGAATCAGCAGAAATGGTCTCGTACCTTTCAGGTACAAGGTTGCCCAAGCACACCTGTAGGGAACATACCTGCTGCCACCTCCAGACTCCGAACAGAGGGTAGTGTCCACTCAGAATCTGTAGGCAGTATCATGGCTAGCACCTCTCCAGAAAACTGGCCATCTGAGAGCCACTTATCCTGGCTGGAGACAGTGACCCTCTAGAAAAGGTATGCATTGCATGACATCTACTAAGTTCACTTTGGCTAAATTTAATTACTCTCTGTGATGAAAATTTAAAATGCCTTCTATCAGTGTATATTGAATAACTACCACGTGTAAATGATAAAATGGAATAAACTTCAAGGGGTGTGCAATCTAATGGAAAAGATGGAACTGTAATCAAGTGATTATACAACAGGCAACATGCTGAGTTGCAAAGGAATCGCCATAAAAGAAGTACAGCTGGCTGGGGGTGTTCACAAGAGAAGAAGGACAAGTAACTCCTCACTGGACTCCTGGCAGGTGGAATCACGAAAAATGGAGGCAAACGGCTCAGCAGGCATTAAGCTGGGGCAGAGGAA
The DNA here is from genome assembly GCF_000296735.1 of Chrysochloris asiatica. Classification (NCBI taxonomy): domain Eukaryota; kingdom Metazoa; phylum Chordata; class Mammalia; order Afrosoricida; family Chrysochloridae; genus Chrysochloris; species Chrysochloris asiatica. Next base: position 715,669 of record NW_006408680.1, on the reverse strand, counting down.
AGTCAAGAAGTATGGCTAACAAGCCAGACGAATTCAATTTACTGGTGTCTAGCTTTCTTGGGGGGAAGAAGAACAGAGCGTGCTGCAGGACGAGGTTGAAGAAGAAGTACATAAGATCTTAAGGAGTCTAACTTTTATTCACTAGGGACCTTGTTTTTATTTTGTTTTGTTTTAGACACCCCAGATATTCAAGTATTTGAGCAGAGGATGGATTTTGGGGTCTTAGGATGCAGATTCATCAAAGAGCATAGAATCTCTAGTATCTTGTCTATGAACCCTATTCTTTTTACTGTGATCAATTCTAGTAACATGTGCCAGGATTTTACCTCTGCTTTCTAATTCACAATCGTTGTTAATAGGTTGTTGTTGTTAAGTGCCATCGAGTCAATTCAGACTCACAACAACCCTGTACAGG
>NW_006408680.1:676127-714979 GCF_000296735.1 Chrysochloris asiatica | reverse complement strand
CCAAACATGATATCCTTCTCCAGCGACTGGTCCCTCCTGACAATATGTCCAAAGTCTGAGAGATGAAGTCTGGCTATCCTGGCCTCCAGGGAGTACTCTGACTACACTTCTTCCAACACAGATCTGTTGGTTCTTTTGGCAGTCCATGGTACTTTCAATATTCTCCTCCAACACCATAATGCAAAAGCATCAATTCTTCTACGATCTTCCTTATTCACTGTCCAGCTTTCACATACATATGAAGTTATTGAAAATACCATGGCTTGAGTCAGGCTCATCTTAGTCCTCAAGCTGACAGTTTTGCTCTTCAACACTTTAAAGAGGTCTTGTGCAGCAGATTTGCCTAATGCAATACGTCTTTTGATTTATTGACTGCTGCTTCCATGAGTGTTGATGGTTGATTCAAGAAAAATAACATCTTTGACTTCAGTATTTTCTCCATTGATAAGAATGTGGTTAATAAAACCCCTTTGCCATCAAGGTGATTCTCACTCACAGAGACCTTACCAAGGGTTTCCAAGGCTGTGAGACTTTATGTGAGTGATACACCAACTCCTTAATGTTGTTGTTGTTGTTAAGTGCCATCATATCAGTTCCAACCCATAGCGACCTGTGTAGGGTTTCCAAGGAGGGCCTGGTGAGTTTGAACCATCAACCTTGCAGGTCAAACTGTCCTTAAGTTGAGTGGTTATCCTACAGCACCACATGAGGACTCCGTAATAGCAGTTTAATCTCACGGTCAGCAGTTCGAAACTACCAGCAGTTCCGCGGGAGAAAAATGAGGCTTTCTGCTCCCATAAAGATTTACAGCCTTGGAAACCCTGTACAGGGTCGCTATGGGTCGGAATCGCTACGGTACTTAACAACAACAACAAGTAGCTCCTTAATAGCAGTCCTGAATTCCTGCCTGAGTTTATAACTGATCATCTTGCACACAGATTGACTTTTTGGTGCCTGCATGTCCCACCATACTTGCTGTTCTTAAAAGACACAAATGTAGATTATTTCTCTTTCTCTCCCTACCTTGTAAGCAGGAAGGAGAGAGGAGAGCATAAACAAGTCTACGTCATGCCCCGGATCAAGCACTTCAGACACATTTGTATATTGTTCCTTCTCCATTGTCTTGGTGGCACAGTGGTTAAGCACTCAGCTGCTAACTGACAGGCTGGTGGTTCAAGCCCACCAGGAAGATGTGGCAGTTTGTTTCTGTTAAGGTTACAGTCTGGAAACCATACAGGAAGTTCTACCGTCCCTTAGAGCATCACTGTAGATGGGAACTGATTCCACAGCAGCGGGTCCCAGTTGAGTTTCTTTTTCTTTTTTTTAAAATATATTTCTCTTTACAAAATAGGAAGCGGATATTCAGACACATTCTCTTGTATTCATTCAGCTAGTAAAATGCAAGGCCAGGATTTAAACCCTCTCTGCTTAGGCTCACTTCTCTTTCTAGTGCCTCACATTGATGTTGGTAAGTGTCTACCAGTTGGTTCTGTGACCATATGTAGGCTTTCTGAGACTGTAAATCTTTGTAGGGACAGAAAGCCTTGTCTTTCTCCTACAGAGCAGCTGGTGGACTCAAACTGCTAGCCTTGTGGTTAGCAATTCAATGCTGACCCCAACAGCCACAGCGCTCCCAGTACCTCACATTTGTTGTTGTTGTTGTTAAGTGCCGTCGAGTCGTTTCCGACCCATAGCGACCCTGTACAGGGTTTCCGAGGCTGTAAATCTTTACAGGAGGAGAAGGCCTCATCTTTCTCCTGCGGAACAGCTGGTAGTTTCGAACTGCTGGCCTTAAGGTTCGCAGCCCGATTCGTAACCACTATGCTACCAGAGCTCCTTGTATTACCTCCCTTAAAAATGGGTAACAAAGGCAAAGTGAATGATGAGTGAATACACAAATGAACTGTGAACCATTGGCTTTTAACTGGATTCATCTGGAGAGGATTAGGTCTCTGGTAGCATAGTGGTTACGAATCGGGCTGAGAACCTTAAGGTCAGCGGTTCGAAACTACCAGCCGCTCTGCGGGAGAAAGATGAGGCTTTCTACTCCCGTAAAGATTTACATCCTCGAAAACCCTGTACAGGGTCGCTATGGGTTGGAACCGACTCAACGGCACTTAACAACCACAACCACAATCTTGAGAGACCACCATTACTATTGTTTCACTTAACATAATAGTCAGAATTAGCAAAGTTACCATGAGAATCAGAAGCCACAGCTCTGTCCCCACATGTCCACGACATAATAAATGTGCAGCCCATCAGCATAGCTAACAAGCACTGAGAGAGGGCCCGAAGATGTTGCTGTTGTCAGCCTCTGGGAACTGCCATGGCCAGCAGTGGGCTGCTTTTTCTCTGGCTCTGTGAAGGGAGATGTGGAATGCTCACTTGTGAACCTTGCTTCTGGCTGCTGTGTGTTTGTGTCCCTCAGGGAGAGAAACGCAGACCTTTTCAGGTAGCTCTGTCTGCAGTAGAAACATGTGGCGTGTCCTTTGTTACATTCACAGAATGCCAATTCTGATACAGATGAGAGAGCGTAGTGAAACCCAGCTCGTATTCTGAGTTCTTGTCCGCCCTGACCTCTTGTGTGCTGGAGAAGGAAGATGGGCTTGTAGCACAAGTGGTCTATGTCCCAGGTGACCCCAGTACAGGTTAAGCCACTTGGCATACTTTGGGAGTACAGTGCCTCCCCACAAAGATACCAGGTGTATTGTTGTTAAGTACCGTCAACTCACAGCGAGCGACCCTATGTAGGGTTTCTGAGGAGTGGCTGGTGAGTTTGACCCACTGACATGGTATTTCAAACTGACCTTGCAGTCCAGTGCTTATCCTAGAGTGCCACTCCAGGACTCCAGACTAGGTGTGGGGACGAGGAAATAAAGACAGCTTTAGCATTCCTAAGGGGCCCCGAGTTCTAGGAGCTTTGGGTCTGCAGAGGCCAAGTAAGAAAAACCAAACTTGAACACATAGAAGATTTGACCCCCTGGAGCTCAACGGAGCAAAGATGAAACCAAACCCCTGTCAGGCAGACCATTGGTGAGCTGCTTCATAGCTACCTGCTGACATATATGTTCAGGGTTCCTCTGTATAAGTCTGGCAGTGCAAGATGGCAGGGCTGTGCCCATGTGTGCTTAGAAAACCCTAGTCGATTTTCACTACCTGCAGTAAAAATGTTTATGGGCAGCTTCAAGACAGTAGGTTTGGTCTGTGTGACGTGAAAGCAACTCATGAGAATCTGGAGGCATACTTGGCTTTCTGCTAAAAAACAAAAACAAAAACATTCAGTGAGGGGTTGGAGCCATTTTATCATCTTGTCACGGGTCCCTTGGGTCCCTCCCCAGGAATCAGACTCAGCTAGTATCGCTGCTTCTCAGGGATACCAGCACACTGGGCATCCACTCCAAGGATTTATTGGAAAGGGATAGCACACTTTGCAGTGACAGTGGAGCCGACCCCAAGGAACTGGGGAGCTAAACTCAGGACTGGGAGACCTTGTGCTCTGGGGGAGTGCTTTTGGGAGATGTTAGTTGGGTTTCATTATCCCTTTTTTACATATATATGTTTAATGCCAAGTGGGTGGAGGGTTCATTGTATGCAGGGCAGATACATATGTAAATGGATTACAATAAGCTAGTATACAGCAAAGGACTAGTCCTAAATGAACTAGTGGCATGTGTGGGATTTTTGTGGTCTGTGTTGGGTTCCTCAATCAGTTTGTTGTGGTTCCATCTTTCCTTTGGTATGGGCCAGGCAGGGAGGGGCTCAAGATATCTATAATCTGTTCTGATCAACCTGGAGAAACAGAGTTCTTGGAGGGCTTGTGTGCTGTGCCTCGGTCTGACTCACAGAAGCTGTCTATGGCTTCCTAGGGCAGCGAGAGGGTTTGAACTGTCCATCTTGAGGTTACTAGTCCTGTGCTTACCCTACAGTGCCACACCAGAGCTTGTTGGGGTAGTGATTGTTGTTGTTCAGAGCCCTCAAGTCAGTTCCAATTCATAGGGTCTCTCTCTAATGCCCAGCAGAATGAAACACTGCCCCGTCTTGCGCCTTCCTCACAATTTTTGTTACACTTGAGCCCATTACTGCTGCCACTGTGCCAGTCCATCTGGTTGGGGGTCTTCCTCGAGGACTGGTCCCGCCATTCTGGCTTTTATGGGGCACTGTGGTTGTGCTTCTTCCAACACGCATTTGCTTTTTCTTCTGGCAGTCTGTGGTACTTTTAATATTCTCAAACACAGTCAATCAAATGCATCAATTCTTCTTTGGTCTTCCTTATTCATTGTCCAACTTTCACATGCATGTGAGTCCACTGCAATATCACAGCTTGGATCAGGCACACCTGACATCTTGGCTCTTGAACACTTTGAAGAGGTCTCCTACAGCAAATTTGCCTAATGAAATACGTCATTTGATTTCTTGATTGCTCCTTTCATGAGTGTTGATAGTGGATACTAGCAAAATGAAGTCTTTGACAACTTCAGTCTTTTATTATGTTATTTATTGGTCCAGTGGTGAAGATTTTTGTTTTCTTTGCATTAAGGTGTAATTCATACTGAAGATATGGTCTTTGATCTTTACCAGTAAGTATTTTAAGTTCTCTTCGCTTTCAGCAAGCAAGGTTGGATCATTTCAGGTTGGATCATCCGCACATTTTATAATCCTAAAGCCACCTTCTTTTTCAGATAGCTCATCTTCTCAGATTATTTGCTCAACAGGCAGATTGAAAATGTATGGAGAAAGAATACAACCCTGGTACACACCTTTTCTGATCTTAAACCTTTCAGTTCCCCTTGTTGTGTTCCAATGATTGCCTTCTCGTCTATGTATGGGTTTCTCATGAGTACAATCACGTGTTCTGGGATACTCATTCTATGCATTGTTAAAACTTGTTATGATCCACACAGTTGAAGGCCTGAGCACAGGTAAATACCTTCCTGATATTCTCTGCCTTCAGTCAAGATCCATCTGACTTCAGCAGTGACATCCCTCATGCCACAGCCCCATCTAAATCTGGCTTGAACCTCTGGTTGGTCCCTGTCAATGTACTGTTGCAGCAGTTGATTTTTGTTTTTTTAAGTTTTTTTGTGAATTGAGTCAAAGTTTACAGGGCAGATCATCAGTTTTCATTCAACAAATCATCTACTTGTTTCATTACAATGATTATAATCCACACCATGAACCATCAGTTAACAGTATTTCTCTCTATTCATTTTAGCTCTTTTTTTATGTTTTTTTTTTTTTTTTTAATGCTCAAGCATATATAATGCACCAAAGGGAGCATTTTGCTAGTCTGCCTCCTGGCTGCCAGCGCTCAGTCCTTCTCTTTCCATGAATCTGGAGTCAGCTGCTCCCTGTCTGCATGTCCCCACCTCTGCCTCCATCTCTGGTTTCGCTACTTCTCTGGATAAGGTCCCACATTCTGCTTGTGTTCTTCTCCCTTGATGGTCCTAGGGTCCTCTCTTTCTGGACTGTAAGATTAACTACTCCCTGTTTTTATTTGTAGCCATTTTTTAATTATATCTTTTACTTGCGTGTGGTATTAATGATGTCAGATGATTTCTGCATTCTATTGGGGAGGTTTGCTGTTGTTGTTATAAGGTGTCTTCAAGTTAGTTCCGACTCATAGTGACCCTGTAAAGGGCTGGTAGGTTTGAATCACCGACCTTGTAGTCCTTAATCAAAAACGGGCATGGGAGAAACATTTTCCATGTGGCTAAAGAAGGGCAAGTCATTGTGTTGTGGGCCAGAGTGGCACATAAGAACAGATGGTTGCCTGCTTGCTGTTGTCAAGAAAACTGAGAAGTTCTAGAACAGTGTGATCATGAAAGTCTGTGTTGTGATTGCAACAAAGTGTGTGCTTTCTGGTTTTTTTTTTTTTGCTATTTTTTTCAGGTGACAATATTCGAGTGCCTGGACAGAAAATCAATTGCTTTCAAGCTTTTTTTTGTCTTTTTGTTTTGTTGGTTTTTTTTTTATTGTTTGCATTATTACTTCCCACGTATGCTCAACTGTCTTGGCTCTGCTTATTGCTTACATTCTGGTTTTGTTTTGAATTTGAATTTTGGTCATTTGAGTCTAGAACACACTGCCCTTTAAGAATACTACTAATTACAATCATACAGCACGGTCCTGGGATCCATAAGACCCTTCCCGATGCTTTTCTTGTATAGTAGCCTCCAGGGAAACAGGAAGTGGTAGACAAGAAAGGGTATTGTTTTCATCTGACAGATGAGGTAACCCAGTGGCATTTTAACATATGCACCTAAGGATGTGGTTACTAAGTGGTAGATCCAGGACTTAACCCGCAATGTCTGACTGCACACCTGTGCCTTCTCAACTATGCCTCTCAACCAGAGAAGCTCTGGTAGCATAGTGGTTACAAGTTGGGCTGCTAACCTCAGGATCAGCAGTTTGAAACTACCAGTCGCTCCGCAGGAGAAAGATGAGTCTTTCTATTTCCATAAAGATTTATAGCCTCAGAAACCCTATATAGGGTCGCTATGAGTCAGAAATGACTCCATGGCACACTACCACTGTGCCTTACAGCAATCTATCTCATTTCAGTATTGCTTAGACTACTGTCAATGAAACAGTGAGTCACAATTTAGTCCAAATTTGCCTTCTGAGTCTAACCTGGGACTACAGTTTCATAATCCCTGTCATATGCTAATTCCTGCCATATCCTAATTCCTCTCTCCCTGGCTGGTTTGAGGTTGAATAAAGGATACATGGTAAGAAGAGAGAATTGGTCCCTAAAGGATTTCTTCCGTATCCCCTCCATCCCCTGTGAAAAACTCCACATACACCTAGACTTGTTGGTACCGTGGAACTGACTCTGCCTCTTAGCAATTATTTAGGTTGAGCTGCCCTGGAGTTTCCTGGGCTGTAATCTTTAAGGGAACAGATCACCAGGTTTTTCCTACTGTGGAGCCACTGGTGGATTCAAATTGCTGACTTTTAGGTTAAGTTGCCAAGTGCTTAACCATTGTGCCCTCAGGATCCCTTAAACATAGCCAAACTCCTACAGATATGTCGACTTCGGCACTTTTGCTTCATTTTTGTCATTGTGAGCTGGTCACAAATTAGTTCTTTGTATGAGTTGATCAGTTTTTAGTATGTCATGAGGAGAAGACAGGATGTCTCTATATACGTGGCCCAGTTATCTGTGTGAACTGTTCAGCTTAGAACTGGAATTCATTGTAGGAACTAGACACCTATATGTTGATGGGTCTATTTTCATAATTCTTGTATGTTTCAGCTACCCAGAATCAAATGTTAGTTGGCCACTAGGAAGTAAATTATAGTTGTTGTTATTGTTGTTAGGTGCCATCGTGTCAGTACCGACTCATAGCAACCCTATGTACAACGCTGCCTGGTCCTAGGCCAACCTCACAATTGTTGCCACGCTTGAGCCCATTGATGCTGCCACTTTACCAATCCACCTCGCTGGTGGTCTTCCTCATTTTCACCTACCCTCCACCTTGCCAAACATGATATCCTTCTCCAGCAACTGGTCCCTCCTGATAATATATTCAAAGTATGAAACACAAACTTTGACCATTCTCACTTCCAAGGAGCACTCTGGCTTCACTTCTTCCAACACAGATCTGTTGGTTCTTTTGGCAGCCTATGGCCCTTTCAGTGTTCTCCTCCAACACTATAACTCAAACGTAGCAATTCTAATTCAACTTTTGTGAGAAGAAAATGATTCAATCAGCATTATTTTGGATCTCGTTGTTAGTGAAAAATAATTGCAAAACAGAATTCCATTATACTGATATTCAAGTATAAATACCATTCATATTTGGAATCTTGTAGAATAAGCCCTGGACTGGTAACCGAGAGATAAGGGGTTCAAACGCACCAACCACTCCTCGGAAACCCTATACAGTTCACTGTGAGTCAGAACTAGCTTGACCACATTTACCAACAACAACCACCATTCATAGTTTGGTCTGTCATGTGCAAACTGTACCAAAGCATGCTCCTTGTGGACCTCACTAAGACCTGTGGAATACACGAATACTGTACCTCATCCTGTGTTCAGATCAGAAATAGTGTTCACCAGGGATAGCACTGCCATTGAAATGCTTTGTCCTATTTCATGGCTAAGGAATCCTGGTGTGGTGCTGTGAGTTAAGTGCTGGAGTGCAAAGTCAGATTGATCTGCAAGGTCAGTGGTTCAAGCTCACCATTCACTCCTTGGAAACCCTATACAGGGTTGCTATGGGTCGGAACCAACTAAATGGCAGTTAACAACAACAACAGCAGGGTTATCACTGGTGCTCTTCTACTTGAACTTAAGTCTCCAGGAACAAACCAATCAACATGTTTATATACACATTTGTCTCTTGGCCTTTTTCTCCAATAAAGGGACTTTGAAAAATAGTTGAAAAAATGGAATTAAAAGCTAATGGAATTTCCCCACAAACTGTTAGAACCCACCTTTCCCCTCTGGAGTCCTGGTTTGGGGCTGTAGGATAAGCACTGGGCTGATACCTACAAGGTCAGCAGCTCACATCCACCAATCGCTCCTTGGATACCCTATACAGGTTCACTATGAGTTGAAACCAGCTCATTGGCACTTAACCACACAACCACCACATAGGCAGATGTCAGCTCTACTGTGAAGGGTGACGTCTGTTTAGTTGGGTTTGGAGCTTTGTGTTTTGTTGGTTGGTTGGTTCGGTTTGGTTTTCTCCCTGGAATTAAGTTCAAACCCAAAGCAGGCAATCGACGATGGGCTTAGAGCAGTTCCATCTCCCTGTATCAGACTTAGGGAGTGACCCCTCATTCCATAAGCCTGAGAGGCTGAACCAAGCATTGCATATGTGCCATTTACCAGCAGCATGCTCTTTGCTGTACTCGTTACTGCGTAAGTCAACAGCAGCTGAAAATCTTATCTTCTGTAAGTGTGTTTCCGGAACAGTCTGAAATTCTCCAGAGCTTTCTCTTTCTTTGTTCTCTCCTCTCAATCTCCAGGCTCCGGAGGGTCCATGCAGCTGATTTCTTTCCCTCTGGCTGGACTCTATCATACTGCCGGTCAGATTTTTATTGCTGTGGAGCAGAGATGCTAGCTCTGGTTTAACCCGCAAACCTGGGTTCCATATATGCTGCTTTAATTTTAAGCCTCCAATTATTTCCTCCAACTTTTTATCTTATTTTACACCTGAAAATACCAGAAGTGCTTCATCATTCTTTTCTCTGACTTCTAGTGAATTACTTCTTTATTGTTGCCCATAGTTTGCCTGTAATATATATTGTCCTTTCAGATCCAGTTTTTTTCCATTGCCATGGAGTCAATTCAAACTCATAGCTACCCCAAAGCACAGAGTGGACCAGCTCCTTACGGTTCCCAAGGCTGTAAATCTTTACAGAAGCAGATAGCCTCATCTTTCTCCTATAGAACAGCTGGTGGATTTGAACTGCCAGTCTTTTGGTTAGCAGCCCGGTGCTTAACCCACTGCATCCTCTGCTTGTTACAGCAAGCTTGCAGGAAGACTCATCTGTCCATTTATTCTGGAGACATTTTTTAGGTGACTCCTCAGCAGTAGGCACCTCTCCAAGTCCTGGAAATCCAATCCCACAAGATCTTGGATGGAGGGGAATGAATTCAAGTGAGCAAGGCAGAAAATACCCATAACAAATAAAGAAAACAGAAGTGTGTTGACTGCATTGGAGAAAAGAGCTACAAAAGAGCAAAGAACAATGTTAGAGACTGGGTTCATGGTGTGAGGGAATGAAGGGGACGGGTTGGGTTGTACTTTTTGATGAAGGCATTTCTGAGGATGATTGTGTGATCATCTGGGGACACAATTTTAGGAAGAGAGGACAGCAGGCACTATGGTCACGCTGGCAGGACCAGGAAGGACAGACTGTGTGGAGACTCCTCTGTGTGGACTAGAACTTCCAACATGTCAGTTAGCAGCCAAGCAGGTTCATTGCTGGCACCATCCCTCCATAACTGTCTACCGAGAGTCAGAGCACAAACTGGACTTAGAATGTTGGAGGGTTTCCGCAGTGTGGATAGCTGGTAGAGGCCTGGCTGGGTTTTCTGACTCCAGTGTCATCCTTACTCAAAGTATTTGATATTTTATTTCAAATATTTTATTTCAAATTCATTTCTGTCATCATTAGAAAGCAGCAGTACACAGTTGTTTCTAGAATTCTTGGTGAAGTCCATCATTTTAACCTGCAGACTGCCTCTGTTGTGGTATTGAAAATATGGGAGCTAGTATACATCATACATGATAGTGACTTAGCCTTAGTACAACCTTGGGATCGTTTGGCAATGAGAATTCTCAGAGAACATAAAAACCTTCATCAATTGATTATATTTTCCACTTCAAGAGGATCTGTTCCACTAAAAATTTGGGAAGAAGTTTTTGATGTGATATCAAAAGAGTATGATTGTTGATTTCGGATGCAAACTCACCGCTCACTGGTTTGCATCTCTAAGCCAGTACTATCCGTCAACCCAGCTTCATGGGTTAGATGTTTTGCCCATGAATTGTGAGCTACAAAGACAATGCATCAATTGTTTCTGACTTTGAAAAGAACTCACATAAAGAGAAAAGCAGCTCTAGAAAGAGACAATTTATGTCCTGAAGTAAATTGCTCCTCTCGGAGCCAAGGTCCAAGCATTATTTTCTGACCATAACTTCTCAGGGTTACCCTTTGAACAATTTGCTCACTAGACTGTTCATTCATTGAAGGCACCAGAACCATTCTCAGGTGAAGAGTAAGTAAAGGATGCGCTGTCTCTCAATGACAGGAACCTCTTTTTCTCCACTTCCTCTTCCTCTTTCTTTCTGTCATCCACACAGAGAGACTAATGAGAAGTAAATCCCCAGAGAGTTGTTGAATATTTATTGGCTGTGGCCATCTGAAAACAGGATGTCTCCTACCATAAAACATGTGTTGTTGTTAAGTGCTGTTTAGTCAGTTCCCACTCATAGCGACCCTATATAGGGTTTCCAAGACTGTAGATCTTTACAGGAGCAGAAGATCTCATCTTTCTCCCGTGGAGCAGCTGGTGGGCTCGAACTAGCAACCTTTTGGTTCCTATCCAGTGTTTATCCTACAGAGCCACTACTGTGCAGATCAGAGATATTCAGGGCTAAAATGAAGCAGTAAGGGACAGAATTAGACTTTCTGATTCATTGTTCGTGGGCTCTGAGAGTTTTGCTTGCACCTTTTCTTTTCCATTTAATCCTCAGAAGAACCATAGCATACCGGTGCAGTAGCAGCTCCGCTTTCCAGTTGAGGGCTACCTGGGGTACCAAACATGAGCTCACCTATCTACTGGCAGATCCAGTGCCCTAGAATTTACTTTGAAATATTAAATTGTCAGTGTCTACACCCCCTGGGCATTATTCGTCTACACCCTTTTCTTTTTGCCTTATGATTTTCACTGTTGATTTTTTCTTGCTACTGACTTGTGACTTGGAGTCCTGGTGTGGCGCTGTGGGCTAATGCACCAGACTGCAAAGCCATTTAAACTGCAAGGTAAGCGATTCAAGCTCATCAGCTACTTCTTGGAAATCCTACACAGGGGCGCTATGGGTTAGAATCGACTTGACGGCACTTAACAACAGCAACAACTGAATTGTGGCTTAGGAGACTCCGTGTGTTGCCCCATAGGGTCTTCTTACAAGTATCTTTAGGGAGTCATGGTGTAGCACTGTAGGACAGCAAGGTCAGTTTGAACTGCACGGTCGGCTGTTCATACTCACCAGTTGCTCCTTAGAAACGCAATAATTGGTTGCTATGATACCAACTCGATAATACTTAACAACAACGACAGCAATAACACATTTTAGTGAAACATATTACCAGGCCTGTTCCTAGGCAGTGCCTCTGATAGGATTGGAACTGCTAACCTTTGGGTTACCAGCCAAGGACAAACCCTGCATCGCGCAGGCACCTTGTTTTTACAGTTTTTTTAACCTTGCAGTTCCTGTTGCTCCCTAAACAAGCATGTTGTACTCTCCTGTGGATTTTCCCTTTCCCAGTTTGTTTCATGTTGCAGAATACTTCAGAAATACCTGGGGTTCAGTTCCAGACCACGGCACTAAAGCAGGTCATGTGAAGTGTTTTCGTTGCCCAGAGCATATAAGAGCTGTGTAGACACTGTACTATATAGTCCATTATCAAAAGATTTGACTAAGTGGGACACAGAGACACTAAGTAAGCACCTGCTGTTTGAGGAATGGGGCTCATAGGCTCATTGCCCCCAGCCTCCCATTTGTAAACAAACAAACAAACAAACAATGAAACAATAGCTACAAAGCACAGTGAAATGAGGTATGCCAAGATCCATCGGACATCAGCAATGATATCCCTCATTCCATGGCCTCTTCTGAATCTGGCTTGAACCTCTGGAAGTTCTCTGTCAATGTATGATTGTAGCCGTTTCTGTATTACCTTTAGCAAAGCTTTACTTGCATGGGATATCAAAGAGATTGTCTGATGATTTCCACATTCCGTTGGGTCACCTCTCTTTGGAATGGACACAAATATGGATCTCTTCGAATCAGTCGACCAGATAGTTGTCTTCCAATTTCTTGGCAGAGATGAGTGAGTGTCTCCTGTGCCACCTCACTTTCTTGTAATTAGTTGGCTTAAATTTCATTAATCTTTAAGGTATGTGTTTTAAAGTAAAATTTAAATTATATATGATATGCTTAAACTACATTTCTTATACTAAAGCCTTGAAAATATGTAGTATAAATGGGTATATGTTATACATAACATATAAGGCAGATTCAAAAAGTTCATGGAGAAACCCCATTGTCTTTTTTGAAAGTTTTGCATCTTTTTTTGTTTTTAAGTTTTTATTGTGAATTAAGTGAAAGTTTGCAGGGCAGATCATTAGTTTTGCATTCAACAAATCATATACTTTATTTCATTACAATGATTATACTCCCCAGCATGTATTTCTCTGTATTCATTTTAGCTCTTTTTAAAAAAACAAAACATTCAGGCATATATAATAACTTACACCTCCAAAGGGCACATTCTGCAAGTCTGCCTCCTGGCCACCATCTCTTTCCATGAATCTAGAGTCCTCAGCCGCTCTCCCTCTCCATGTCTCCATCGCTGCCTCCATCTCTGACGTCGCTGCTTCTGTGGATAAGGTCCCCCATTCTGCTTGTGCTCTTATCCCTTGAGGGTCCTAGGGTCCTGTTTCTGGACTGTAAGTTTAACTACTCCCCTGTTTTTGTTACAAAACTTCTACCTTTACAATTGTGACAGTCACAATTAGTCATGATAACAATTACTCACTATTGAATTGCATTTTCTCCATAAACTTTTTGAATCTCTCTCATACAATGAAAATGCATATAACCACTATGTGAGGGTTGTGTGTGCAAAGTAGAAATAGGTATTTTTACCCCTAGGAAACAGTTTTAGCTTCATGTGATCTGAGAAAATGATTAGAATATACCTTTGTTCTAGGACTGTAAACCATGGTGTGAAGCAAACATCTCCTGTTCAGGAGAAGGCTGAGGCTATCTGCTCTGGCAAAGACTTGCAGCCTCGGAAGCCCTATACAGGGTCTCTATGAGTTGAACCAACTCAACAGCACTTAATGGCATTTTTCCTTCTAAAATGGATGTAGTGATGAGGAACATGCTTGTGAATTTTCACAGTAGTTTGAATGAACATGGGGAAATAGTTCAGTTTCTTCAGAAAAGAGAGCTGGTGTGACACTGTAGGATAAGCCCTGGACCAAAAGACTGGCGGTTCAAACCCACCAGCCACTCTTTGGAAACGCTCTACGGAGTTGCTATGAGTTGTCCTCGACTTCATTCCAGTGAGTTTGAGTTTTGAGAGAGGGGGTAAGGACCCTTTAGTTTAGAGACAGTTACATTTTAGTGCCATTCTAACTTCCATGAGCTTCGATTTCACACTCTCGTGTGGGTAATTCTTTGCAAAGGTGAGAGGATTGCATAGGCTCACTTATGGTTTTGGGAAATGTGACGATTTTAATAATATATTTTTCGGTTGTGAAATGGATGTAGGTAGAACTGAAAATAATGAATAGCCGATGTAAGTGAGAGTGACACTTCTGATGGAAATGAGGGTGATGATGTAAAAATGAAATCAATTTCTTATTTAAATGATTACAGTAGCATTCACTAAACCTTCTGCTTAAACAGAGCACAGTATTGCAAACCCGCAAAAAATATTAATCATGGTTTTGCCCTAGACTTTTCTGTATTAAGCTGGCAGGATTGTTTATATTCAAGCTGCAAACCCTAGTTTTCTAGGTATTCAGAAGTTAAGAACAATTTAGATTAAGGGCATTTAAAGCTCATTTGTAAAATGCTCATACAATTTGAGCTGTTTTAAACAGATTTGCTCAGCTCCAGTCATTGGATCAGATTCATTCTGACACTCTTAATCTTCCTTTTCTACCAAGAGCCTTAGACGTTTTCTTTCCATTTAAAATTTTGATTGACGAAAACAGAGTAAGTAAATTGCTTGAAATAATTTGCTAACGAGTCAGCCTGTTCCCAGAGAGGAAAGTACACTAAATCTTAATAAAGGAGAGGAGAGACAATAGCAAACCTCTAGACCTTCTTTGTATCTGACAAGATCCTGTTTGGCAAGAGATGTAAAAGTACTTACTTAGAAGTTACTTGTATGCAGACAGTGGATTTCATAGATAAGATGATTATTGAGTGGCTATGAAAAAGTCCATGTGTGGTGCTGTAGGATAAGCACTAGACTGACAACCACAAGGTTGGTGGCTCGAACCCACCAGCCTCTCCTTGGAAATCCCATACCGGGTAGTTACATGTTGGAACTGGCTCCACGGTTAACAACAACAACATGAAAAACTAAGGAACTCTGGTGGCATTGTGGGTCAGTGCTTGACTGGCAACCACAAGGTCGGTGTTCTAACCCACCCAGCGGCTCCGTGGGAGAAAGAACTGGTGATTGACTCCCACAAAGATGACTCCCACAAAGATGACAGCACAGCCAAGAAAACCCTCCGGGAAGCTTTACCCTGTCACATGGGGTTGTGATGAGTTGAAAATTGACTCTACGGCACCACACAACAACAGCACCATCCACATGGCTCAGACAGTTAAGTCTCCCACCACCCACCACCAGGATTGTACTTTGAACCCTCTCAGAGGTAACTTGGAAGACGACCTGGATATCCGTATGTGTGAGGAACACAGCCAAGAAGACAGTAAGGGGCAGTTCAACTTTGTCATGTGAGTGTCTGTGCGTCGACACCCAACAAAGAGAAAGGTAGAGAATGGGAGGGAAATACCAGATAGCTCAGGAGGCACAAAAAAGTGGTGGAAGGGGTATCTGAGACAGAATAAGAAAAACCAACAAATAAATCTATTTCCCCAAACTGACAACACCAATCAGTCAGCACCAACTCATAGCAACTCTATGTACAACAGAAGGAAACACTGCCCGATCTTGGGCCAACCTCACTACTGTTGCCACGCTTGAGTCCACCAATGCGGCCACTTGGCCAATCCATCTCTTGGGGGTCTTCCTCTTTTTCTCTGACCCTCCACCTTACCAAACATGACATCCTTCTCCAGCAACTGGTCCCTGCTGACAATATGTCCAAAGTATGAGAGATGAAGTTTAGCCATCCTGGCCTCCAAGGAACAATCTGGCTGCACTTCTTCCAACAGAGATCTGTTGGTTCTTTTGACAGTCCGTGGCACTTTCAATATTCTCCTCCAACACCACAACTCAAAAGCATCAACTCTTTTATAAGCCTGTCTAAAGTTTGGCTGAAAGCTGACCCACAGGAGTGAGTTCAGTTCTATACTTGAGGGGCTCTGTCAGTTTCTATCTGGTCAGTGCACCTGGTTTTTGTTTGTTTTTATTTTACCATTTTAGGTTTTGTTCCATGTTTTCCTCCTACTCCATCCAGGGTCTTATTTAGTTGCCCCTTTCAGAGCAGCTGACAGTGGTAACTGGGGACCATCTTGTTCTTCTGGTCTCAGGATTGTGAAGGCTGAAGTTTGCATGGTCCATGACTCCTCTGAATTAATTTTCTCTAAGTCTCTTTGATTTTCTTCAATCTTCTTTGCTTCAGATGGGGAGAAACCAATAGTTGCATCTTAGATGGCCACATCTTGACTTTTTCTATGGGAAACATATTTCCTACTTGCTATTTTTCTTTTTTTTAATTTTTTTACATTCTTATTTTCACTTCAGAAACTAACTGCTGTGTCAGTTAAGAAGTCATGCTAACTTACCTCTAAGTTACTCACAACCGTGGACCACAGGATACAGAAAGCTCCTCTTCAGAACCGTGGACCACAGGATACAGAGAGCTTCTCTTCAGAACTGTGGACCACAGGAAGATGGAGTGATTCTCTTCAGAATTATGGACCACAGGATACAGAAAGCTCCTCTTCAGAACTGTGGACCACAGGATTCAGAGAGCGTCTCTTCAGAACCATGGACCACAGGATACAGAGAGCTTCTCTTCAGAACTGTGGACCACAGGAAGACGGAGTGATTCTCTTCAGAACCATGGACCATCGGATATAGAGAGCTTCTCTTCAGAACTGTGGACCAGAGGAAGATGGAGTGATTTTCTTCCTGTGTGATTTTCATCATGGCTTTTACCAAGGCATTTGAAATGGGATGAATTGCTAGGTTGGACCACCATGAACTAGGACTTCCTCAAAGGGAGATGCTCATGTTTGACCCCAGGAGGAGCCCGTAGTTCATCATCAGCTTTTCAAGCACATGCCAATCACGAGCAGCCAGTGCATTAAAAAGCTAAATAAGACCTGGTGTCTGAAGAGAGACCCTGCACAATTGGACCCTTTGATCCTGCCCTCTGCCTGGTGTGATGGCCGCGTGGTGGATGAACAGCTTTCCCAGCTTCAGTATCAACACCATCTGTACACATCATGTCTCTGCTAGCTGACAGCTGACTTTCACACTGCTCTGCTAGTCGACATTTGTTTTTTTCAGGAATTTCCAGGTTAGATATCATAGAAACTCAATGGTCAGTAAAGGCTGCACACTCATGTTGAAGTGAAAGATGACCGTTGATGGTGGTTGTGCCATCGAATTGGTTCTGATTCTTAGCAACCCTGTGTAGGGTTTCTGAGGAGTGACTGGTGGGCTTTGAACTGCCTACATTGTGGTTATCAGTCTAGTGCTTATCCTACAGCACCACACCAGAACCATTGTTTAATGGTAAATCCACTTCGATAATAGTCCCAAACATTTCCTTCATGTGCCATTCACTGCTTTCTTCTTCTTCAAACCTCCCTCCTCCAAATACTTACTTCCATGAAAAAGTTGGCTCTGTCTACTTTGTGTCCATGTCCTGTGTTTCATGATGCAGCTTACTCTGTGGAAGTGTTCGTGTCCATGTTTTCCTGTAAACAGAGGAATTCTGTCTTCCGAGGACTTGGTCATGATTAATAAAGACCATCCTTAACATGAAAGGAAACTCCCTTGTTGGAAGGGAGGCCTTAGGAGTGTTAGAGTAATGATAATACAAGGGGGCTTCAAAAAGTTGGTGGAAAAATCAGATTAAAAGATAAAGGACACCTGACCCTAATCATGTTATTTTAAATATCCTCATCTGCATGCGAAAGTTGGACAGTAAAGAAAACTGTACAAGAATTGATGCATTAGAGCGAATGGTCTTGGAGAGAAATTTTAAAGCTATCAGGGATTGCTAGAACAAACAAATCTGTGCTCAAAGAAGTACACCAGAATGCTCCTTAGAAACCAAGATGGTCACACTTTTTCTCTCATAATTTTGGACATTTTATCAAGATGGAGAAGCACATCCTGCTTGGTAAAGTGGGAGGGCAGGGAAAAAGAGGGAAACCTCTAATGAAATGGATTGGCATAATGGCAGTGGCCATGTTCTGTAGCATGGTTGTGAGGATGGTGCAGCACTGGGCAGTATTTCCTTCGGTGGTAGTTGGAATCACTATGAGTCAGAACCACCTCAATGGCAATTAACAACAAAACTTTAAACAACAAAGGAATTCATTACTGTTGGTGTGGCACTGTGGAATTAAGCACTAGACTGCAAAATTGGTTTGAACTGCAAGAATCGTGGTTCCAACTCACCACTCACTCCTACAGGGTCGTTATGAGTCAGAACCAACTTAACAAAAGCAATAGTCTTCCATCACATTTGTAAGTGTGTTTGTAGCAAATGTCCTTATATTGTTAAGCAGAAATCTCCAAAGTGTTTATGGCTTATTCTGTTGCTAAGTATTTTCCCTTTTCACGCCAATTTGTAATAATGCCTTAAAAAAAAATAAAACAGATGAAAGCCCCATATCGATCAGTGACTACAACTTTTAAGGTAAACTCAACTAAGCAAATTCTTGTAATAATTAACTGTATTATATGAAATTGAATACATATTAAATAAATATTTTTTATAAAGGTAATGGAATTTACCACAAACTTTTTGAAGTTCTCTAGTATGTGTAGGGAGTTCTGGTGTGGCACTTGTAGGATAAGCACTGGACCATAAGGTCTGTTTGAACTGCCAGGTTGGTGGTTCAAACCACCAGCTGCTCCTTGGAAATCCTATATAGGGTCGCTATGAGTCAGAACCACCTAGACAGCACTTAACAACAGTATTTGTAGGAGTCCTGGTGTGACACATAAGGTAAGCACTGAACTGCTAACTGAAAGGTGGGTAGTTTAAATCCACCATCCACTCCTCCAAAACCATATGAATTGGAACCCACTCAACAGCACTTAACAACATCAATATGTGTGTTCAAGGGAGACTGGGTGGAAAAGAGGAAGCAAATGGTCCAGGAAGCATGGGAATAATAGAAGAGATTACTTGACTGATGAAGCAAGTTAGAAAGCTTAATGGAAGGACACATTTCCATCATCTGCAAAAAAGTGATCTAAGACAAGCTCTGTAATAGATATAACTGTGCACCTTTCTTTTTCTCCTGAAAGCACTGTAAGAGAAAGAAGGCTTCTGGGGGAAAAATATGACTGCTAAATGTCCCCAACACGATTGGTGAATTTATGGTTACTGTGCTAGTATTTTAGCTGTTGGAGAAGACAATGGAAGATAAACCAGATGATAAAGCTATGTATATTGTAAAGCCCACCTTTAAAATATGTATGAGTCCTGGTGTGGCACCATAGGATAAGCTGGTTCAAACTTACCAGCTGCTCCTTGGAAACCCTATTCAGGGTTACTATGAGCCTCATGTTAACAGTAACGATGTATTTGTGTACACAGTAAAAATCAGAAATAGTATCAAATATGTAGTTGATATGATTTCACCTTTGTCTCCCAGTTTTATGGACGTCCAGGTGGGATTGGTTCTTTTCTCCTTTGTGATCCCATTGTAAATCCCATATGCATTCGCACTGTTGTTGGTGATGTTCAGTGCTCTCCAGCCCATGTGACTCAGATTGACCCTGTGTAGGGGTTTTGAACTGTGTATGTTGTTGGGAAGTCGCAATGAGTCTGTGCCAACTCATAGCCACCCTGTATAGGGTTTTTGGAGAGCGCTTTATGGGTTTGAACCACCCACCTGACCGTGAACAGTCCAGTACCTATCCTACAATGCAGTTGCTAGTCATAATGCCATTTGAATTTCAGCCAATGCATTTCATTTAGCACTAGAAACACAATTAGTGAGCGATCGTAAGAGGGATCACTTCCAGGCAGGAAAAGAATGAGCTCTTGGTAGATGCCATCGAGTCTGTACCGACTCATAGTGACTCTCTGCACAACAGAATGAAACACTGCCACACTTGAGCCCATTGATGCTGCCACTGTACCAGTCCATCTCGTTGGGGGTCTTCCTCTTTCTCTCTGACCCTCCACCTTACCAAACATGATATCCTTCTCCACCAACTGTTCCCTCCTGACAATATGTCCAAAATATGAGAGATGAAGTTTACCCATCCTGGCTGTATTGCTTCCAACAAAAATCTTTTTTTTTTTTTTTTGCATTCCATGGTACTTTCAGTATTCAAAATTCTCCTCCAGCACCATTACTCCAATGCATTAGTTCTTCTACAGTCTTACTGAAGAGCAATAATAGTAAATTAGGCAGATAAAAGAGAAAGATATAAAAGAGAACATAATTAAAAGGTGAAATTATCATTTTTACAGCTAGATTTCAAAGGCAAAAACTTGAAAAAAATATTTGTAGCAGTTGTATGGCTGTTATTCTCAAACGTGGTGAAACCACAAAACCGAAATTTCTGCCAGCAAGTGGGTTCCAAGGCACAGAGACTCCACAGGGTTACCAAGACTGCCATTATCTATGGGAACAGCAGCCTCATCTGGAGCAGCTGCTGGGTTTGACTTGCCAATCTTACCTAACACTTAGCCCTTTGTGCTGCCAGCGTGCCTTTCCACTCATGGAGAAGGGGCCATCTTTGGTAGAGATCTAACTGAACAAGTTATATGACAAAGGACTCGGCGTCTAGCAGAAGTAGCGACTGTTGCTCTCTCATAAACAGACAACATGACAGTCAAAGTTTGCTTCCCTCCCAAGAGAGCAGCTGCCCTCGTTTCCCCCCTGCACCTTGCTCAAGGAAGACGTGGTCTAGGTAAATGCCTACTCTTAAGAAAAAAATTTAGCTGGTGACTAGAATTGCCTTGGAGTTAGGATCTCCCTCTTCAGTTGTAAGACAGCACCTGCCTTCATTCTGTGGGAAATGCCTCACAAATAAACAATTTCTGCATCATACTCCATTGCCAGCAAAAGCATGTGCCAACTTGTATTCCTTCAAAGGCATTTCAAGTCCAGTGTGGAAGAGGAGAATGTTCAGGTTCATCTGACAGGTTGGAGCACTCTGTTCAGGGCTGAGTGAATAGCATCGTTTTCAATGGGAGAGGCAGACCTCAATGTTCAATACTGGCTGCTGCTGCCTGACAGCTTCCAGATTCCATGTTAGCGGGCCACAATTCCATCAACAATCTTTGCAATGAAGAAACCAAAAGCCATTTTGGGCCAACCTACATCCTTCGTTTCTTCATTATGCCTGTTCAGTTACTGCCCGAGAGACTTGTCGTGTGTAAAATGAGGGTTTGAGCATAAAAGAATGCCACGCCAAATGGGAGCTGTCTCCTTCCTTTTGTACATTCAAGAGCTGTTGCCGTCCTGTCCCAGGAGGAATAGTCTGAACAAGCAGGGATGGTGGGGCGGGTCCTCTCCAACTCCATTCCAGCAGGAGGGAGGACAAGCCCGACTGGTACAAAGCCATTTCATGATTGACACCACTTTTATTAAAACAAAGTAAAAGAAGGCAGGAGTAAAGAAATGGTCACATTTTACATGTGGTTGTGATTGCACAAAATACCACCCTCAAAACCGTAGAATCTCCCAACCCTTGTGTGCTGCCACCTCAGGAACTTTTCCATCATTTTACTGTGTTGGCTTTTAAGAGTAACTTATTTTTAATAGTCTGAACTATAAGGACGTGTAACATAATACTTGAAACTAGCTGTATTCATGGTTTACCTGTGAGAATGTTCCATGATAAATCTGTTTTTAAGAGCATGTAAACAATTTTTTTTAAAAATTATGGATCTTTTATATTTAAGGATGGAGGCAGGAAGGAAACTAATGTAAGCAAATTTGACCACACCTGCTGAATTACCCATGAGAAAATCTGAAGACCTGTACATACAATGTCCTTCCTGTGGCAGATGAAACTCAGAGGTTCTTAATAGAGAGTGGGTTTCCGGTGATAACAGAGCAGATCTGTCAGGGAAAGAAGCATTTTTTAATTGTGTTTTAAAATTTGAAGCATCCATGTTGAAAGAGCAAACAATTTGAGAAGCTGGGTTCTGTGAAGAAAGAAACGTGGTATCAGGATTGGAGGATAATTCAACAACCTGCGATATGCAGATGATGCAACCTTGCTTGCTGAAAGTGGAGAGGACTTAAAATACTTACTGATGAAGATCGAAGATCGCAGTCTTTGGATTGGATTGCATCTCAATGTAAAGAAAACAAAAATCCTCACCACTGGACCAATAAACAACATTCTAATCAACAGAGAAAAGATTGAAGTTGTCAAGGACTTCATTCTTCTTGGATCAAATATCAACACTCATGGAAGCAGCAGTCAAGAAATAAAATGACATATTGCATTAGGCAAAATCTGCTGCACAGAACTTTTTAAAGTGTTGAAGAGCAAAGATGTCAGCTTGAGGACTAAGGTGTGTCTGACCCAAGCCATGGTGTTTTCAATAACCTCATATGGATGCGAAAGCTGGACAGTGAATAAGGAAGACCGTGAGAAGAATTGATGCTTTTGAGTTATGGTGTTGGAGGAGAATATTGAAAGTGCCATGGGCTGCCAAAAGAACCAACAGATCTGTGTTGGAAGAAGTGCAGCCAGAGTGCTCCTTGGAGGCCAGGATGGCCAAACTTCATCTCTCATACTTCAGACATATTGTCAGGAGGGACCAGTCATTGGAGAAGGATATCATGTTTGGTAAGGTGGAGGGTGAGAGAAAAAGAGGACCCCCCCTCCCCCCACAGCAAGGTGGGTTGGCAAAGTAGCAGCATCAATGAGCTCAAGCATCGCAGCAATTGTGAGGTTGGCCCAGGATCGGGCAGTGTTTTGTTCTGTTGTACATAGGGTCGCTATGAGTCAGTTCCAACTTTATGGCACCTAACAACAACATGTTGAAAGGAGATTTCATAGATATATTTGCAGAAAGACACATTAGAATAGCAAAAGGCACTTATGAATCAACATCTATTTATTATTGTCCAGAATAAAAGCATCTTAGAGTTTAATTTGGGGTTCCGACATGGTGCTGTAGACTAAGTACTGCACTGTTAGCTGCAGGGTCAGCAGTTCAAATGCACCAGCTGCTCCTCAGAAACTTTACATGGGGTCATATTGAGTCAGAACTGACTTGATGGCAGAGCTTTGTTTGAAATGTAATGACTTGTCTTAAAGGTCAGCTGGCTTCTCCTGAGACCATGAGAAGTTCTGAGAGTTCTCATATGAATATCTGATACTATCTCTCTACAGTCTTCTCCTCGGCTGTGTTTCACTAAGGAACCTCCATGTGCTCCTGTGTCTGATTCTAGGTCTCGCCACCAGGTGCTGAAATTCTTCTAGGTGAAGGGACTTCAGCTTAGAGGGCCTCAGAAAATAGACCTTGTGTAAGGATCTTTGTTGTTGTTCCTTGCTGTGCAATCTGCAGTGTAAATTGGTTAAAGTCTTGCCATCTTTGCTTCTAAGGTGGCTTCTGGTTGTGTTTCTTCTAAGCCTCACTTGTTCTTTCTTTTTGAAATCACAGTATATTTGATTAACCCTATGTTCATGATTTACAAGCTTTCTGGGTCGGGGGAGGTTGGCTTATAATTGATGTCTTTGCTTTGTGATGCAAATCAAAATTATTGATTAGAATTTGAAGCTATCTGTATGGTGCTGGCAAATGGGAAAAACGGGATATTTTTCAACTTAAAGGGTATTTTGGGGTAATGGAGGGTGGGGGAAAACAACCCTGTTTTCCTTCCCAGTTCCCAGGGTCCATCTTGTGATTCAGCTTGGGAGACAGGGGCAAGTCATTGTATGGTTTAAAACAGGGCAGTGAAATGCTATGATTTCCATTTCTAAAAGCTCACTCTGGCTTCTGAGGTGAGTGGGGGCAGGAGACCAGAATAGACAAGGGAACAGTCAGTGCGAACATCCTGCTGTATGTGAGAGGTCATGGTATTATGAACTCCAGAGGAAGACCAATTGGTGGGAATTGGGTGTCTTTTGGAGCGGCTCTAACACATCTTTGGGGTGACTGTTTAGTACCATAGCAGAGGCTTGGAATTCTTGCTCTTGTTCTACTTCTTAGTTGTCATTGGCTCCGACTCATGGTGACCCATGTACGACAGAAGGAAACACCCGGTTCTGTTTCATCTGCACAGCCATCCGCAGACTCAAGTCCACTGTCGTGGCCACTGTGTATATTGAATGCCTGCCCTCCTGGGGGACACATCTTCAGATGCTGTGTCAGACAGTCTCTGCTGTCATCCACAGGACTTTAGCTGACTGAGTTTCCCAGGTGGATTGTCCATCTTAGTCTGGACACTCCCCTGAAAGCTCTCTACCACGGTTACACTGCTGGTATCGGAAATACTTGTGGCTGAACAAGCAGCCGACAAGTCACCACAGTACGACCAGCCACGAGATGGGTTGTTGTTGTTAAGTGCCATCGAGTTGATTCCAACTCATAGCAACCCTGTACAGGGTTACCAAGGAGCACCTGGTGGGTTCAAACCACCAACCGTGCGGTTAGCAGTCCAGTGGTTGTCCTATAACGCCACACCAGGATTCCTGACAGATGGATGGTGGACTTCATTTTAGGGAAATTCAGATGTCTTCTTTTAGCCCCTGCTGTACCTCTTTATCACAGTACTGAAAATACAAATCAACAAACAAAAAATACACACAAAGTGCACAGGGCTGGGGGCAAAATCTCCATTGGAAGGTGTAAAATAATTCATTGGTTTTATCAAAGTAAATAATAAAAATCAGAATCTGGTTTCTGTGAAGAGTTTAAAATCTGTGCCCTTATTTACTTCTAGTTCTAGCTATCGGCATTCATTATATAAAACCTTTTCACCAACAATTTCCTTAAAATGCTGGATGGTGATTCCTTGGACTCTCCTTGGGAAGCTCTGTGCCATTTTCTCCATGGCAGTTGGTCCAGCTTTGGTTCTTCCTCTGGAACCCTGACAAGCCCTTGACTCGAAGTCCATGCTAGAGATGCTGCTTTCTCCCGAATGTGTCTTAACTTCTCCCGTCTCCTCCCAGCTCACCAGGGTCTTCAGTCTTTCTTACCTTCTGCCCTCGCTTTGGGAAGGAGTTACTCATCTTTTCTAGGGCTCACCTTTGAACCTGGGCTCATGATTCCATTTTAGCCCACTTTCTCCTAAACCATAATCCATTTTTAGTCTTGCCTGAGGATGTCCTAAAGGATTAATGCATGCTTTCTGTTATCAATCCCATATCACACATCCAATCTCCCAGGTGACGTCATGTGACATTTTCTCCAAGACCTGGAATAAAATAGTCCTTTTGAAGGGGAAAAGGACTTTCTAATGAACAGATTCGTTCCAACTATCACCTCTCTCTTCTCCTTCTTTAGCTTCTGGGCGACTCCACAGCATGTCTATTTCTAAGGTTTCCTGACTTTGGTAAATATTGTTATACCTTTTTTTCCCTACTCCTACCTTGGGAGGCAAGCCTTTGCTTTTCTGTTTTCTCTTTATTTTCCCCAGGGTCTTATCCCCAGCACTCTCTCTTTCTTATTCTCTGACACTTTATTGCTTCTAAACCATACACCCAGCTAGTGTGAGGAGACTTGATTTTTCAACAGATTTAGATTTTTCACTGCTGACTTTACCAAAACTGTTGCACTATTTCCACCTGCCTTATCTGACTGACCAGGATTAGAAACAGACTTGTGGGAGAAAACAGTTCACATTTGTGAAACCTGGGTGATGAGTGAGTGTCAGGCTGTTTGCTGAATTATTCTCTGTGTTTTTCCGTCTGTTGTAACTATTTCACAAATATACTGATATGGCCAAGTTTGCGTTTCGAAGGAAAACCATAGTGTAGGGAAAGGATTTCAGAGGGAGAAAGACTACAGGAAGGGGCCCTGG
Organism: Chrysochloris asiatica; assembly: GCF_000296735.1. Classification (NCBI taxonomy): domain Eukaryota; kingdom Metazoa; phylum Chordata; class Mammalia; order Afrosoricida; family Chrysochloridae; genus Chrysochloris; species Chrysochloris asiatica. Next base: position 689,324 of record NW_006408680.1, on the reverse strand, counting down.
TGTGAATGGTTAAGCACTGGACTAATAGCCACAAGGCTGATGGTTTGAACCCACCAGTTGGAGTCCTGGTGTGGCACTGTGGGCTAATATGTCAGACAGCTAAGTCATTTGAACTGCAAGGTTGGTGGTTCAAGCTCACCAGCTGCTCCTAGGAAACCCTATACAGGGTTGCTATGGGTTGGAATTGGCTCAACGGCACTTTACAACAACAACATTATGCACTTGCTTCTTTGGGCTCACATTTGACTTTGAACATGTTTCTAAAACCAGGCATCGGAAGCTTATTAAACAACAGATTACTGGGCCCCGGTCTGGAGTTACTGACTTGGCAAGTCTGAGGCAGGACCTGAGACTTTGCATTTAGTAAGTCCCCAATGTTGATTCTGCTCATTTGATAGCTGTATGGCATGTGGTTTCATAATCCTGCCACAGTTGACGCTACCGTTGTCTTGTTAATAAATGCTTAGTAGGTTTCCACATGTTTTCCATTGCAATTAGAGCCACCCTAAACCTTTTGATGTATATTTACTTGTTCATATGGCTCCAGAACATGGTCTTTGGAGTGGAATCGCTGGGCCCAAGGAACAGTGGATACTAAACTTTAATAGATATTTTCAAATTGCTCTTGTCCATTCGAACCAATGTGTCAACTCCTCTGTCCCCACCAGCAGTGAATGGTTTCTTTCATTGCCTGCATTTGTACCCAAACTTGGTGATTTTAGCGTTTTAGATTTTTCTCCAGTCAGATGGTTTGTTTGTTTCCTAGGCAGTCATCAAAGATCCCTACAAATCGCGTGGCACAAAATAACAGAAATTTATTTTCTCCCATCTCTGGAGACGAGCCGTCCCAAATCCAGGCATCCACAGAAGCAGACCCCTTCTGAAGGCTCCCAGGGAGACTCCGCCTTGTGTCTGGTGGTTCCTGCTCTCTTTGGTCTGGAGAGGCATCACTGCCCCTTACGTCACGTGGTGGTCTTCCTCTCTGTGTTGCTCACTGGCTTTCTCCACCTTTTCTAAGAACTCAGTCATATAGAGTCAGGGTCTGCTCAGCTGCAGTGTGACCTCATGTCACATACAAATCAGCAACAACAGCAAGAAATTGTCCTTGAGTTGATTTTGACTCATGTTTCGAACCACTCCAAGGGCTTTTCAATGGTTGTAATCTTACAGAAGTAGATCACCAGGTCTTTCTTCTGCCGAACTGCCAACCTTCCAGATAATAAGCTGTGTACAAACTCTTGGTACCCTCAGAGACCTCATGTTAACTTAATAACCTTCCAAGCAAAGTCACATTTACTGATATGTGATGAAGGATGTTGGATGGAATGTGATTCAGCCCCTAACCGATGATTGTTGTTGCTGTTGTTAAGTGCTGTTGAGTTTGTTCCGACTCATAGCGACCTTGTAGAGGGATTCTGAGGAGCAGCTGGTGGGTTTGAACCACCTACCTTGCAGCTCAAGCCAACCTTGTGGTCGAGTGCTTGTCCTACAGTGCCACACCAGGAGTCCAATAGATGGATTGTTTTTGTAAAGTGCTGCTGAGTCAGTTCTGACTCATAATGACCCTCTATAGGGTTTCCAAGGAGTAGCCACACCAGAAGCCCATCAGATGGCTATGGAATGGTACACCAGGTATGAAATGGTACATCATTGCTCTCTTAGTGTTTTCCTGATGACTCATGAGGCTGAGCGGATGTTTATACGTTTAATGGCCAATCAGGTTACATCTTCTGTGAATTGTTGCTTCTATCTTTTCCCATAGTTTACATTGACTTCTTTGGAAATTTTGTGTGGATTTCTCTGACTTTCTCTTTATTTTATTGTTATTGTTGGTTTAAGACTCCGCCATCTCAGTTCCGATTCATAGCTTCTCAAGGTACAACAGAACTATACATGGTCTGGTCCTGCTCTGTCCTCACGATTGTCATTATGCTTGAGCCCATTGCTGCATCCACTGTGCCAATCCATCTCATTGAAGGTCTTCCTCTTTTTGGCTGACCCTCTGCTTGACCAAGCTTGATGTCCATCACTTGGGACTAGTCACTCCTGGTAATGTGTCCAAAGGATGAGAGACAAGGTCTCACCATCCTGGCTTCTAAGGATAGTTCTGGCTGCACTTCTCCGAGTGCACATTCGCTGGTTCTTTTGGCAGTCCGCGGTCCCTTTGATATTCGTCTCCAACACCAGAACTCAGCTGCATCAATTCTTCTAGAGTCTTTCTTGTTCATGTGAGATGACTGAAAATACCATGGTGTTACTGAACCTTGGGCAGCGCTGTATTCTCCCAGGTGTGGCTTCTGTGTACTTGGTTTGTCGTTTTCTTGTGGTATGTTTGTTTGAACCTATCAGTCCACTGTCATAGAGTCAGTTCCACCTCACAGGGACCCTGTATAGGGTTCCCGAGACTAAATCCTTACAGGAGCAGCTGATCTTGTCTTTCTCCCAAGGAGTGCTAACTGAAAGATCAGTGGTTCAAACCCCCCGGTCACTCCACAAGAGACTGACTTAGACTTTTGGAAAACCCCGAGGGAGCCGTTTTCTGTCCTCCAGTTGCCGTCCACTCCGTGGCAGTAGGCTTGGTTTTGGTATCATTGCCGTTCTGTTAGAATTCCTGAGGTCCTAGACCCTGGGCTGACTGTGAGGCAGCGTCGGCTCCTGTCGGCCTAGGTTGGCATTCCTTGTCATTTCTAACACCTGGAGAAGCTTTTGTTACTTTGGAGCTTTGTGGTTCCATGTCTCTCTCTCTCTCTGTCTCTATGGTATTTCGACATGATTGTAACTAAAGGAGATTTCATTCAGTTCAGGCTGCTATTTTGTTGTTGTTGTTGTTAAGTGCCGTAGAGTCAGTTCTAACTCACTGCTACTCTGTATAGGGTTTCCGAGGAGTGGTTGGTGAGTTTGGACCTTTGACCTTGTGGTTCAAGTTGACCATGCAGTCTAGTGATTATCCTATAGCCACACCAAACTGCTTCTTAAAAACCTAAAAGCCATCCCTGAGTAATGCAGCTGTTGTATCATGGTGTTTGAAATCATTCATAATGCATGTTAGCTCCTATTCATCGCCTTATCTTCCCCTAACTCCATATCCACTTCTCTTCTCCCCACATTGGGAAGCTGCATGTCTAGGGAGGTTTTCTATCCTTTTATTATATGAAAGTTGTTCCTCTGAGTTCAGCTTTAACTATATTCTACGTACACATCTACAATGGAGTCCTGGTGTGTTGCTGTGGGTTAATGTGCTGGACTGCAAAGTCAGTTTGAACTACAAGATCAGCAATTCAAGCTCACCAGCCGCCCCTTGGAAACTGTATCCAGGGTCGCTATGGATCAGAACCGACCCAAGAGCACTGAGTAACAACAACAATGTATAGAACATAGTAGAGGTATTCTGCCCTGATGGTTGTGGTGGTGGTGTGTTGTGGTGTCAGTTCTGACTCGTAGCAACCCTGTATAGGGTGTCTGAGGCTGTAAATCTTCTTGGGAGCAGAAACCCTCATCTTTCCCCTGTGGAACAACTGGTAGATTTGAACTACTGACCTTGCAATTAGAAGCTCAGGTCATAGTCCACTACGCTACCAGAGCTCTGAATTTAACAGTTAGGTATTTATAAATTTAGATCGTTATAAGAATAGTTTAGATTTTCTCTTTTGATAAAATTATTTAAAAGGTCTGTGTTACATTCAAGTGCTTGAAATACTTAGGTTGTCTTTTTATTGCTTGTTTACTCATTTATTGGATTACATTTTAATATTGTGGTCTGTAATTTTCCTACATTATGGCACTTATTAAAGTCTCATATGCGGTCAAGTGCATATTTCAGGATCGTAGATGTTTCGTTAAGGTGGAAACAGAATCTACATTCTCTGTAGGAGCCCAAGATCTGTGATTGGTATTCATTAATATATGAGTTCCCACATCAGAAAGGCCATGCAATAAATATGACATAAGATGGTTACATTTTATTTTCATATAAGGAGACGTCGCACGCAATCCTATTACATTTCTGTATTTCACGCGTTGGCTTTAAGAGTTGTTTTGTGCCGTAGGCTCAATTCCAACGCATAGCAACCCACATGACACAGCAGAGCTGCCCCATGGGACTTTCTTGGCTGTTGACCACTAGGTTTTTCTCACGCAGAGCTGAGGGATGGTTTCAAACCACCGATCTTTGGGTGGGCTGCTCAGCGCTGACTTAAACATTAAAAGTTGTTTGCCGAACAAGCAGAAAGTTGTCTAGCACAGACGGTTATGCTAGGGAAAAACCCCACGTAGAGAGTTCAGAGGTATTGATTTCTGTTGGATTCTCCCAGGCTGGTGGTGGCGGTGGTGGCTGTGTACTGTGGAGTGGTTCTGAGTTATACCCACCATGTATAGGGTTTCTGAGGCTGTAAAACTTCTACATTCTGCCACGGAACAGCTGGGAGATTCTGGATGCTGACCTCACAGTTAACATCCCAGTTCATAATCCAAAGGAGCCCTGGTTGCCAAAAGGCGGAACACAGCTGCTTGCCAGAAGCTCAGTGGTTGGAACCCACTCAGGGGCTCAGCATGAGCAATCCCCTGACATCTTCCGTAAAGATGACATTTGTTGTTATTAAGTACCTTTGAGCCAGTTCTGGCTCATAGAGACCCTGCATAAGGTTTCTGAGGAGTGAGGTGGGTTTGAACCGCCAACCTCGTGGTTAGCCATCCAGTGCTGACTCTACAGCACCACACCAGGATTGAATATAGCCTGGGAAACTCTATGGGGTCGTTGTACTCTGTCCTCTCGGTCTCTCTCTGAGTCAGAATCAGCTTGACAGCACGCAGCAGCAAACCTAAGCTTGTGTATTTGAGAATGGAGGGAACTGGTTCTGATCACCCAGCAGGGGTTTTCCAGGCCTGCCCCTGTTTCTACAGTTGGGGGTTAGTTTCACGTTGAAGTCAGTTTTTCACTTTACATAACACATATTGCACTGACAGTTTTTAAAGGGGACCGTGAATGGAAGACACAGGCCACAGTGAAATTGGCAGTAATGTAGCTAGAAGAAAAAAGTCCAGGGAATCCTACTCTACCACAGACCCGTCACATGGACATAGGCACGTCCGAATGTGCTGACTTCATCTCACACACCTCACACATCTGGACGACGGAGGATATCTGTTTAATCTGAACAACATTCTGATCATCGTAAGGAATACATTTCTCACCCATAGACATTTCTCTTTGCCATTCTTTCTAGATGCCAAACCAAACCAATGCCCCTGAGTCAGTTCCAGCTCACGTGACCCTCAATAAAATTTCCACACACCCTCATCCAGCAGAACAGCTGATGAGTTTGAACTGCCAACCACATGATCTTTGAAAAGACATGTGCTTTGTTATTTTGTTCCTGTTTTACCTCACGTTGCAACAATCCTTTTGCCTCTGTCTCAAGACCACTAGCAAAGCTGGGAGCAGCCCACGTCCCACCTCGAATCTGCACATCCCGCTGAGGCTGCGAAATCTGCCTGCCGTCGCTGTTGTTTCACCTGCAGAGACCACCTCTGTGACAAGACAGCAGGTACCCCAGCAAATCATGTCCTGAGGAGGCAGCATTTTCAGTTGGCCCTGTATGGCCTCCAGCTCACTCTGCCAAGCAGACATGTTTCCCAAGTGTCAGGAAGAAGTTTGGGGAGCTTAACTGAGCTTAAAGATGCAGAGCTCATGAGGCCAGGCCTGAATTAAGGACAGGATAAGGAGCTCTGGTAGCGTAGTGGTTACGAATCGGGCTGCGAACCTTAAGGTCAGCGGTTCGAAACTACCAGCCGCTCTGCAGGAGAAAGATGAGGCTTTCTACTCCCGTAAAGATTTACACCCTCGGAAACCCTGTACAGGGTCGCTATGGGTCGGAACCGACTCTACGGCACTTAACAACAACAACAACAACAAGGAAGAGTTCAGTTGTCCTATGTTTGCACATATGGTTTCCATGAAAACCTCACTAATTCAGACTCCACTCATTCAAAAATTCCCCTCTGGAACTTGGGGGAGTGGGTATTTTTTTTAATATTTCTGCTACGTAAAGTAATATTGAAACTATTTTTAAATGGTATTAATTCTACTCAGATAAACAGAGTTTATTCAGTGGACTTTTAAGTTCCTTATTTAGGAGGGAGTGGTATTGCTGAGTGCTGTCGAGTTGGTTCCCAGTCTTAGTGACCCTGTGTGCAGCTTAACGAAGTCCCTCCCGGTCCTGTGTCAGCCTCACAATTGTAATGTTTGCGCCCATTTCTTGCTGGGGGTCTTTCCGTTTCTCACTGACCCTCTGCTTTACCAAGCATGATGTACTTCTCCAGGGACTGATCCCCCCCTGACAACATGTCCAAAGAATGAAGGACAAAGCATGGACATCCTCGCTTCTAAGGAGCCTTCTGGCTGTACTTCTTCCCAGCTGTCCAGGTTGCTGTTGTTAAATGCCCTCAAGTGGTTCCAATTCACAGAGACCCTGTGTAGGATTTCTGAGGCTTTAAATCTTCACGGGAACAGAAAGCCTCATCTTTCTCCTGCCTGGCAGCCCATGGAAATTTTAATACTCGTCTCCAACACCAGAGTTCAAATGCACTGCTCGTCAGTTTTCCTTTTTTCTTTATGTAGGTGTAGTCATTTAAATCCAGTTCCTGTGTTAATTACCTGTCACCTGTTGCTGGCTAGTCAATTCTGACTCCATGGTGTCAAGAGTAAAACTCTGTAAGGTTTTCAGTCTCTGAGATTTTGTGTTTCTCCAGGTCTTTCTTCTACATCACCCCTCGGTGCACTTGCCCTTCAGGCTTTTGTTTAGCTGAGCACCTGGTGGTTCAGTGATTTAGCACTTGGTGGCTAACCGAAAAGTTAGTTCCAACCCACCAGCTGCTCCATAGCATAAACCCCTGGTCATCTGCTCCCCTGAAGATGAGTGGGGTTGATGACTTTAGTGGGGTGGATGGCTTTAGTGGGGTGGATGGCTTTAGTGGGGTTGATGACTTTAGTGGGGTGGATGGCTTTAGTGGGGTGGATGGTTTTAGTGGGCTGGATGGCTAAATTGAGTGGGATGGCTTGTTTTAGTGGCGTGCATGGTTTTATACCATGGCGGAGGCTCAGATGGATAGCTACCCAATAGGGGGCTTTCCAAGGCTGTAAATCTTTACAGGAGCAGAAAGCCTCCTTTTTCTCCCATGGAGTGGCTGGTAGATTGGAACTGCTGACCTTGTGGTGAGCAGCCCAACTTGTAATCCACTGTGCCACGAGAGGCTTCTCTCATAGAGATTACAGCACAGGGAATTATGGGGCAGCTCCACTCTGTCCTATAGGGTTTCTGTGACTCAGAATTAAACCAACAGCAACAACAACAACAAAACAACAGGACTGCAATATTAATCACACATTGATTATTAGGAAAAGAGAAGGCTTTGGAGTGACACATATTTGATATTAGACATGATTTAATTATTTGTGTTTGGAAGCGTTTAATCCGTTTCAAGACTGTACTGATTCACACATTTCTCCAGAATTCAAATGACTGAGGATTCAGAGTTTGTAAAATCAATTGCACCTACACCTCACTTATCGACTATCTTGTTATCCAATATTACACATTTGTAACAATACTAGAAAATCTACCTGCTGGTGACTTTGCACACGAATGCCTTACTTTTGTCCCTGACTAGTGGGTCCATACACACATAGAACGGAAGCTCACAATGATCATCACCAAGGAGGGGGAAGGGTCACGGTCTCCCTGAGCTGCCAGGGTAGGGGGAAAAGCGAAGGAGGGGCTGGAGTGGAGCTGGTAGGGATAGGATGTTACCTGTTGGGTCCTGTGTGCCCACAGAGGATGAGCCTGGGACACTGGCTGCCTGTGTCTGGAAGATGGGACATCTTGGATCTGGGGAGGTGGGTGGTAGGTCAGTGGGTCAGTGTCTAGTGGTAACTACAGTTTAAGGTCATGGACAGAGGGTGGGCTTGGTCATCAAAGTCTTGAAGGAAGCTCTTGATTGTCCAGTCTCATGGGGCCACGGGGACAAAGAGGAACATTGCTGAGCAGAGAGAACCGGGATGCTTAGGTGAGAGGCCAGCAGGAGTTCTCAGTGCATAGAATGCACCCCTTGGAGCACCCAGTCCTCCCCACTTGTGGACAAAGAGCCTGCTTTCCTGACAAAGCCACCAAGGACATTTGGGGGTGATGAAAGAATGAGCCAGGGCCACCCATCCAGAAATTCTGTGAGGTCATGAGAGGGTAGAGGCCCCAGGAAGAGAGAGGGGCTGGCACTTGGTTTACGCAGAATTTGAGTTATCTTGAGACATTGTGTGAGGGGGTGGAGGCGGTGGCAGGCAACCTCATCAGGAAGCTGGTAGGTCATCCACAGTCCAGGTGAAAGGGTGGTTTGATGTAGGCATCATCCATCTCCATATCACGACCTAGTCTTTGGAACGTAACCATGTTGCTAAGTGAGGAGTAAAAGTATTTACCCAGAATCCCCACCTCTGCCTTTCTGAGAGATGCAGTTCATTTGCATTTGCTACCTTGAAGTGACATGTGGATAAACATACCTTCTGATAAAGGAATGTCATGTGTCTGAAAGAGAAGGATAAAAAGCAAACAACCACACAACCAACAAAAACTACCCTTCTCTATCACCATTTGGACCATGAACCATTGGGCAGGGTGTAGAATTGCCTTGACCAAACCTTCACACTAGATTGTATCCTAACCTAGGAAAGAAAATAAGCCATCTCTTATTCATTCAGATACTGTTTACAAATCTATTGTCAAGAGCTATTGGGGGGGGGGGGCGAGTTATTTTGATTACAATCCTTTGGAAAAGACAATCTATTTGACACTTAAGTTCTTGCCCTCAGAAATCTGAAATTAAGTAGAAAATGTCTCCTTAGGCAAGCAAATAATATTCTTCCTACATTTGCAAACTGTTTCTTTCAGTTCTCAACACACTAGAGCTTTGTCAGTGGTAGAAAATGCCAGACTGACATAGATCTGAGGGAGACTTTGGAGCATACCTTCATGTTCAGAAAGGTTCAGTGACTCCTCAGATGTTCACAGGGGTCTTAGACTCCTTGTGACAGAATCTGTGTCTCTTGAATCCCATCTTTCTCTTGATCATCCTTCTTCAGGTCTCCACATTTACTCAAGATGAATTAGTGAATGTGCCTAGATTTGCCAGACACTCTGCTAGGCGCAGGCACATAGACACAAGTCTCACAGTTGCTCTTCTGCCGACGAGCTGACAGGAAATAGAGAAGCTGATTTGAGAGATGTGATCAATACTATGACAAGGCACACAGAGCAGGATATGGGACTCACTGGAGGAACAGCTGATCTAGCACTTACAGACTGGAATGATGTTCAAGATTCGCAGGAGTAAGAGTCGCCTTGGGTGAGAAAGATCACATAGGGGTCGAACAGGAGTGATTAAAAAAAAAGATTTTCCTTACTGAGAAACATGCTCTACAGAGCCATGGTGGGTATGAGGCAAAACAGCAAGAGTCCAAGGATTTCAGTGGCAGAAACTTGAAAGATGAGAGTAGGAGGTTGAGAGCGGCCAGATCATGTGACTTGTTCATGTGTCACATGACTGGGACTGTGAAGTATTACTGAGGTAGGATATGCTAGAATCTAGTCTAGTTTCTTTGGGGCAGTAATAAATGCATTCTGTGGAAGTAATTAAGGTATTTCTATAATAAATGAGATAATAAATAAGCTCTATGATAAATAAATAATTCTATAATGAATATTCCGGTGACAAATGAAGGAGCATGCTCTTTTCAGTCACACCTAGAGAATGCGTATTTCATTTTACGTCGCAGCATGCCCTTCCGTACATGAAGGATGCTGATGAATGATACAATAGCAGTAATGGATAGTGTTGTTAGTGTCCATAGAGTTGACTATGACTCATGGAGTCCGCGTGTATACAGAAGGAAATTTACCCAGCCCCGCGTCATTGTCACAATCGTTTGTACATCTGAGACCACTGTTGCAGCCATGCTGCTAATTCATCCCATGGAGGGTCTTCCGCATTTTCTCAGACCCTTCACTTTACCTAACATGACATCCTTTTCTGCTGATGCAATCACAATAACAAGTTTCTGTTTTGAACAATAACCCAACCTCTGGAAGCCACATTTTCTTATACATGTCTTTCTCATATTCATATTGCGTATTGTTTATGACAATATTGTCATGGACATGTGTTAGGATTTTTGACTTATTTACAGGGTTCTTTCAGTTTTAAATTGCTTTAGGAAAATTCTGCTTTGTGAAATATTTGAATTGGTTAGAGCAGTGAGGAATCAAGTATTGAATGCCACCTGCTCCCGGAAAGAGGAGACAATGAATTGTCTTCAGGGAACGTATACAGTGAGGCATGAGGTTAAGTTTATACACTGAGGAATGAGGATAAGTGTATACAGTGGGGAATGAGAATCAGTGTATACAGTGAGGAATGAGGATAAATGTATACAGTGGGCATGAGGATAAGTGTATACAGTGAGGAATGAGGATCAGTGTATACAGTGGGCATGAGGATAAGTGTATACAGTGGAGAATGAGGATCAGTGTATACAGTGGGGAATGAGGATTAGTGTATACAGTGAGGAATGAGGATCGTGTATACAGTGAGGAATGAGGATCAGTGTATACAGTGGGGAATGAGGATCGTGTATACAGTGAGGAATGAGGATCAGTGTATACAGTGGGGAATGAGGATCGTGTATACAGTGAAGAATGAGAATCAGTGTACACAGTGAGGAATGAGGATCAGTGTATACAGTGGGGAATGAGGATAAGTGTATACAGTGGGGAATGAGGATAAGTGTATACAGTGGGGAATGAGGATCAGTGTATACAGTGAGGCATGAGGATCAGTGTATACAGTGAGGAATGAGGATAAGTGTATACAGTGAGGCATGAGGATCAGTGTATACAGTGAGGAATGAGGATAAGTGTATACAGTGAGGAATGAGGATAAGTGTATACAGTGAGGAATGAGGATCGTGTATATAGTGAGGAATGAGGATCAGTGTATACAGTGGAGAATGAGGATAAGTGTATACAGTGGGGAATGAGGATAAGTGTATACAGTGAGGCATGAGGATAAGTGTATACAGTGAGGCATGAGGATAAGTGTATACAGTGAGGAATGAGGATCACTGTATACAATGAGGAATGAGGAGAAGTGTATACAGTGAGGAATGGGGATCAGTGTATACAGTGGGGAATGAGGATAAGTGTATACAGTGAGGCATGAGGATAAGTATATACACTGAGGAATGATGATAAGTGTTTATAGTGAGGAATGAGGATAAGGGTAAGGCACACACACAAAGCATGTATGCACCATTCATTAAAATGCCAGATCCCTTTAGTACAAATGGAACCCTGGTGGCATAGTGGATTGAACTTGGGCTGCTCACTGCAAGGCACCAGTTCAAAACTCCAGCTGCTCTCGTGAGGAAGGATGAGGCTGTCTGCTACCGTAAAGCTTTACAGTCTAGACAGCTCTATGGAGTGGTTCTCCTCTGTTCTGTACGGTTGTTGGGAGTGAGAATCCACTCGATGGCCATGGATTTGGAAACAGAGAAAGGAACCCTCGTGACACAATAGTTAAGCACTCGGCCGCCAACTGAAAGGCCAGTGGTTTGAACTCACCGGCTGCTCTATGGGAGAAAGCTGTAGCAGTAAAATCTGTTAAAGCTTTACCCGCTGTACCGTTTCCGTCCTTGGCGTTCCAGCGGGGCACTTGGACTCTGTTCTGTAGGCATACGGTGAGTTTGAATCCATTCAGTGGCAGTGGATTTGGTTTTACACTTCCTTTTAGGGTTCTCTTTTACGTATGGCTGTGTTTTTCAAATTGTGGGATTTACCAGGCATGTAAAAATGGAGATACTCAAGTTCAATTAGCTAAGGGGAGACTTGAAATATTCACAGCTTTATTCAAGGCATAACTAAAACAATTTATGGCATCCCTCTGCTTCACAGAATGAGCTGCAACAGAAAATGATTCCGAGTGTTTTGTATTAATGAAAACGCAGTGCAAAGGGCATTCGCGTTAAACGGTGCAGAACCACAGTTCTGTTGGAAAAATTGTTCAGCCAATTTGCTAATATGCAAAGTCGCAGACATTTATGTCTGGGTCACACCCTGACAATAGAAAGTTTGGAGGAATGTGTTCTAGGTTTATATCACCTGCAACCTTGTGTCATCTTTGGCTCCTTTCTTTACTTCTGAAAGACTGGCTAGGTTTTTAAATGTAGATACTTAGATTGTTTCTCTTTGGCTCCTTGCCAAGTTGAAATTCATTGAATATTTATTGAGCATGTACAATGCACAAAGCAGTAATGCTCCCGGAACATTTATTAGACTCAAATTACGTGGGGTATACAGGAAGGTTAATGGTGGTGCCACAACACGTTGTGATCCCCAGCTTCTCAGAGCTGATACATTAGCTGAGGTCAAGGAAAAGTGAGGCTTATTGAAAATGTATCCAATTCAGGCATTGGTAAAAGAAATCTAGACATATCCTGTTACATGTAAGTTAAAGATCTGAACATATAGGGACTTTCCTAGTGGATCCCATTTCATAGGGATGTAGAAAGGCTCCAAGGTCTTCACTGTAAACCACGACCACTGCATTTACAAACAACATGACAAACTGGTTCACATTCTCAATCCCTTCGTATCTGCTGCGGGGATATAGCACCGGGCTGCAAGGTGGGTTTGAACTGCAAGAAGCTCATAGGGTCACTGTGAGTCAGAACGGACTCCACAGCACTTAACAACAACAGCAAAGTAAAGTAGAAGTTCTGTGGGAAAGTATGAGCCCTTCTTTGAGGTGAACTGGCATAGTGGCTACAAGGAAGCGCTCAAACGGATCAGCGATTGTGAGGCTGGCCAGGCAGCATTCTCTTCTGTTGAGGATGAGGTTATTAAGATTCAGAGCTGACTCAACAGCATGTAACAAAAACAACAGTGGAGTTGTAGTTGCATTTTCTAGACTTGCTGAAAAGTCACACTTAGGTAACTCCAGGCAGTCCCAGGTTCTGGGGAAACTAACTGTGTCTCTAAATGTGTCTTTTTGTAGACTTCATAGGTGAGTGGGAACAAATACTTGTTTAGCCTGACTGTGAGGTGCCGTGGAGTCGGTTCATCCACTGGACTGCACAAGGTTTCCGAGGCTGTAAAT